>NC_071335.1:13117500-13477500 GCF_027744825.2 Synchiropus splendidus | reverse complement strand
GAATGGTGCGTGACCTTTTGAGGAAGAATCAACTGATATTCTCGCATGCCACATTCACAGCAACAACGCAACGGTGAATGGCACAGAACTGAGTCAGTTGATACTTCCAAGAGCTGTTCAGAATTCAGAGCCCGGAGGCTTAAACGGTGCTATTCTTTGCCATGCCAATCTCAGCAACACAGGAAAGGTTGGGTCTTAGCAAATAAGTGCTTTGCAATCCTCAAATGGTCGTGTTTTCCTCCGCAGCATTTCAGTCCTGGCGCGTAGCCATGCTGTCCTACCTCCAGTGTTGCTGTTAATGACACACTTTTTAATGAAGAAAATGCTCATTTACATCCAGCAGATGTCCTGTGTCGCACCGAGGCCTGGAGACTGAGCACACTAAGTGCCAGAGGCTTCAACAACTAAACTAGTTCATTAGACACTTCTTCATTGCCTCGCCGACAATGGGAATTTAGATGGGATTCACTGCCTTGAGCTCATTTAAGGCAGGTGCCCTTCAAAAGAAAAAAGAAAAAACCCATTGTGGAATACACAATATTTACAACCTTGATTTTGAAAATGGGGTTATTAAATACCACTTTTTAAACTATAGAATACATTTGCATGCATTTTATTTACACCTCCTGGTCAGCATGTGTCACAGTAGTCAAGTGGTTTTCTACTCTTCTACAATTCTACTTTAGTTTATATCAGTATGTTTTATGTCCTATGGATTTCACGGGCTGCGTTGTATAATATGGTACAGCATTTCCGTCTGACCACACCACCAAAGCTGTTGTGCTCCGTCTCGATTCCGACTTCATGCGAATTACTGAAGATTTGGCAAATCTAGCTTCATTTGATCGCAAACACCAACATTCCATGAGTCTACTTTACAAGTTTATTTTGAAAAGCACCATGATGGTTTTCATTTCTTCCCTCTGTCAAAGCCGTTATGTGATCTTTGCCTGTCAGTCTGCTAGAAAAATATCATGGCTCGTGATAAAATCTTAAGAATTGTTCAAGGACAAGGCACAGATGATTCAATATGACACCATCTGGGTCCACAAATCTTTAAAAGGATTTTTCATTGTGGCGGTGAGCTCAAACACTTCTTCTTTGCTCACTGTGTATTTCCTTAAGGACACTGCCACCTGCTGTCCAAATGAGCTCAGTAATATCAATTGTATTTCACGTAAACACATGCAGTTCAGCGACGTAAAAAAAGGTGGCAGACTGAACAACAAGCTTCCAAATATCATTGGACGAGTCAGCAGCTGGATGTTAAGTGGCTGCGATCAAGCGACTGTAAATCCGAAACTTGGTCGGTTTGAAAGTCTACGGAGCCCTGGGAGTGACATTTTTTTGGATGTCACATGCATGACTTTATTTATTTTTATCTCGAGATAACTGTTATCTTCTGATAATTTGTATCTCTAGATAATTAAAAAATAAATAAAAAGTCAAAAATAAAGTCACGCGTGTCGCTTCCAGGGACGCGTAATACGTATAGCCTATGTGGTATTATTTTGAGGAGAAGGCACTTGATCAGAGTGTTAGAAACGCACTGACTTGCAGACAGTGAGTGACAACGTTGGCGAACAGTTACGAAGCCATGGGAGACATAGTGGTTATAGGAGGATGTCTAGAAAATGCTTTGCCAGAGAGGCAGTTACACATACTCCATTTACGATTGTATCTTGAGATAAAAATGATCTCGAGATACTAAGTATCACAAGATAACAGTTAACTCGAGATAGTCATGCATGTCACATCCAAAAAATAAACACATGAATGTCACTTCCAGGGCTCCGTAAAAGTCAGATCCTCTTCCAGGAAAATAAATGCGACCATATTCCATGAGGGAAGGATATAGTTTAACTGTTGCCTTTGCAATAAAGCTGGGTAAAAAGGTGGCGCTCCCTCCACCATACAGTTTGGTGTGACCAGAAGAACAAAACCATAAGCACAAACTGCCAAATACATTTCTGGCAGGGTGCCTGAGCGATCCTTAGAGGTTTGGAGCTTAGTGGTCTGGGAGCTCAGACGCCTGTTGGAATGGCTCAGGCATCTTCACCTGATCATTTGAGAAAGAAGTACATTTACCACCAGCTACATCTACATTCCGCTTCCTTCTTCTCTTCCCTGTGTGTCGAAGTATCGATCACACACCAACACATAAACCCCCAACACAGATTAAATCAATCTGTATTTAGATGAGCAAATATTAGGCGGTCTTATCCAGTATGTAGGTCAACAAACATCCTAAGAGGAAAACTTAAGTTGTGTGGGTCCGGGGAATAAAATACATGTTCAGAAATACTCTACAAAGTAGTAAGCAAAACGCTGCAACTCACTGAGGACCCTTCTCAGGAAATATGACATGAACCATCAGGGTTATTGTTATCACGAGTGTTTAACATAGATCTCGCTCTGGAGAGATAGAACTGCCAATTATGGCTCTGCTGAAGAGCGATACTTTCTACCATCTGTTTTTAAAGAAGCTTCTGTAGTCAAGTACGGAGCGGTAAATCTGTTTAATGTGTCTGTCAGTGGGAATGAGACCGACTCAATTGAGGCGTTTTGCTTTACATTTTTGCCTCCGTAATTTACTCACACTCAGAAAAAAAAAAAAGATCCAATCCTGTCTAAATACTCCGGAGACCTGAACGTTTTACAGTCAGGAAACGCAGTGGAACATCAGTCATATTGGCTTTCTGCTTCCCGCGTGGCAGTTTGTGGTATCCATGCAATCTCCACAAATCCATCTTAGCTGTCATGTAGATCTGACTCACTGAGCTGATCGTGCACCGTCCTGTCAGCATGGTATTCAGCGACCGTCCCGGGAGGATTATGTGAACGCAGCTTTAAATTTGAAGCTGTTTTCCGTTGCTCTATGAAGTGGATACATGAGAATGAGGCACGGAACAGAGGCACAGACCATTGTTTATGCATTTATTTTTGTGTGTTTTCAGTTCATGACCTTCTGGATAATCGCCTTCTTCATTTTTTTTTGTCTTTTTGCCTGCGACTGATTAAAGCTCTTGGCTGTTGCCGAGCCTCCCGAGGGGCTGGGCAGGAAGAATACGCCACACACACAATGGCGACTATAATTAGCCCTTTGTCAACTTTTAAAACTGTCACTCATGAAATCGAGTCTCAGCAGTGTGTGCCAGTGCATTCCACCGCCCCTCTGTAATCTCAAGTTCTTTCATGAAGAATGACACCTTTCCAATATGCCTGGATCCAAGACACCAAGTAAGTTGAGGTCAGTTTATTATTGACGTTTGGAAAAGACGAAGACAAATAAAATGTGGATTTTGCTTCTCATGCCAAGCAAATTTTTACCTCGGTGCTGATCCTTTTTTGATGAGGTCAAAAAGATGAGGCTGTTTGGCTCAGATCAGCACCAAGTAGTGTTTGAGACACAGCAGTGCAAAGCATCCCCACTTCTTTCAGCACAGCCTGCACAGGATAAGAAGTCAGTCGCCCTCACACACGGTGAAAACTCGGGTCAAACTCAAGGCCTGTGGACTTGGTCAGTCCCGCCATGTCACAGATGGACACTGGAATCTGGGACTTGGACTTGAGTCTAAGTTAACCATTTGAGTTTTTTCAATGAACTTTGATGTAGCTTTGTTGCAGATGAAATATGGTTTGAGATGAAGTCATACGGTGAATGAGAAATGACCTCAGTTTGGGATGGGACTAACTTCACTTCTGTATCTTTGTATGTGATCATGTGTATCATATATTGTGATGTCGCTAGAGAGCGGCCATATCAAATGAGATACATTTGCAGATGTTTATCTGATCCACTGGAAAGACTCTTCATCTCATCTGTCAAGCGACAATGATGATGATGACTGCTGGGCGCTGTTGTTACCTCTTTTTTTTAAATAATTTTTTTATATCACCATTTCGAACGAGTCCCTGTCGTGTTTGACCGATATCTGCTGCTTGTGCACTGAACAGACTGGCTGTCAATATGTGCCGGATATGCCCATCTATTTCTGTTTCAGGCCTCTGTTATCTTCTATGACAAAATTGACTGGGGAGATGTCCTCAGGTTCCAGGCTTCTTTAAAGTTAACATTTCTTTAACATTGCTATGGTAGAAACCAGCCAACTGCTAGTATGACCTCCTGAAAATATTGAGCTAACACCAGTCAACCTACAGTGGCCATCGTTTGCTTACAAATATAATGTAAAGCTTGTGTTTATAAGTTTGCAGGTGCTGAAGCTAATGTTGCACTGACCTATGTAGACGGGTTTTGAGGAGGCTGAATTCGACATGCGCATGCAACCCTTTACGATGGGTGTCAGATGGGAAGGAGGAGTGCATGGCAACATAGAAAGTCCAGTCTGAGTCGAGTATCAAGTCTGGACAGGTGCAACAAAATCCTTTAGTGTTTAAACAAGGCAAGCTGCGAATATGACGCCTCACGGAGTTACGACTTCACACAAGCAGATGGCGAACATCTGTAGCTTCAATCTCAGCAACATTTGTGGATGTTTTTCTGTGAATGTTTTGGCGTAAATAGAGTGAAAACGGTTCCCAGGAAGGGGAAAAGGGGAGGTATGGTTCAGACCAGAAGCCGCAGTGTGGCGGAGACAGTCAAAACAGTGACGCAAGGTAGTGGGAAAAAAGATTATGACAGAGCACATGCTTTGGCAGCCTTAGATATCACAGTCAGAATCAGAAAACTTTATTAATCCCAAGGGAAATTCTGTTCGTAACATGTTCTGTACACAACATATCACAATAAAATGAAAAAGAAATAATATTATAAAGTGCAAACGCTATACAAAAGAGCTTAGAAACAATGTGCAAGAAAATGTAGATTCAAGAACAGAATGTACAGAAAAACATCTAAATTAGAAAAGGCTTAGTCCAATTATGGGACTGGAGACTTGACTTGAGACGTGCAAAAAGTGGCCTGCGAGAAGTGGTCAGTGTTGAGGAGGACGCTGACAGATTCATGTGCCACGAGCTCTACTGTCATCGCTACGAAACACTGCAATTTTCTGTAAGCAATATCCAGAATGAAATCCTGCAGGGGTAATATATACGTCAGAAACCAAGCTGCGAATGTTAAAAGTCATCTTCCTTCCATCCTTCCACGAAGACTCCTCTTCATTTTCAGAACCACCTGCTGAGGATTCACAGGAGGCGAAGGAAGCAGAAGGCCGGGCTCTCCACCTGCTGAGACGCTTCCCGTCCTTTTAACTTTCTTTTATCGCCGCTCCGCATATTACATCCAAATACTACTCTTTTTGTGACTGGCTATCCTTAAATCAGCAGTTGTGCGTGCTATACAGACAGAGTCTATTGTGAGTCAAACAGAGTCTTAGCTCAGACTATACTCCTTAAGTAGCTTAGTGGATTGGGTTCTTTCACTCAAACATACTCAGTTCATCCTTGCTGTTCTGCTTTTCATCATTAGGTTTTCATAACATGTCCGACTTCCTGCAGACACAACACGACTTCCCATGGCAGGCTATTACTCTGAGGTGGAAATAGTTCTGCATTCTTTCCTCTCCAGTAAATACGTCTATATAAATGGAAAATGTGAGGCGGAAATCGCGCCTGAATGATTGGTGATTCAACATCTCTCAGATTTGTTGTGCCGCATGTGAGGGGCAGGTCGACCATTTCGGTTTTTGGCCGCTACAATTGCACCTGATCTTTCCACTGTGTAAGCACTAAGAGCAAAGACTGGAAGGAGAAGTACTTACAACAACCAAGTAGCTCCTGAAAACACTTCATTGCTATTCAGCTTTCATACAACACCTTCTTGGAGAAATATGCAGAGGGAGGTGGGGACTGCAGAAAGATGGGGCTCTGGCTTTGACCCACTCGAGGCATCTGTCATTGATTAAATATTTAAGCAGCATTTTTATGTATAAGCAGGTTTATTTATTTGGCCTCACACTGATGCTCTGGAGTAGTCACCCAATTATCTATGAATAAATGATGAGGATTCTGTGATCCTCACTTCGCCTTCTAACTTCCTCATGTTATATAGTGAAGCCCGTAATTTGATTTAACACTCAATAACAACAACAACAATATATTCCTGTTTTGTTTTCCATGAAGCTGCAGTTTATTCCCTCTAATTCTAACTGTGTATTACTTTTTGAACTTGGTGAAAACAGCTCAACACAGAGAGGGTCACTGACACATGTTGAAATTTAGCAATGCTTGGGCGAAAGGCGAAGAAGTGCGTGTCCCGATGGGATAAAAGCTGACATCCTTTCACTCACAGTCGGATGGTGAGTAACAGCAGCTTGCAGGACTAAGGAAGCACAGGCAGATCCACGTCTCCCACCAGATTAAATGAGGAAGATCACCGGCTGTGCTCATTGTCAGGGCCACAATGGTCATGTGCGTCACAGGCAGAGCCACATTCACGTCATTCTATTGTCACGGTAGAACTCCTCACACAGATGGCAAGGTGGGACTCAAACCTGTGACTAGTGGAGGAGGGTGGACAACACAGAACCATAATGGATCTGATTTGGTCTCCATTTTACTCCCTCCCAAACAGCTCTGAAAAGGGCAGACAATCGTAAATGTTAACCATGTTCAACATATACGAACAAAAATCTTCATGAGTGTGGGGAGAGCTGGCTGCTACAGACTTGGACATGGAAGTGAATGTAGCCAATCACGAAGCAACGGAGAAACAGGGAAACCAAGTGGGTGTGGCGGGCGTTGACGACAGTAAATACAGTTCCACAAGCAGCGTGTTCCCATCACTACAACTGCCATCATCCTGTGCACGTGCTGAGATGCTTCCACTTTGCTTTATCACGTGATCACAAGAGATTTCTGGCTTGGAGCACAAGCTTCTGGATCAGTGCCTCATTTTCGTGGGTGGGGTCCTTGTGTGTGGCCCCTGTTCCTCACTATCGGTCTTTTGCGTGGTTACAAAGACACTCAAGAGCTCATACCTCAGCAAAGCTACGCATGTCCACCCAAAATGTCACTTTTTTTTCCATCCAAAATTATTGCCTTACATATATCTCATCAACAGAATTCACGTTTGAAACATGATTGACCGCAATGAGCTCCTCCAGACAGATGGTGGCGTGAAGGAGGTGCCAAAACGTGGACAAGAGGTGTGAAGATGAGGTTGCACAGCAGCTGTGCCACTCAGGTGAAAGACAAACGTAAACAAATCCACATGAAATATAGAACATTTGTAAGGATTTTAAGATGGGAAACCAAATGCAGCAGGAAGGAGGCGAACAAAATAGGTTTTAATAATGAAACAAACAGGATTGCACTCAACTTCTACACTAGAAAGAGGCAGGAATAACAAAACAATGTCAATATCGATGAATGCAAACAAAATCCCAGAGGGAGACAGAGTCCGATAAATAAAATGAAACAATCCAGAGAAAGAAACAAGCGTCCATAACCGCAAATGGAAGGGAAGAAACCAGGGACCAGGGTACGGAAATAAGTCCGGATGATTGTGGCAGTGAAACAACGGAGAGCAGGCACTGACACACTGAAACAGAAAGGAGACTGACACATGGGGAAAAAACTTCCACAGTGAGGAAAAGAGTCATTCACAAAACTATCACAGCACCGAGGGTCATACCAGAGCGAGCAAAAGCAATGAACCCACGCTGGTCATCTTCTGGCCGGCGTTCAAGTAGAGTGGTGGATGATGATATGATGGGTGTGTGTGTCTGTGAGACCTGTATGGCGGGAAGAAGACCCTCAATCCTGGAAGAGAGGAGGAGAGAACGGTGGGAGCAGGAAGCCGACCAAAAGAACATGACCAGATGGAAGGGGTTTCTGATAACATTAGCAAAACGCAATGACGTCCAAACAAGCACATTTCAATCAAGCATCATGGAAGTATGTGGACAGACGACGAAGCCGGTTGCCAGGACGATGAAGTTGAAACTACTTGCTTGCACATAAAAGATCCCAAATAATGACCGGCTATTGTTTAGTTATTTTCAAGGTGCCTTCACAGCTGGGCACACGCTAGCATGAAATACAGAGCTGAAGACACAGTCAACAGAGCCAACTGACCTTGATATGAAAATCCCAGCATGCAGTTCAGCACCAGGCTTTTGGTTCATCCTTTTCCCGCCACAGCAAAAACCTGCTTCACAGAAGACTACAGAAGAGTCTTTGTCGTCTCATCGGTTTATAGCACACAAACAAACCAACAACAACAGATCTGCAGATAGTTTGTCAACATGTTGGTAAATAAACTCTGTCAATACTATAGAGGGACTAAGCGTTACATTTATTTTTAATACTCATTTGTGACTTTGATTATTCGTCTGCGTGCATCAATCAGCTTCTGCACTGATTCATTATTGTTCAAACACCGTAAATAATTGGCTTTGATGTGGCTCCACTGAAAATTAACAAACAGCTGACAGAACAAAACCACAGAGATAATTCGGCTTATGCAGCTTTGGAGATACGGCCGGGCTGAAGACAATGGAGACGAAGATAAGAGGTGGTCCAAGAGTGAAGAACCGGACCGGAACACGCTCCTCAGCAGTTGAAGTTACTTTGCTAAGTACCACCCTTTCATTTGGGTACTGAGGTATTTAAGGAGGGACTCGCATCATCAGAAAAAATAACACGAGGGAAGAGATGGCCTGCGTTGGCACTTAAGAGAGTTCATCACCAACAACTTGGTTAATAAGCCTTTACTAAGCCAGCAGTGGTTGAACACCTTCTCTGGTGTACTGCGCAGTACCTACAGATAAAGAACATATGACCGACACAACACATTCCAAGCGCCAACCACCAGGAACCTTCAATGAATTGGCTCGACATGACTTAAATGTATCCGTCAGTTTTGCCCTTGTTCCTCCATCCGACTGAGGCAGGATGAGTTTGAAAATATGGCTGGGAGGCATTCTGAGCAAATTTAGACTCATGCTGTGCAGCTTAGTACCCACACACACACATGCGCACATACACACACCAAAGGAATCTTAAAAGCAAGTCACATGGGCTTCTACAAAATCCAAAAGGCAGCTGTTGATAAAAGTCACCATCTGGTTCGAAGGAAACTATGTTTGCAGGTCACTGCGAGACAGAAGGAGAGGCAAATCGCTTAAAGCCTTAAAACACGTATCTGAACCATCCAACGCAAACACCAAAAGACACTTAACTACTACATTGTTCACTTAAACCAGGGCTGGTCAAACCGTCCTCAAAGGGCCGAGTGGTGCAGGTTATTGTTCCAACTGGTCAAGCACACACAGTTTAACCAATGAAGTCTCAGCTGGAACACACAGCACAAGGACTGAGAGTCACTGAGTATGACACCTGATTGGTGAGAAGGTGTCTTCTAGTTTGGTTGGAACAAAAACCTGGACCTGCTGAGGCCATTAGAGAAACAGTCATGACAACCCGATTAAACCAAAGCTACATAGCTTGTGAGATGCGCTGACCCACCCAGGCTTTTGAAGTTAAATCTTCCATCACTGCAGTCAAAGGTCTACCGGCTTATAAACAATGTTTGACAAAAAAAAAGAAAACATTCTACGCTATTGCAGGTTTAAGGTTACTCTAGTTGGTTATTCTGAATAATGATTCAGGTGATCTATCTGCATTAAACAGAGGGAAACAGGGAAGAGCAACTGAGGTCAGAGTTACATTCATTTAGTCTCCTCCATTATTCATGTGCCAGTGGAAGGTGAGCTCACAAAAATGGTTCCGTTGATACAGCGAGGTTTGGAAGGTTTTCAGCACAGCAGTAGTGTGATGGTTAGCTTTGTATGGCTCCAACGTCCAGCCATCTGAAGCCAGGAAAACAGGCTGCACATGTGCTCAGTGGACTCTGTGTTTATTTAGCTGTACCGAGCAGGAATTACAGGCTTGTGTAAAGATAAACCTGCGCAGCTAATTTATGCAGAGTCTCATCCTAAACATGGATTCTAGAGTGTAAATACATGGTAGGTAAATGTGCGACAAACAGCAAGCGTAACGCCATCGCGCCTCCGAGTGGGAGAAAAAAAAATAATAAAATAAATAAATAATATCTATATCTATCTATATATATATATATATATATATATATATATATATATATATATATATATATATATATATATATATATATATATATCAATTTTTTTTATTGAAAGTAAAAATATAGACGGTTGAATATATATATATATATATATATATATATATATATATATATATATATATATATATATATACTTGAATCGCCATCGGTTGGCTCCGGATGCCGCCCGTGCTCGACACCGAGGACAACAAAGAAATGATCAAATCAAGAGGAAACGTGTGACACATTGGTCGGAAATCAGGATCATTTCGACTTCAGTTGAACCGCTCCAGCCAACCGGGCAAGAGTTGCCGCTGTCACCACTGAAGTGGGGGATTGTGTTGCCAGATTCCTATAAAGACAACTCTGAGAATGGTGGAGTGGGTTGCTAGAATTTTGTTGTTGGTCTCGCTGACCTGGCTTCACCTTCAAAGCTTTTACATTTTAAAACCACATTCTATCCTACTGTGTTGTGGATTTAAAGTGAAAATAATTTGTGCACCCTGCCCTGCATGGGGTTGACTGGTCTGGAAAGTTATTCAATGTGAGTATATGCCATTTATTTTGACTCAGAATACAGAGATGCTTCGTGTTGTTGCGCACTGTTTAGACTCAAGTTAAACGAGTGGCTCTTAAATAACAAATACATTTGTTTATGATCTGGATCCTTGTGTCGCTGAGTTGTTTAGCACTGGAGCAGTCGTGCAACTGGCAGTCAGGTAATGCAGCCCACTAGCTGCCTGAGGTGCCTCACCCTGCCTCTGTGCAGTGAGAGATAAAGATCACCTTTGTGTCTCTGGCTGTTGCTTCTCAATTTGCATTTCCCATGAGTGAATCCGCCTGACTAAATTATGAAACAGTCATATCAGAAAATGACATGCTGTTCAATGTGAGATCTAAATCTGATCCGCACCTTGAGTTTCTCTCACCTCTTACCAACATGTCTGACCTTCGGAGACGCAAGATCATTGTAAAATATTTCCCTAATGGCTGGCTTGAAGAAGATAGAAAAACATGACAAATGACGCCACAATAAAGGTTCCATCCATTGTCTGACTTTTTATTCCGTTCACTTCAGTTACAAATTACTGACAATCCTTATAAAGCAAGTTCATTTAAAAATATTTCTGTCCGCTCCAGCTTTGTGGCCCGTCTTGTTTCGCCCTGACCGGAGAAGATTACGGCGTCCGAGGCCGCCTCAGACTTTCAGCTTTGGTCTGATAAACGATTCTGTCCATCACTGGAAGTGGTGGGAAGAAAAGCCAGTGAGATAACCTGCTTGTCCATCATCTTTTGTCTGAGTGCAGAGAGGAGATTGGATATTGAACCCGGCTGCCATCCGAGAGTGGAGATATCTGACGTTTCTGTCATGGAGTGACATCCCAGTCTCTGAACTCGCAGCTCAGACTTCTACAAAATTTTCCTGCCAGGCATCGACATTTAGACGAGATGACGAAACATAGCTGCTTCTGAAGTTCATCTGAAGATTGCTTTTTGGGCGCTCTTGCAGAGGGCGACACTTTCTGCACCTGTCATGCAGCGTATCTCGATGCATCTAGCTGTAAGACAAACCATTTCCTTCTCTTTTCCCAGGCCACTGTGAGTCCATGCAATGCAGTTTCCACGCTCCTCCCTTCAGGTACGCAGTCTGTCAGTGAAAGTCTTGGATCCGATTTGCCTGCTCTTTGTCCTCTCGGGATTGTTATAAACAATCGGTGCATAGCGCCACCTGGCCGCGGATGAAGTCCCTGCACGGGCAAATTCGCCTGTATTTGGAGGACCGTCCGGCACAGCTGAACAAGAGCGGGTCACGCTGGAGTCCGCACTCTCGCCGCATAACAGAGAAAGCCGGGAGGATGTGGTTGATTTCCGAGTCCACCACCTCACACTGCACATCCAGCCTGCAGAGAGCAAAGATGACAGCCTGTTAACAAGGGACAAAACACTTTGATTCTCAGCGATAAGATCACCTCACAAACACTATCGCGAGTGAGGACTTGAGACATGAAGCAGAGTGTTTATGAGAGAAACTGTTGTTGGATAATAATTCTTATGATCACTGGAAGGTAGTGTCTCAGCAGGTGTTAGAAAAACTCACCATAAATTCAAGGTTGACAAGATTAAATTGAATGATAATGAAAGATTAACAAACAACTAAAGCATAGCGAGGCTAGCAGGGCGGAAAGTGTGACGTTCATAACATGGACAGCTTCTGTTATTATGCAGAAAGAAACAGAACTGAAGACAAAGGGAAGGATTAGAGGAACACTATTGTGAGTATACAAATAAAAGACGGCTCAAAAACACTTTTCCAAGTCCGATAAAAGTGGTAAAATTCAAGGTCCTCAGAGCAGCACGACAGGCTGCGTCAGTGATCTGACCAGGACAAACTCATAAAAAAATTAAAAAAAATGTAATATTGTGGAAAGGAGTTAGAATTAAAAAATATGAAATACAAGATTTATGAAAAACTGTATGTGCTGTATACCGCAGCATTAATAGTGCACTGATGTGTGTGTTTTGGGACCATTTTTCCTTTGACAATAAGCCCATGTCCAGGCCCGTCCAGCTGGGAGGAGGCCCGGTTCATGACGCCTCTGTTCTACAGCACACGGCCTGTTTACACTGAGAAACAAATGAAACAATGGATAGAACTGATTGAGATATTCAGACAGGTTTTCTGACAATTTCATTGCCCTTATGTTGAGAGCAGGGATTTAGAGAATTTTTTTCTCCTTTTTTGTTTAAATACATCTCCATTATTCCGCATTATTACCACGCATCATATGGTTTTCTTGAAGCTTGTTATGGTACTGATGATGATCCAATAGGGTTCAGAAAGCACAACAGTGGAAGACTAGGCCTGACTTGGATAGAATGCAAACCAAACAAGAGAAGGTCAGTGGGCTGCCACAGAGCAGATTTAATTCCACCGTACAAAATGTGGATCTACTTTGCCTGGAGGAATTAAAGCTATGTCCCTTCAGCTGAACTGGAGTCAGGTTTCTGACCCTCCTGCGGCACTTTAGACACACACTCGCCAACCAACTCTCCAGGGACAGCAGCATATAAGCGCCTTCACCGCGGCTGGCCAAAGCTCACAAAACTTAGACAAGACACCCAAACTCAAACTGGTGGAAGGCAGTCGCACGAGCACTGACTTCATGAATTAATTTTGGGTGGATGTCAGGACTGTTTCAGATGCACATGGCGCTCAGAAAAGTATATTTTGTATTCCAGCATGAACTAACCAGCAGTCATGAAGAGGTTAGATGCAACACACACAGGCGATAGCTTTGTTACTGAGATGCTTGAAAAAGTCACCACCTGAGGTTCAGTTCACACCGAGAAGCATGAAAACATCCAAAATATCTCATGACTTTGGCTCAAGTCAGCTCATTGGGAATTTCAGAAATAAAAAAAGTGGAGGGGAAACTGGTTTATAAGAGACTTCAATGGCTTGTTTTGCTAGACAGTAGATTTCCATGCGGCGTCTGGGGAGGAAACTACAAGCTATTTTTTCTGTTTCTGACTGAAGTGTCTGTGGACACAAACAGAAACAGTGTCAGGGAAGGAATATTTCCACAGCAGAGGGATTATGGGATATATATGTGCAGACTAATCCTATAGGATAGCAGTGACAGGCAAGAGGGGAGTGGGGTCAAAGAGGAAACAGAGGGGGGAGTGGGAGCAAAGGAATGGCACTGGTCTTCTTCTTCTGGTTTCTCCCTTCAGGGGTGGCCACAGCGGATCATCCTCCTCCATCTCACCCTGTCCTCTGCTTCCTCTTCTCTCAAACCTACAAACCTCATGTCCTCCTTCACCACCTCCATAAACCTCCTCTTTGGCCTCCCTCTCCACCTTCTGCCTGGCAGTTCCAACCTCAACATCTTCATCTACCAATGTACTGGCTCTCTCTCCTCTGTACATGTCCAAACCATCTCCATCTAGCCTCTCTGACTTTGTCTCCTAAACACCTCACCACATGTGCTGCCCCTCTGATCTACTGCTTCCTGATCCTATCCATCCTGCTCACTCCCAGAGAGAAGCTCAGCATCTTCATCTCTGCTACCTCCAGCTCTGCCTCCTGTCTTTTCCTCAGTGCCACTGTTTCCAAACCATACAACATTGCTGGCCTCACCACCCTTTTGGACACTTTCCCTTTCATCCTTGCTGACAGCCTTTTGTCACACATCACACCTGACACTTTTCTCCAGTTATTCCATCCTGCCTGCACCCGCTTCCTCACCTCTTTCTCACACTCTCCATCGCCCTGGACAGTTGAGCCTAAGTACTTAAAATCCTCTACCTTTTTATCTCAACATCCTGTAACTTCACCTGTCCACTTGGCTCCCTCTCATTCTCACACATGTATTCCGTCTTACTGCGGCTAACCTTCATTCCTCTCCTTTCTAAGGCAAATCTCCACCTCTCTAGCTTATCTTCAACTTGCTCCCTGCTCTCACCACAGATCACAATGTCATCTGCAAACATCATCGTCCACTGGGCTTCTTGTCTCACTTCATCTGACACCCTCCATAAAAAACTATTTTTAAGATGTTACTCTCAGTCATCAAAACAATCGCCTTAATAACCTATTTTTCCCATAAAGACCAATGAGGATTAACCAGTGTGTACTTAAATAATTGCCATTCTTCAGGGAATAAGAGTCGCACCATGGTTGCATAACAATTAACGTTTCTGAGTCAAGCTCCAGGACAAAACTGCAGAATGTGAATACAGTCGGTGACCTTCTAAATGCTGGCCCTCCTGAGCTGTCTGGCTCCCTTCTTTCCCCAGTTGACAGTCTTTGGACAGACTTAACAGCCCGGCGGCAACACACGCAACTCTCGGCGGACTCACCTGCGCAGGGCTTCTTTGTTGTTGATGAAGCTGAAGTGAGCGGGCTCACAGACAAAGCCTTGAGCCCTGCAGGCCTCTAAACAGGACTGACCCTCCTGTGATACCAGGAGCCGCAGGGAGCTGAGAGGAGGCCAGGCAGGGGGCGCTGTTATGTTAAAAGCCCAGCCAAGTGCGCTGGAGTTGGGCAGGGGCAGAAACATGGGTCCCGTGAGCCTGTGTCCATCAGAGGAACCTTGTCTGGAGACGTTGAAAGGCATCTCTGGGGTACAGAAATCCTGGGGGGAATAAAGAGGGGGTTTTAAGACAAACACTGAGAGGAACCTGAGAGCATATGACATTATGTGATGCTGGAAACATCCATGCAGAATAGTAGAACTGGAGTGATAAACACGAGTCTAGTTGTGGAGCTGGTTTAAGTTAGAGGTGATAGCTTCATGTCATTTGACTCGGCTGAGGCTTGTAAATCTGAAGGTAGGTCAGATGAAGTTACTCAATACACATGAAATCTAGAGTAACATCAACAATTCAGTTGTAATAGAGGAACGGGCCCTGGGGTCTACAGGCTCCATATCATGTGTCTGCATCTCCATCAGGAAAAAAGTTCAACTGTTAGAGCCGCTGGACTGAAACTAATGTCCCCTCTGGGATATCAGAACTCAAATGTGAAATGTTCCAGCTTTGTAAAGTGTCACCATCCTCAGTGGGAATCTAAAAATATATCCTTCATCCAGCTGCTTCAGTGTCTTGACACCTCGCCCCTCCCCTTCCCCACTCATTAGTGTAATTAAAGCGCCTCCTGGGGAGCAGGGGTGGGGGTGGGGGGGCGGCGGTGTGGTCAGTAATGAGCAGATTAATAATATATGTATAATACAGCATACATGGAGCAGAGGGACGGTGACATCTGCATGACGACATGAGTGATGCGCGGCTGCTGTGGATGAAGTGAGGAGAGCTACTGACCTGATGTTGGATGTAGGCGTGGACTCTCTCCAGCATGCCCTCGCAGGTGTACTCGTAGGGCAGATACGGCTCCACCTGCGACATCACAGAGAAGAAGCACCTCCATTATTAAAATGCCCATCGTTTCTCTTGATAGTTGAGATTAGTTTTCCGGAAGATGCTTCTCATTTATCCCATCAAGTTGTGCGTCTCCTCCTGAATCATGTTTTGTAAATGCTTTGCTATTCCTATTAAAGCGGCAGTCTGACAGCATGAGGGTCGGGGGTTCAAATCCAGCTCGAGGCAACAGCGAGGTGAACCTCAGACCTTTCTGAGTGGAGCTCGTGTTCTTGCCGTGCATGCGTGGGTTTGCTACGGAGCCAGGGAAGGCGGCAGCCCCCAGCTACAAAAATTCAATCTCTTACAAACACATGCATGGATGGCAAGAACACAAACACACAACGCAGAGACATGTTTTAGTAACACCATAATGTTAGACAGGTTTCTAATCTCCCTTCTTGGAGCGTCTTCAGCGCTTTATCATTCAGATGAGGCATGTATTGGTCATCGCAAGGCTGCATGTTATTGTCAGTGCAATGTTTGCTACGTGAGGTTTCCATGACACCACGTCACGCCAGTGATCCTCCGGGAGATGGTGCTATCTTTGTCACAATTGATGAGGTCATAACTTCAGTTGTCTCGACATGGAATTAAGCCGAATAAAATAAAGGAAGCTAAGGAAAGGTTCATTTTAAGAAATGAAACTCAGCTGAACACTACAATGCAATTTGAATACTCTGAACCAGGACATGAACTTTCACATTTTCTTTCAAAGCTTCATTATAACAGGAGGAAAATGGTTGGCAGTCCACTCAGAAATTCTGCTGTATAGCTCTGCTGAAGTGGCCACATCAGGGGTCCTGCAGATGATTCTCAAAGAGCGGGTGATGGAGGTTTTTGTTCCAGTCTGTGAAGCCCACGGAGGTGGACCAATCAGGTGTCAGCTGAAACAAGCAGCGGCACAGTGACCTCTTCTAGTGACAGGCTTCAGACTCCTGACTGCCTGCTGAGACCCCAGTTGAAGACCCTTGGGCTTTGTGACAGCCTGACTTTGATCTGTCTGTCTGCAAAATAACTTACATTGACATGCCAATAAAAATAAGTGCTGATAAAGACACAGAGCATTTTGGTGGAGCCCAGATCTCCTCACATTGAGGAGACCGTTGGTCGAGCTAGCGCATTCTTATCCTGGCAAAACAAGACCAGGGAACACTACTGTTAATCAAAGTGGAGTCGAGTGGAGATGTTGGAGTCCCCCACGCCTCCTTTTCCATGTCTTCATTTAAATATGCAAATCATATGTAAATGAGCTAAGCACAGAAGATTACCGCCTTTCACAGTTAGACGCTCTAAATAGACAAGAGAAAAACAACTGAATAGAACGCAAACCTGAAACATGTCAGTGTCACTCACGACTTATGAGGCTCTGTGCTTGAGTTCAGCACCATGAGCGAAATGACTGACCATTTAAAGACCCGTGTCAGGGGTGTCAAACAGGGTCACAGTGGGTGCAGGCTTGTGTTCCTACCTTCTCACCAGTCAGGTGACTGACAGTCTCATTTTAGCTGACACCTTATTGGTCAACTTATATATATATATGCTTGTAGGGTTGGAATGAAAACCCGCATGCACTTTAGTGGATATTTTTGACACTGCTACTGCTACATATTCCAATAACAGTGCGTCGAACAAAAGGTCTTGTAGTTTGATCTTATCTAAGGCAAATGTATGGATGTGTTGAAGAGCCTCATAATGTTGGTCAACTGTGTTTGTGCATCACATTTGATCTAGATATTGATTTGAATGAAAATATTTCCTGTTGTGACACGCATGTTGTGATGTTAGAATGGGACAGGTCTAAGAGAGGTTTGCCCGCTACACCACTCATCAACGTTGACTGCTGCTGTTTGGAACATGCCGCTGATTTTGCTGTGTATAAGCATGTGCGCTGTCCTTTTAATCTTCTTGTGCTGCTGTACATGAGGCCCCAGGACTGGTAGAAAGCAGATACCTTAGAAGTGACTGGAATTTGGTGATATTTGGTGATATTCATAAACATACTAAAATGTACTCCATTCATCGTTCCAGCTGAAGCTGAATCACGTGACCATATAAGGAACAACATGCAAGATTGTTCAGTGGACATCACTTCAACACACTGACCAGCGATACAGACTACGAGGTTATCCATTCATTTAATTGTACACTATTTTAACAAAGACCGGGCGTCAGTTTGCGCTGTTTCAGTGCCTTTCTACAGTAGGTACTGTATGACAAACACTTGCCTGTATGGCAAGCGTAACTGTACTGTGTAACAGAATGTAAAAACAGGATTCATTTATTCCCATTATTTTCCAAAATATACAGAGACAACTGACCAGCTGATTAATGATGACAGTCACGTCTTTTATCTGCATAAAACACAAGGGAAAAGTGGATGGAAAATAACATTTTTAACGCTTTAAGTATGAAAACATCTTTAGAGAAGCATACGCACTTCTCTAAATTGATCCTCTGATCTGGAATTAAAACAGTCCAATGTTCAGGCAAGTGTGAAATCAGACTTGGCCCATTTTAAAGTGAAAACCAATAAGAAACAAGAACACGCAGTGATGCAATTTAGAAATTTGCATAGAGCAAATCTGATTAAAGCTTAGAGCTAATTCACGCTGTAGGAGAAAACAAGCAGTCAGTTCGGAAAAAGAGAGATCCAAGGCAAGATAGCAACTTTTTATTATCTTCTTTTTTTTTTTTTACTTTCCACACTTTTGGTTTTATATTGTGCTGTTTTAGATTTTGCATGACGTTCTTGGACGCTTTGATGTAAAACAGATGTCGGTCGATAGACAAATGTTGTCACCAACAGACCAGCCACTTCTTCTCTTCAAGATAAAAGCTCTGTAATTACAACTGAGACATGGACTTTAAAGGCTATTAAAAGGTCAAGATCTTTGTCCTTCGAAAGGAGCACGACACTGGTTGTATAAGTTATTCAAGAATGAAACGAAATAAAGCTTTAGGCCCCATAGAGAAAAGACGGAATGCTAATATGTCGATTTTTAATGATTTTCAAAAACCCCATAAATAACCTTTAAAAAATTCTTTATATTCACAAAACTTAACAATTGTTCGATGTTGAAGATCAAAATAGGACTCATAATTCACTAATAAGATTTTAACAGAGAAAATTAGAGCTGAACAGACTCCATTTTAGGTCACTGACACTTTTTCTTTTGCCTTTGAAGCCTTACTTTTCCAGAGGCATATCCGTCGACTCTGCCTCCTCTCCGTTATCACTGACTTTTCTATAGTTGCCAACCTGAGACTTCTTAATCATCCTTTGTCATCTCTGTATTTGCACCCATGTAATTAATGTCAGGCTACATCTCACGGTGAATGGAGAGAAACACAGAACTACAAAAGAGCCACATTTCCATTCATCTTATCTCGCTGATCCGTTAAACAGGCGCTGACTTATTCTGCCCGATAAGATCCACCTATTAGCATTCAGAGATAAAAATGTGGTGCAACTTCAAACTAAACGTTCTCATTTCTGTGAGGCCAGACAGTGTTTACATTTCCGACGCTCTGTTGTGGGCATGTGTTATCCTCTTGTAATGACAAACTCACATACTCTTCAGTAGAATTGAGATGCAGATGATGAGACACGTCTGCCTTCCAAAGCTGTGATTTATGCAATTTGAATGTCACATTTTAGGAAATAGACACACAGAATGTCAATGAGATGACTCCATATATTTACTTGTTAAAGACCCCTTTATGCTCTCTTTACGAGTGTTTCAAACAATGTTAAAGTCACTGATCACATACTTCCATGAGAACTTAACGTTGGCACTGCTGTTCAACAATATGTCCACTGGGGGGAGCAGCCCTCAGTCAAAAGCATATCACAAAAGTATATGACAAACTCTAAAGCAAACAGCATTTTAGGAGGTGATGGTCACTGAGGCCATTAAATACATTGCGACTGGAGGGCAAAGAAGTTCCGCCAGTGATACTTCTTCTTCGCGTCTCATAAGAGCAACACCGCCCCAATGATTTCCATTGGCACTGATCCATAAGTTTTGTTAAAACGTGCTGAAATATGGACGAAATTTACACAGCGCATGGACAGAAGGTTCCGTCCAGGTCCGGATCTGGATCTGTACGTAACATTGAGCATAAAGGCTTCTAATGCTACCAGGATGACCAGGATAAAACCGGTGTGGGAATGGTGTTAACCAATTTCCCTCACAAATGATGTCAGCAGTGGGATGGTACGGAGCTGCTCAAATCACTTTAGGGCTTATTTACGACCCACGTGAATAATTGAACACCTGAGTGAAGGGCCAAAGACACGGTGAAACATCAGTACACAAGCTGAGAACAGAGAGGTGAAGAGAACTGACTCAATGTCAAGAGTATGGCAGCAGCAATTGACTACAGCCACGAGGTTTGGTCAAAGCCAAGTGCTCAGCACCAGGTAAGGGCTGAACGCATTCACTCTGGTGCAAGTAGTGGGACCAGGAAGCCCACAGGGATTAGAAGAAGAAGACGACCAAAGAGGTTAGAGGAGAGTAAATGAGAAGTACAGCAGGATAGGAGAGACGAGGGACCATGATCAAGATAGGTGAAGGTGGCTGACTTTGTACTGTTGTTGTGAAAGACAGAGGAAAAAGTAAGGGATGTCTTGTTATAGAGAGGGGTGGGTGGTGTTTTATTAAGTTCAAAGGGTTTGCGTCCCGCGGTGGTGATGACACAGCTTTGCACCCGAGGTATACCATTTTCCCTTTTAAGACAACAGTCGGAGGCTGGGCAGGGAAGATTTTTACCAACTCTCTGCGACACTCTATTGTTCCACTGAGCCAGTGTCTGCTATTCAAATGTTTCACACAGGTATAATCACTGCATCCTAACGCAGGGTGCTAAACAGTAATAACCAAGCCTGCGCTGCTCTTGAATCACACAAACGGCTGCTTGATTTAAAAAAAGAATCCCACAACGGCACTTGTTTTTGTCTTATTTGTGGACGTTCAGCTTAATTTCTGCTGAGACAATTTACCTAAGAGACAGAAAAGCTTTCACCTCCGTAAAAACAATGCGTAATGAGATCATTAAAATGAATCCACCAAAGTATAAATGAATCTAGCTTTAAAGCCACTTCACAACTTCTCACTCGGAAGACTTTAGCAGTCTCTGCCGACTGCTTCATGAAAACGTTCCCACTGCAGGTAACTTCTCTTCCCTCATTTTCCCTCTCAGCTCACGTTTATGTCTCGCAGTTCTATATTCCGAGCTCGCCTCTGTTGTTGAGGAAAACAATTTTGTTTTTCAATCTTTTCTTTTTCTCTTTCTAATTGGGCTGCCAAAATTAAGAGCAAACTTGCCTTGGCTCTCATTATCTCGCGGATAGCAGCGTCAAACTCCATCGAGTTGTTGTAGTCCACCGTCATGACATGAGGTCTACCGATGTACTGCTCTGCATACGGATGCTGGGAGGACACCTGGGAAAAAAGAGAGCAGGAATTTCACCACTGGCGAACAGTCATTTGTGTTTGTTTTGTGTTTATTCTTTTTTAGAAATCGAATGAGTGCACCAAACTGTATCGCATCATTGTCAGTAGATGTACAGTAGGAGCAGTTCAATTGTTCCCCTCCCAGCAGAGTTCCAGCCGCTGGAGTGACCCCCCCTCTTCTTGAGGATGTGTCTCTCTGAATAATGTAAACTCCAGCCACTCATTGCACTACGGGGAGTGAAGTGAAGATGGTGCTTTCTCTTCATACACAAAGCCCAGAGTGACTCGTGAAAGCTGGTCTCACAACAACGTCGGTTGTGTTTTGAGACTCCATGTGATAAGGGCTCCACACATCATCCCATGTCTCAGGAATAGGTTACTGGAAGAGCCAGTGTGTGGGTTCATGAGACCACTTCTTCATGCTATTTCCATTCTTAAGTTTGGTGCTGCGCCGTTATATCAGTATCTTTTAATTTCAATACAAAAGCTCAATGCGCTGTTATATAAATTTTTTTTCATTTTATTTGAATAGATCCACTCATTCAAGTCCGGTGACCCATGTGGAGTTTTGACACACTTGATCCCTTTGGATGTCATGCATGCTCAAGCAGCAGTGTGTTTTGGATCACATCGCGATGGTCTGATCCAAAACGTCTTCTTATGTGTGGCGCATCATGCTGTTTAAGGATATATAAGAGGGGTGGCCAACCAGTCAGAGGCTAAGAGCCACATTGCTTTACTGTGTAAGGCTCACCTGAACAGCTGGTCATGTGACTTATGGGCAGTATACATATACATTTTACCATGATCCCCCCCGAAATATCAAGCCGCGTAGATAGAAATGTGTGCGCCATTTATTTTATCTATCTATTTTTTTACGTGGCTCATGCCACCAGTAATGTCGCTATATGCTACTTCCACCCAGAATGTCAGCCAGTGGAAAGGAGACAAGCCAACGTCAGTGCCCTTCATCTGCCTTTCTGCCGCCTCATTTCCTCCAGTCAGTTCGACCCTGGAGCTGAGGAGCTATCCTAGAAAGGCACACCAACACCAGAGCCCACACTGCCAGGTGCAGCAAGGGACTTGGCTTCCCAACGGAAATTGACACCACCAATCTTGAACCTGACCTGATAGTTTGGTCTCCTTCAATAAAAATGCTCACAGTGCCCCAGGAGGCCGACAAAGTTTCAGCTTCAGCATGTTTCATGCGACACATTTCAGGCAATATATTCACATCAAATGAGGTTAAAAGAGCTAAACTTGGCCAACTGGTGGTGCAGTGTAAACCAATGACAGCTGAGGACATACATGGATATGTATGCAAGTGAGCAAAAAGTCAAGGCGAAGAAGTGAAATGGAAGAAGCTGATCATTGCAGCAGCTGGCATTCATGACTTACTGAGCTGTTTTTTTTTTGCTTTAAACATACATCTACAGTAAATACAGGGCAACAATTCTGCGTCTGCTATCTGCCATGTTGACATTCCTCCAACCTTACACCCACCCCCTCAGCAGATTAACCTACTTTTCAAACATACATTAAGAAGGAGGGGGAAGCTCTTTTGGTCGCTGGAAAACTTGGGTGTCAGCAGCAAAGGTTGTGTTTGGCGTTCATGTACCTTGAGGAGTAATAAGTTGGTAATAAATACAGAATAGCACAGGTTGATTCCCACAGTTTGAGGCTCCTTTGAGGGACGGGACTCTGATGCCAAGACCAAGGTTAATCCATGAAAGTCTTGTAGGGAGCAGCTGAAAGGGCCAATCAGAGGCTGTGTAGGAGGAATAACTGAGCGCTGTCATGGGACACACCGCGGAAGCGTGTTGAGCTCTCAGGTTGTGGACCTCCTCAAGGAAACACCAAGGAAGGAGAGTGCCACCTGATGACCTCTCATTAGGTCTTATCAACCACCTGGCCTCAAACTGTCATGCTCTGCTGCAACCGACCCCTGGGAGGAAGCTCCTGCCATGCTGAGTTCCCATGTAATTTTCCACTGTTATTCCTCGCCAATACACCGATTACAAATGCAAAAAAAAAAGGAAAAACACATCATGTTTGTGATGTGAAGATGTCTGTCCTCGAACAAATGTTACAAAACATTTCTTTTCAACCATTATTTCTCGGATACGTTGGGGTTTAGCTTGCTGTGGAGAGAAAGCGCACCTCTCGAGAAGTAGGTTTGCCTCTGAAGAATTCATGATTCAGAGAACTGTGAGGCGGTTGAAACTTGGGCTGCAGGAAGATGCATCCATTGGCAATGGCCTCCAGAGGGGCGGGGCCTTCGTACGGGAAACCAAAGCCGATGAAGAGCTGTCAGAAATAAAACATGCTTCAGAGTTTAGTTTCAATTACAGTGAAAAAATGAAGACAAATCTGGTTTGTTTTGGATTGGTTTATGGTGTCACTGAAGCATTCTTGGGGGGAATAAACAGAAACTGATACATCAAGGAGAAATGCAGAATGAGTGTGAATATTTTATGCAGTGGTTCATATGGACTGGCTTTGTATGACATAGTGACCCAAATGAATGATTTAAATATATATTAAAGCACAGTTTGAACCTCAACTGTAACACATTATCAACATTACTTCAATAAAATACAATGTGATGTGGAAAAGGCCACACTGAATATGGTTCCATGACTCACTCCCCAACCTTTTCTGGATTCTTCTTAAAAAGCAGCGATAATGTGGATACAAACACTGCAAAAAGGCTATTTGTGATCATCAATAAGGAGAATAATGATAGTAAATAAAAGGACAATGATATACAAAAGAAGAAACAGCAACACCCCCAACTACTGCATGAGCACCGAATAAGACAGGAGTCACTTGCCTTTGCTTTGCGTAGCAGTTGCTGCAGTTCATGCTGCGGCAGCAGACCATGGTTCTTCACGAAAGCCGGGACTTCTGGAGGTCTTTGTGTCTCATAGTAGACCGTGCCGTGGACCTCCATATACTTGTGCAATATCTGGAGAAAACCCTCCTTTCCCTGTTGGAAGAGATGAAATATGATCCACCTTCATCCTGTTTATATACTTTGAGTAGTTCAACAGCTGCTAAAGAAGAGTTGTTAAGTGGAGACACTTGAGAAACCACTCGACTGAGCCACCAACAATGACTTTCCTCCCTCATTTTGGCAGCTCAATAAAAAGAAGAGCAAAATAAAAGGAAAATGGGCAGCGTCTGAACCAAAAATATCAACACTTATTCTCACAATATTATGACAAACACAGTTTTTAACCACTAATATGAGCTTTTTTTGTGCATAAAAATTATTAACATCAGCTAAATGCTCTTTTGGAGAAAATGAAGGGGAGGATTGCATTTAAACTAAGTGTATTTCAGTCCAAATATTAAGGCACTGCAGCGGGGCTACAATGAGCTCATTTATATGCATCTCTGTAAGCTGTAGACTTCATATTAAATTTCCACATATTTTTATTCACAAGGCTACATCACATTCAGGAGCTCGTCATGGGAACCAAATAAGCTTTCACTTCTCAGCAGCTCAAAGTGAGTGAGACTCCTAATATTTGATACGCCTGAGCCACACTCTTTAAATATTGTGCTTAAAATTCAATTAAAATGAAATCCAATTCATAACCATCCTGCAACTTTGGGAAACATTACGACTAAAAACTAGAGACATTCAGCTGTTTCTTTTGACTAAATGTGATTTAAAAGCTCAGAACAGCAGAGAAGTCCAAATAATCATCTTCAACTTCAAATGAAGGCAGCGATGGGCAAATACCTGCGCAGCCCATTCACTTCCTGAATATGAAAGTCTCATGTTGGAGCCCTGCTTTTTAATGAAAAGAATATTCAGTGGGTCCTGGCACTGGGAGTTCTTCCACGGTCAAGGTTGATGGGCAACAGAAAACAAACCAGCTGGTGTAAACAAGACACAGAAAAAAGCCCTGTTGAATGGAAAGTCACCCTGGGCCAGAGTATCGACTGCTTGTCCGGTGTTAAGCAGCTTACTGTAGCACTGCGCTGAAGCGTGCATTCCCTCCGGCGGCCATAATAGGAGGTTGTAGCGATCAATAGCTTCCTCTGTGAACCAATTAGGAGATTATCTCAAGCGCTAAGTGCAGCAGACAACACAAATTAGCCGGAGAAACACGCCAGCGCGCGAGGGAAGCTCCTCTTTTTCCTTTTAACCCTCCTTCAATTAACACCTAACATGAAAAGACCGACACCGGCTCTGGTCGGAATTGTGTTTTTCTTTTTGTCTTGTGGAAGTTGGGAACGTGACAAGGAAAGATGAGAAGAGCCTCCTGCGAGAGACGGAGGACAATGACACGCGGCGGCTAACAAGCGCTGCTGTGACATGCTGCAAGAGTGTAGTCAGGCTTTCCACCATCATTAACTGCATTCCAGCTGCTGGAACCTTGTTTTCCAGCTCCAGGGAATGATGAAGGTACTTTTTTTGTGAGTGACGAAAACCAAATGAAAAAAGATGATTTTACGAAAAAAACTACTGAAGTTTGGAGGCAGAGAGGGATGAAAACTACTGTAGTATCAGACTATTTTCCTGAAATAATAGAATTATTTCTTATATATAATACGCAAGAAAATGGGCAAAAATGTGTTTTGTGTCCAAGTAATGAAAAAAGTCCACCATTAGTTTTAGTCCGATTAATAAAAAAAATGTGATGTAACTTAATGTTTTCTTCAAATACAGAAATGCGCTGTGGAGGTGAAATGAACTCTGCTAGACTAAATTCTGGCAACACAATCCACCATTTTCAGCAGAGATAGCACCGACTGTGTCTCACAGAACCAAACAGATGCAATGATTTTGACTTTCTGACACACATATCACACCTTTCCTCTTTATTTCATCATTTATTTGTTGGCCAAGCATTAAGCGCAGCAGGTTCCGACCATCGTCATAGCGACGCTTCAGTGCAAAGTGCGATCCAACGTCTGCATACAGAGTTGAAGTTTTCAGTTCTTTTAAAGTGGAGAGTGAAACGTGTGAGAGTGTTCACCAAACTATCTTGAGCCTTCTGTTTACATGACTCGCCTGTTCTTTATGGCTAAGCTAACTAGTTCCAAATGTTTGTTTGGCTTTATCTATCTACTAGTACACCATTTTTCAATTAGATGTTTTGTTTGAAGCGCTAATATAAATGATCATCATCATGAACATCAATTTATTTATTTTAAATAAATACTGAAATATTTTGTCATGTATTTTGTTAAAATGAATTATTCATGAAATATTTTAATATTAGTAAAAAAATTACCACCCACATTTTACATTCGGTATTCAGCCATTTGTTGTTCAGCAAAATAAATAAAATTTTCTTCCAAATAAAAATGTGTCACATGGTTCATGTGACATATTAGTGACATGTGACATTCACAAGAGCAATGCTTTAAACCAAAAGAAACCAATCTACAGAAGTATTTTCTTGAAATAATATAATTATTTCTTTTATATAACATGCAGGAAAACGGGCAAAAATGTGTTTTGTGTTCAAGTAATGAATATGATTACCATTAGCATTATGTTAATATAACAGACGCCAAACACAAGAGGCCCCCGCACACTAATTATGAATTATGTGAGGGGGAGTAGAAGGTAAATCCATCCATATCTCTATTTAAAAATGAAAAAAAATGGTTATAAAACAGTGCATGTGATTAGGACGCAACGATTGTGTGAATATCAAAACAATTTCACAGCTCATGTTGATACAGGGATTTGGTTGGAGAAACATAATGGCACATATTTGCTTTTGACAATTCAACAGGGCATAATAGAAGCATAGTATTTTCTCTGTTTAATTGGAATTTCTTGTGAATTCCTTTCATTCGCTGTCCGGCATTATGTGTTGAACATGAGTTGTGTGAGCGAATGACAGACCTCTAAATCCTTCTCCAGGCTGTGCGTCACCCCTGCTGGTTTTTGGAGCAGCAAATGGAAGTGATTGAATTTGAACAGTCAACGGTGAGCAGTAATGAAGAACACATTCAGTTGTTCATCGTATTCTGGTCTGAAAGCTCCGATTAGATTTGAGTTTATTTTTGCTCTGGTTTCTTCAAACAAATGTTAAATGCATTTTTGGGTTCAGCAAACCCATCCATCCATTCATCCATTCAGAGCTCCAGTAATGGTACATTTCTCCTTTTGAGAGCAATAAAGTCTCTCTTATCTTATCTTATCCATCCATCCATCCATCCACAATAGAAGGATCTTACCTGAAGCTATAGCACGGAGCAGCACGTTGCCAGTTTTGAAAGGGAAAGCAGTCAAACAGGTTAATACCAAACATGGAACATGAAGTTCAAGTGGATGCTCATGCTTGCACCTTCCACATGCTGGCCTCCTTCCCGTACACCACAGCCATGTTGTTGACTTTATTCTGCTGGATGTTCCTCTTCTCGGTCTCATTGAGTTCCTCGGAAACGAAACCCATGAAGGAGTTGTCTGGTGTGTGCGCTACGTGTGTGTTAGTCATTAGTTGTGAGGAGGCAGAGGGGAGAGAAACGAAGAGAGAAGAAAGAAGGTTACGTTGTTATTAGAGAGCCAGAAGAAGAAAAAGAAAACAGCAGTTTGTCTTTGTTTGCTTCACTTGAGCGGCCCGACAGTGTGATTATCACATCCATAAGTGTTATAAATAGTGATTGTCACCGAGCCAGCTGCTGGAGTTAAAAATAGGCCTGGAAGGTTTTGGTAGCGATGAGGTGCGGTGAAGCTGCTCTTCAAGTCATGAATATTAGTTTAAAGCTGAACGGCGATGACAAATGTAACCCAGATATCTGCCAGGTACATTTACGTGGGATGTTTTGAAGCCACACCTGATGTGCAAATGAATATTCTTGCTAAAACTTCAACAACACTTGGATTGGAGAATTCAATTCTCTATCTTTTCTATCTTATCTTTCGCAACAAGAGCTCTTCACCTGGGCTCAGACTTGAATTGCAGCTTAACTGTGGTGCTCAGTGGCTGAGCGCTCAATGTGAGAACAGGACAGCGTGTCAGATGTTTCGGGGGGGAAAGAAAGCGGCTGACAGTAGCGAAGGCTTTGAAAACATTTGCGCGAGACAGAGCAGAAATAGAAGCAGGAGACAGTCAATAACTGATAATGTGGGGATGCTGAAAATAGTTGCATTTAAGGATTCAAAGTCAACCGACAGCCAGACCTGCCAAAGAAAGAGCAGAGTCTTTTAATATTGTGATTCAAAGCCGGTGACACATCACAGATGTTTCAAGTCTTTCAAGCACAATCAACAAGAGATGCTTCTAAAGCTAAAGCACGCGAGGTAGAAATGACTTCCACTCACGGAACATGGTCATGTACTGCCGTGCGTTCAGGTTCCAGTAGCCCCAGTTGGTCCGGTATCCATGCAGAGTCGCATACTCCTCGTGATTGTAGGCCGGCTCCGTGCCGAAAGTGTCAATCACGCGAATATGGCACCTGGGAAAACGGAAACAGCACAGTTGTTTTCACAATCTGACAAAGTCTCTCAGCTACCTTTCACTTCTAAACTCATCTGGGCTCATTGGTGGGATCGACATGTTCTTTTTCAGTTGAGTTAGTTTTGTGTTTTTGGAGTGTAGGAGGCAGGACACCCACACAAGCACAGGAACATACTAAACTCAGACAAGTTGCTTGGAGGCCAGTCCCTATAGAACCACATCTAGAGCCTTCTGTTTACATTATTAGCCTGTTCACTGTGGCTGGAATGGATGTTTTGTTTAAAGCACTAATATAAATGATTAACATCAATTTATTTATTATATTGACATAATTTGTAGTGTATTTTTTTTAATTAATTATACATTAAATATGTTAATATTAGTAAAAACACCCAACTTAACACCCACATTTTACATTCGGTATTCAGCACATGAGTTATTTTTTAGCATAATAAATACAGTTTTATTCAAAATAAAAATGTAAATATATCATATGAACCTTCACAAGTGAAATGATTTACACCAATATACACCAATCTATACAAAACAGTTGAACTCTCTGTTTTGGGTGTGCGAATCACATTAAATTAATATTTACAATTACACACAGAAATGCAGCTCAAAGTGCAGAATAAAAGTCACAGTTAAAACAAAGCAAACAAATTGGAGATGCACATTCGCAGGTATATCACAGGACATGGAGAAGCACTGTGGAGAGACAGTCCTGGTAAGACCAACCGCAAGAAAAATGTAAATCAAGCCACAATCTGAAAACAAGTCAATGTACAAAACTGTCTCGCACATGGCAGTGACTTTTTTCTGTGTTCAACTCCCAACACAGGCTCCCGTCCGCCGTTTCTGGTTCCACCTGACAATAGAATCAGCCAGGTAGAGACAGACATGGCGGCTGTTCACACACTAGGAGAGACACAAATCTGGCAGCTCCATCTTCAGGACACCTCTAGATACGCAACAAATCGCATCCTGTTCTAGTTCAATAAGGGATGCTTCACTTTTCCATGTCCATATTTTACGGTACGGGCGGCGACAAAAATCTGTTTGCTTATTTGCTGACATAGTAGTCCAGATTATAAGTAAAACTATGTGTCAGGAACTAGACATGTGAGGCAATACGTCGGTAGTTAGGAGTCCAGACTTTATTTTTTTTCTATTCATTCACCATTTCTCATGAAGAGGTGCCACTGCAAGTCAGCCTGCTCCACCTGCAGCAGCTCGTGCACCCGCCCTGCTCACACCTATTCAGCTCGTGTCCTGTTTGTATCAGTCAGATTCAGAACACAGCGACCTCTGGTGACCATAGGGGACGTGGCCAATCGATAAACAGGGTGACGCTCAATAACCGACATCGAGCAGAAAATATCCATGATAATTAATTGTGAACGATTAATCGCTCAGCCCAAACCTCAAGGCTTGTCTTCCCTGTCTCTTCTCTCTATGTGTCCAGACCATTTAGTTTTATCTCAAAACACAGAGGCTGTTTGTTAGGAGGACCTCCAACTGAAGCACGTTACCAAGATCATCACTTCGATCTGACTGAGGGATGACTGCCAAAATATTTTTGATCGAGAGATAAGAATATACTTTATTACATGGTTATTACAAAAACGGAGCTGTAGCTTCCATACGTGACATAAACAATTGAATAAAACCAGGTGCTATAAACAATAGGACATGATTGAAGGGAGCTTTTTCCACTTAGGATTTCGACTTTGCTTTCCAACTGTACACCCCAGCAGTGTGTCACCACACAAAGGGCTGAATAGCTTAAGAGAATGGATTCGTGTCACTGTGCCATTGACATTAACTTTCTAAGCATTTCTTATCGAGAAGTGCAACATCAAGAGAAATGCAGCCTGTTTGTGTTTTCAGCTGTGTCTGTCACAGAAGCCTCTCCGCTCACATCACAGCAGTCTCGAGAGAGCAGGCTGATCAAACGAGTTCTCAGCCACACAAATACAACAGGACTTGTTGTTATTCTCTTTTATGGTCTACTGAAGCAGCTCGCGAAAGAGAAATTGCTTCTCTTTCGCGATGCATTTGTATCCCTGTGTAATGTCGTTTGTCTTTCAGTTGCAGATTTGATCCATTTGGTGTGACATCACCGGCCACATCTTTTGTGTCTGGTATCGCTTTTGTGTACCGCGTGTTTCACAGTACAAAACTCCAGCAAGGAACATTGTTAAAGAAAACACATTTGCTTTGTTACTGCGAGCTCTTACAGATAAAATATGAAATAGATGGAAGACAGCGGTTGAGCTTTCACCAGGCAGAGAAGCACAACAGAAGTGGAATAATGGAGGGATGAAGTGGCGCCACATCACATCAGAAGTGGACAATACATCAGGTGAATGGTCACCTTAACTTCTTTTCACAGTCACTCCCACCGAGGGGGAGACCACAGGGCTGACAATGGAGCTGAGAGGTTGGATCAAATGTCCAGCGGCAGCTCCAACCCTCTTCATCTGAACTATCTGACTGAAATGCTCACAACAGCTCAAGCTCTTCCAATTATTTCAGAGCTCATCTTCAACTGGAGAACTAAATCAGGCTGACTTGAAAGGCACAGGGATGACTAGAGTGCCCCGAGTAAACCAAGGCAGGTCTCCAGAGAAAAGACCCACGTTCGGACAGAAGCCTGACCCTGAGCTGCTCTGGTTTTAGAGCTGCTGAAAACACCTGGCCTGAGTTGCTATTCTGCCCAGAAGGTGTTTACAGCATTAAAGATGAAAGGACTAAAGATTAACACTAAGCATCAGTTAAAAATCGAAACTGGCTTAAAATTGTATGCCGTAAATAAATCAATTGAAATAAAAGTTACTACAAGCAACATGAACGCCAGATCAAATCTATATCTTGTGTTCCTGGTGGGCCACACTCGCTACATATTTATAACAACCCTGGGCAAGAAAATAGATCAAAAAATAAAATAAAGAAATACATATATATATATACACTGTATATGGAAAAGGTTTCTTTCAATAACAAAAAAAAAAAAAAATAAGTTGAAAAAATAAGTTAAATAAGAGAAGCCAGAAACAATTAATACTGATACTAATACTGACAACAATAACAATACTACTACTGCTATTAATAATAAAGACAATTATACTTTATAAGTAATACTTCTAATAATAAGAGAGTATACAGAATCCTCTAGATCCAGCTGGTGGTCCGAATCGCTCTGAGAATTAAATCATTTAATCAAAAAATTCAGGAAATGTCACACATGAAACACAGTAAAAGAAATGTATTCCAATTCCAGAAGAATATTTCAGTCATTTTGAAGAAGAGGAATGAATATGTTCAGTCATGTATCAGCAGCACAGCTGAATTAATGCCTAGCACTACATCAAAGCAAGCGAAAACAAAACACTAGCTGTCTGCACAACCCCTCATCATTCACTGGAGTTAGACGCCCAACATCTAATACCTGACAGGGCGCTGAACTGCAAACACAGCCAACAGTAAGAACAGAAAGTGAAAAACTTTCTCCAGCGATATCAAAGGATATTAAAAACAAGAACTTTTTTTCCCTATTTGTTAGAGGTCACAGAAGAATGTGAGTTTGTCTTTGTCCTACCCACTTGCTTAGATTACATATCGTCGACTCTGAAACTAAAAATCTCCCTGTACATAGATAAGAGGTCCCCACGGGAGCGAACACGAACGGCGGGGGAAGATGGGATAAGCAAGCAGTTGCTGAGCTGAATATCTAACAGGAGATCAGAGTGGGGGTCTAATCTGGGTTAAACGGCTGCTCGACGAGGCTCAACAGTCCTCTGGAGGACTCCAGCAGGGTGGAGATACATCGGCATTCTGGCCCAAACTTTGAGTTTGGGAAGATGGATTTTGTGAAATGTGTTAACACCAGGCTGCCATAGACTAAATGTCACCATCACTGCTCAGCACTTGTGTCTGCAACATCCTTTATACAGCTGTACCTCGCCCCCTTAAAGCGCCTCATCACGAAAGAATGGATTCATATCAAACCTTTTCATTGCTGTTGAGAAACTGCTTTACTGATATGTCAGTCAGTGGATCAATTCTAGTTACATAATAAGACACGTTGTATTTCGACAGGGCAGATGTTTGAGCCATACCAGGGCGGGGTGGTGTCCAGGATGGACAGAAATAAGATGCTGTTCAATAAAGCTTCCGGCCTGGCAGAGATGCCCTCAGAACATCTGAAGGCATCAAGGTTGTGTGGTTACGTTCCCAGAGTGTATCGCCTGTCTCCATCTGAGCATTTCATCCTGCTTGCAAAGCTAATCAATATGCAAGATTTATGATCTGATGAGCCGGCTTGATTTAAGACCATCCTCTCTCTGCCGCGAGCATCTCAACACACACACACACACACGCACGTAAAGCACAACAGCATGGGGCAGCTCTCAAGTCGTCCAGACGTAATAAATGAACGTGGAAGTCTTTGGGGGCATAAAACAAAAGTAATTAACGGGAGCTGAAGGGCCCCAATGCTCAGAGCACGTGATGGATGATGCCTCTCAGCCTTAACTAGACTGCGCTTGCACCAGGGAGAAATGAGAGTGGCGCGCAAGAGGGAGTGGAAGAGGTGAATAGGTTTGTCATTGACCCAAACCTGGTCAATGATTTGCTCTGGGAGACAAATGGATGAAGTCGTCAGAGACAAATATATGGAATCTCCTTACGATGAACAACGTTTTGCCTCCGTGTTTATGGATCGATAAAACAACGGCTCGTAAATAGACATGTTTAAAACCAATGCTAACTTTTTAATGAATAATCCACGGACTGTAACAATCCATATTTAACGTTCTCACACAAAAACCTGCACCACGTCGGGTTAAAATGACTTCTGTATTTCATTTCCGCAAGCCTGAATTCACTGCACTCTGCAATACAAATCAGTCCAGGTCTGCGGCCAGAACAAGGAAATAAAATCAGGGAGGGAATAAACAAAGTTGATAAAAACTTTAAGAAAATGCAACTTCGTTTTTATGAATAAGTATCAGACACTCACTTCCCTGTCCCTTTGGAGAAACACATAACAGTGGTTTTCCGGTTAATTTCCGAGTGTATATATACATATATATATTTTTCTTTGTCCCCCAACTCTCACCAGCTGCACCAGAGCAGATGCACAACCATTCCATTCAGTGTGGAAATTTACACAGGCTTAACCTCTCAAAGGAAGAGTAGATTTTTAGAATCTCTCTGCGGTTGAGACTTTGCAAGTTCAGCTTATTTTATATCACCACTAAAGTACAATGTCAATCTTTCACTGAGGAACTTCAGTAAATGTTTCAAGTGCCATACATTTTATCAATGAAATATTGCCTAACACCGGGCTTTTAACAAGCAGGGCATCTGGGAGTCCTTGGCTGCACAGCTGCTTCTCCTCGACTCTCACCCCTTCCTTAGTGCGATGAAATATGCAACGAGGATGTTGCTCTCTGGTCACGTTTTGAATAAGAGCAAAGTGAGCTACTAATGTCAGGAGATGATCACAAGTGCACACGTGCAAATGAAACAAGAGTTGCTGCCGGAGTTTGTCTCCTGCAACAACAAAGAATGTATCTCACTTTACAGTGTTGAGCTGGGCAATTCAATGCTTCAGGTGTCTTTGTGTTTGTACCCTCACAGACCGTGTTCTACCAGTTTTGTTTTGGGGTTAAATTGTGCTAGTGTGAAATGAGGATTGCTGTGATGTGGGAATTCTTTGTGGGGAATATAGTCATGGCGGGGATCATTTATTGCCAAAGCGGCATCACTGCTAGAGACCATGCATGTGTTGACACGATCCAACTCCAAGAAACGGACCGGCGCGTACAACCATGCAGGGACATTAACTGGTGACAGAAGGAAGACATGACACTCCACGGAAAGACCAAGGTGCTGCCGATAAATTGGGTTGTTTGACTTGGATCCGACTACAAGGCAAAACAATAATACCAGAAACTGTGGACCAAAAATGGAGGTAAGGACTGAACCGTGTACTGTTTCACCTCCATGTCATGACATGATGCACCTGAAGTGTCACAAGGTCACATGCTTGCCTGACATTTTCATAGATTTTGATCCAGACATGTAGAAATGTCCATTGAATCATTATCTTCTGCTAATGTGTTAGTCGCTGAGATAGCCAATGACGAAACTAAAAGTGTAGCCAGAGTGCGATGACCTGGAGTGGGAAGCTGACATTATGATGGGGAGTGCATGACACCTACACGCTGGGCAGGCTCTGCACGAGTCTTGGCTGCAGCACAAAGCACCGACAGTCACGTCACAGCAGTGGTTCATGTTAGAGAACCTCACATTGGTTCTTGGCCCTGTCAACTGAAGTAACCATCTCCAGCATGTGTTATTCCTTTTCATAGAGGACTGACTCATCCTCTGAGCAAAGAGACGGACGACGGAGTGAAAAGTTTTGACAGACTCAGTCTGTCAGAACAGGTCTCACTGAGATCTATTCATATCATCCACACTTCACTGCATTATCACACAATAAAAAATAAATTGTTACCTGAATGTAACTTCAGTTCTATGAACATTTACCAAGCCCTCTAATGGGCTTTGCTACAGAGAAGGCATCAGAGAAGCACTCACGTTGTCCGATAAGCCTACAGTTGACATACGTGCAATGGCAAACATTTGGTTGCTGGGTGTTTGATGTTCTTTGGTTTTCGGTAAAAAAACAAACAAACAAAAGAAAGTAATATCTTTCAGCAGCTGCAATTGTTCTTAATGCACTTTAGTATCTATCTATCTATCTATCTATCTATCTATCTATCTATCTATCTATCTATCTATATATATATATATATATATATATATATAGGACTAAAAGCAGAAGAGACTACTAATAGGAATGGTGAGTTTTCGAGCAAAGCCTTCTCCTCTCATCTGTAGATGTCATTTCCTGTTAGAAACAATAGAAATCAAGATCCACACTATAATGACAGAGTGGAGAGCTGCTGACCTCAGCAAGCAATTAGATGCAGACTGCTGGCGCGCTGGTATCTTGTGGGTTTTCCTGTGTGTGCGTACAAGACAAATAGTGGAGGGGAGACACACAGCAAAGCAGCTTGTGTGGAGAGAAAAAAGAGCTCCCCCAGCACAGATGAAATGCACTTTTCTCACTTATAATTGGATTTTAAAAATACATGGAGAGTCCATTTATGTACAGCCACTCGTGGCGGCGGCTCTCCACCACAGTCCTCTGCTGTCTCCCCTGTCACACGTCTATCCCCAGTCATCTCTTGGTCAGTTTCACTTTCATTTAACCTCTGATTTTCACACACTGTCGCTCACTTTTATCTGCGCTTTTTCTCTCTCCTTGCTGGAAGCAAGAACAAGGGAGGAAAAAAATGAAAACTGTACACAGAACTTTGAAACAAAAGTGCAGGGTGATGAGGCAGGATAAATCATTTAACTTGCTGAGCCTTAAAAATGAAGCCTTACACACACACATACACTGACGGCAGATAATTATAAACACACTTACTTGTGCTTCTTGAGCGAGAGGCCCATGTGCTGCTTCATCTGCTGCAAGCCGTGGTAGTCGGTGTAGATGAGGTCAAAGGGCAGCGGCCCAGTTAGTGGGCAACTACCTCTGCCCGGAGGTACGCCGAGGAATCTGAGGCACACAGACACACACACACACACACGCACACGAGTATTAAAGATTTTGTGGGCAAGAAATATGAAGGCCCGGGAAACAGCGAACATTATCTGCACTTCAGAGTATGATGCCAGGAGGGCATCAGGAGAATCCATTTCTGACTTGAACAGAGAACGTCTTTTTGTTTAGCAGCAGAATGGAAAGGTCAGGAGAAAGTCAGCGTCGATGCTAATGGATGGCGTTGGTATTTTTTCCTTGTAAACATTGTCTTGTTAAGAGAAAAACATTTGGGTTTGTTTTTAGACGAACCCTGTATTTCATAACAGACTAAAGTAGGTTATCTTTGCCCAAAATGTTGGTGGGGAAAGCACAATAAGTCGCTGCTAACTTGGCAGTTCTCTTTGTAGAAAAAGACAGAAATGACCAGAGAAGTTAGCATTTATTATAATGTATGAATCACAAAGCACAACAGAAAACATTTGAGGGGGTAGTGGAAGATAACAAGCTCTTTAATCGAATTGAACATTACCAATTTATTTTCAGAAAATAAATGATAAGAACGGCAAAGAAAAATGTATTACAAACTCAAAATATGTAAGCTGGTTGAAATTGAAAAAAAAAATCATTGACCCCATGAACAACTTGGTCGTGTTTTGGGTGAATAAAATATGTCTGTCAATGAGAAAAAGAGACTGCAAGTAGGTGCACGTGTCATCACTGTTTGTTAATCGGTTGTAACAGTCCATATGAGAGCATAGCGCGACTGGCCATGCTGAGAAGGTGCTTGTCAAGTCATTCAAAAGAGGATGGGGGGTAGGATGTGAGTGGAGTGGTGGCGATCGGCGTACATATAGTACCATATTCTAATTTCTGTACTAGAAGATTAGAAGATGATACTTTTTTCTTGTGGCCTGAACCCTGTGGCTTATATGACACAGCTAATATATGGTAACAGCTCATGCTGGCAAAATATTAACATCAAACCAATGAAATCACAGGTGCTTTATTGACATGAAAGCGCTGTTGCACTGTTTTCGCCCATGTGTACCCATCTCTGCCAACAGAGCGATCTCCTGGAGGACCAGAGATGAGAAGCAGCGGCTGAAACTGACAATGGTGTTCGGAAATGTGGACGAAAACAGTGCGTTTTGAGTGCTTTAACGTAAATAAACCATGTGAGGAGTTCATGATTCAAGTTCAGAACATTGCTTGTTGTTTGTTTCATGAGTCAGTCTCCATGCTGGATCAAAACTAGTTTAGAAGTAATCCTCATCATATATATATCATACATTAATATACAAGCATAATAATAAACCATTTTTAAGACCTATTTACCTTTTTAAATTTAGTGGGTGCAGCTAATATTCCAGTGAGCTCTATAGTCTGGAAATTATGGTATGATCATTTGAGGTGCTACACAGTATACAGAGGTGACACTTGTGCACCACTATGGAATGCAAATGTGAACCACACAATAGGGATAGTATAGTTGCTATATGTCGTCTTAGGAATGAGGATGAGTTGGCTTCTCTGTTTATCTCTACATGGCTGGCAGGAGCTTATCAAATGGTTCTTAAAAACACGTGCATTAGATGATGAGTACATGCGTGGGCCTGGCAGCCTGATAGCAACCATTACCAGACAGTGGTTGAGCGCCCAACAATATCAAAGAGGGGGCGACGCAATGACTGATTTATAAAATGGAAAAAATCATCTTAACTGCAAATAAATTGGCCAAACTTTCGACCTGACTGGGTCAAATGATGTGAAATGTCAACAACCAAAATTTGTTGAAGTAGCCAACTAAAGCTGCTGTTGAATGTCTTAATTCTCTGTTAATATGCCTCTTTCAATGAATGCCAACGTCAGCAAAGCAATACTACTGCAGAACAAGCCAGTCACTTATTTAAAACTGTTTCCTGAATATCTGACAGAACTCCCAACAGCTGTTTAAAAACATTTCTCTTAAATGTCATTTATTGATATCAAGGTAAAATACAAGGATGTGATCATGGGCTTTGGCTCCAAATAGCACAAAACCATGTCTTTTTTTTCCCAGCAGATTGGATCATGCGAGTGTCAGGCAGTTCAAAGTCGAGCTCAAGGGCAACTGTTGGGCCTTGGGCAAAGCAGAATTCACACAACAATGAAAAAGGGGAATTCAAGTATCCAGAGTCAGTCGCAGCTTGCAACAGCTGCGTCACTGACAACAGATGGTAAGACGACAAAAAGGTGACAGGAAGATGAATCGCAGCTGAGACGGTGCAGAGGTGGATGAACAACATTTTATAGGTACAAATTGCAAACTTGCACCTCAAAAAATATGCAAGAAGTGACTGAAAGTGCGACATCAATGTGCTCATTTGTCGTCAGTGCTTGAGACAGTTTATCCAAATGTGTTTTTATGTAAATGTGCCGACAGTTTTGGAACATTGAAGGTCTACTTGCTTTCACTCAGCTGATGTGATGTGAGGCCAAAGACTAATGGGGAGTGAAAAACAAACTGAAGTCTCACAGCCACATAAAAAGAACTGCACTGACTGAACAAAGTTGCTGGGGGAATGTGCAGCGAGAGTTAAGTGGGGAGAGCTCAAGATCTCAGGGTAATTGTCGGTTCAGGAGGATGGAGAGTGATACTTATCCAACAAAGGAAGAATGTTAACGGCAAGTCATTTGGGTATGTTGGGGGGGGGGAGTCATGCGGGCACAGCACCGAACACTGCGCAGTGCACTGTGGGAAGTCAGGGTGTCCAGAGTCATGCTGTTCCGACTCTGCCATCAGAATCTTGAGAGAGCCCAGAGAGCATGGGGCGGGAGCCAGGCTTCTCACCCACTGTGCCCGCCTGACTCCCGCCTGCATCAGAGAGCATGCTGGGATGGAGTGCACAGTGACGCCTGATTGGCTCTGAACTTCAGCAACAGCTTTGCTCGTCCAACCTCGCACACTTATTTCCTAGAGTGTCCGGGTATTTTGTCATCCCCCGGTCTCGTAAGTTCCCGCTGATGGGTGCTGAGTCTTCCTCAACGCAGCCATTATTTAACTGACAAACAAAGTCAAAATACTGTCAAACTCTGACAGATGTGAATGTGACTCGCATACCACTGGTCATAAGACTGTGACCCAACTGTGACCGCAGGTGCTTTGAATACCATCCCACTGCAGCCAGAAAAGGACGATCGCGCCTTCACAGACCAGGACTACCCCACAATAAAGTTAAACCCCCAATCCTGCTTTCAACATAGAGGTTGCAGTCAGAGTTTCAGAATCCAGGGTGAGGTCAGAGTTAGGGAGAAAAACTTTAGATCGAGCCTATCAACCGGCATAATCTCTGCCCGGACGACCAAAATATAACAGTGGTTTATTACACAACAACACACGATTGGTCAATGAAGCCCGATGTTAGTCTTGGGTTTCACCGCGCACAGAGTTGGACTGAAACAGTGTCCTTATACAGACAGACACTACACACACCTAGAACAAAAATGGATGTCTGCAGCTCCCTGAACACGGCAAGTTCAAGTAATGCATTTTTTCATAAGGTATAATGAAGTACAATGATAAAGTTTAGGGGCAAAGTCTGACTTTGGTTGTGTTCCAGTTTTGAGGCGCCACTCTATTATTTATTGGGATTATATTTCAGTGTATAAAGACAATAACAAAACATCTCTTGCTGCTCTCCTCCAACATTGCACGGCCATTATGAGGAAAGTGAAGCCAACATGCAGCGCCAGCAAAAGGCTGACAGCTAGAGAAACTATTTGTTTAGACTTAAACACAAGTCTGATCACATATCAGACATGTCCACGCCACGCTACAACAAGTCTTTACTTATCTTTCACCAGGGGACTTTAGAAGAAGAGTTATAGCAGACGACGGAAACCACCAGCCACGGAAGAAGGGGGTTGCAAATAGCGAGTTACAAATATTTATGGGTAAGTTAGAGCACAAACAACAAATCACTGACTGAGATGGGATCAGCAAAAATCCTATTAGATGAGATGGGAGCAGCAGAGAGGGGATGGGTGAGATGGGATCAGCAAAAAAAGAGAGGATGGCGCTGCTGTGTCTCGGACTGCTTTGTGTGTCTATTCATTGTGAACCATTTTGTGGCCAAGAAGTCAGAACACAGTTCCCCCCAATGCCTTTTACCTAGAAATTCCAAGATAACAGTATTCAATACAAGTCTCTTGTACTATGGAGTACCTACGCAGGTGTGCAAGAGCACACACTCCGGAACACACAAGCAATACGCAGCATTGCTTGAAGCGGCAAACAGAATCCAGTTATCAGCCAAAGCAGGGCGCAGTAGATCAGGGTGCTGCAAAACATCATAAACACCAATGCAGGGAGAGATATGTGGAGGGCACAAGGAAGGAGGGAGGACAGCTGGGAGGAGCGGATCAAAGATGAAAGAGAAAGAGGAAAACACTCATGTCTGAAATGGGAGACGATATTTTTGAAGCGCCAGAGAACGAAGAGGAACGAGGTCAGAGAGTAAGAAGGATGACAAGCCGGCTGAAGGAGGGAGTCGACCCGAGAGGGGAGGAAGACGTGAGCTAAACATAAAGAAGGACGGCATTAAAGGAGCCATGGGTGAATTAGCACCGACAAGGAAAAACATTTGTAAACACCTGGGTATAGCACTAAGAAACAGTCTTAGTGATGATGAGCGCGCACAGCGTTTCAGCCAGCAGCCAGACAGCCCCGCGGCCTGATGGCGAGATACGTGAATAGATCCTCAGCTGCACTTGTGTACCATTATGCTTGCACACATGGGCGACATCAGATTAATCCACTCTGCATCCTGTCGCTGACACTCAGGAAGTATTGGAACAGAAGCAACGTGCCAATCGAGCGACACGGCGGGCAGATGCTTTTGGCTGAGCCGCCACCCGCGCTGGACGTGTATGAATAAAGACTCCGGTCTCAAGTTGATGAAAGTGCAATTCCACGTGTATGAGTGCGCACACACACACAGACGCGCAGCACACACAAGCGCTTTCATTAGCATCGCCCCGCTGACGTAGCGTAGCGGCAGCCGAGAACTAATTATTATTGATGCGTGTTGCAGACTATCAACCCTCTAAAGCCGCATTCATCTGCATGATTGACGCTCTAGTTTTCACGTAAAAAGACTTTCGACAAGCAGCAGGGCTTGATTTCTAGTCTCCGACTCGGGCAGACATTAATCAGAAGCATTGTTGTTGAAAAGCGCTTTTGAAAGTTGTCCAACGCTGGCGAAATTCACAACAAGACCATTTGCTCTCCATGATAAAGACGGTAGAATTACTCAAGCACATCATCAAGGAGAATAAAAATGCTTTCCAACAGCACTTCTGCTGCACCCACAGTACACAAGTGAGACTTTGACCATTTTAAGTGGGAGTTTTTTAAAAGCAGCAGCACAAGCAAAGAAAGAAGTGCTAAAGAGGAAAACATGTAACTCAGGAAAAGAACAACATTACAAGGATAACATACTGAAATTCAAATAATAAGGTCAAGTTCTGCTTTTATTTTGCTGTGTTACATCGCTGTCGCCTCATGCTTCACCTTCTATTTATGTTGTAATGTGAAGGTCTTGGTTCCAGTTTCCAGCACTTTACAGAAAACCCTTTTTTCATCAATTTTTTGTTAGTGTTTAGATTTTTGTACTTTTCCCCAGCGCGTGTTGGGCTAATAAGGTGTCATGAAACAGCCCACTAGATGGCACTCTCAAGTTTGAAATTATTTAACTTCGAACATCTATTTCAATGAAAACTCACCTTGATGCAACATAGGTAGCGACGCCTTATGAGGTCCGAAAACAAGGACACTGTTTCATGAAGCTTCACCAGCCCATCACTTTAGACTACTACTACTACCATGGTGCCTTTTCATCAATAAGCTGTCAACTACCAGCTCTGCCAAGCCTCAATTCTACTCATTGCTTTGGCAAAAAACTTTTTGTTTTCATGCCAACATTCCCCTTTTCTCTGTTTTACTCTTAGATAGCTAATGTTTTGTCAGCGCATACTTATCATTTGTTACTATTTTTGTTACTTCCAAGTTTTATATTGAGGCATCTTTTTAATGAACACAAAAATTATGTTAAAATGCACATAAAGAAATGGATATGATCAGCATGTCAGCATGTGAACAGACCCCTGGAATAAGCGGTTGCTGGACAGGGTTGCAGGATAGTGTCCTGTGGTGCAAGATCTTCTGAGCTACTTTGTGAAGCACAACCGGTTCCTCTTGGAAAACATGACTCCAAACACTGGAAACCGATGACGAAGTGCATGGCCTGCAGGTGCTGCATAATAAGATATCAGTGGCAAGTTATGGGCCATTGAACTGAGAACCAATTAAGAAGCATTATGCGGTTCATATACTTTCTATCCTCGCAGAGGGAGCCCTAATGGCATGGCATTGTGTCAGCAGTGGAGAAGCCCTGGCAGCAACAATTATCATTCTGCATTTCATTGACGGGATAATCAGCTTTTAGATTGCTGGTTTAGAGGCTGTTTCCAATCACATCCTAGAATGGTGACACCACAGTGGAGAATTTAACATGGATCTATTATTTTCTGCCATGCTGAGAGACTGAAAAAAGGAAGCCAGGGGTGAAATTCACTGTCGCATACGGGAAGGTACTCTAATTAAAGGTGCAATAAAGCTCGCAAACAGAAGTATAAAATTCATATCAGCCACACATTATAATCTTTCTTTTGCCGATAGTTGAGCCATTTGGTGTTAATGCTTTACAGACAAAACCATCTATTATGTTACCCATTACCTCTAAAGAGAAGGCGACTTGAACTGTTGGCAAAACAACTCTGAAACTGCTCTGGACTGAGGAGCCACTTATTTTCAGGTAACAAAAGTGAAATATCACTGTTTGACATTGTACACACACTGATACCATACATTCTGTTAGGTCCAATATCAGTATTAGTTGTGCTGTTCTGGTGCAGTGTTCCACGTCTGCAATGATGTTTAGGTTCAATGCTCATAAAAAAAACCCTGCTTTTGCAGAAGCCTCACGAGGTACGCCGCAGAAGCCTGGATCTATATCCTACCTTTAAAAGACAATGCACTTAGGACAAAGCTGCATTTCAAATATTGATGTCTTAGTTGCTCTAAAGCATTGTGTGTCTGGGTGTTTACTGTGGCTGAAATTTGATGTAGCCATGTGTGGTTGAAGGCAGGATGCAGTGTCCAATTATCAATTACAGTTGAGTTTCTTTCAAGTGGAAAAATGTTCTCAAAGTTTCTAAAGGGCTGAGCACTTAGTCAACTTCGGGTGGTTGACAACAATAGAGGTACAGGTCACAGGACGGCACAGAAAACCTAATAATCCCAGTAAGATCTAACTTTGTAAACATGTCTGATGATTGGAGCAAAATTCCAAATTGAAATAGGGCTGTCAATAGATTACAAAAATGAATAAATCTGAATAAATCACACTAAAGCAGAGTTAACTCATGTTAATGGTGAATTAAATACACATTTTGTAAATGTTCTGAGTGTAATTTAAAGGAAGATGCAATAACGCTTCTCCTGCAAACAACCCAACATAACCAACATATTTAGAATAAGAGAGGCACTGAAAAAGTTCAACAGCATGCTAAAATATTCTTGGCCACTGTTGATAAAATATCCCTTTAAGTTGCATAGAGAACAGATCCAAAATGTGACAGAAAAAATAAACCTGACAAAGTCTAGCCGAAAAAGATGCTTAAAAACACACAAATGTGTTGAAATGTAGAAAAAAAAAAAGATTAAAATATAGGACGTGCAAAGATTAAGATAAAAGTAAAAATGTTTAAGATCATACAGGCATTTTTTTTAAGATGATAGGGGAGAAAATGTCTGCATGGACCATAGACAGCAACAACAGTAATAAATAAATTAAACAAATAAATAAATGAGGGTTAACTTAACTGAACTAAACTCAAACCTGTTGATTAAATTAAGGTGATAAAAGACTTAAATCCGGAGGATGGCCACAGCTCTCAGCTATTCTGACGGCTGCTCGACGCTGCCAGCAGTGAACCATCGTTCTGATGCACTGATTCTGGACCCAGTTAAACTAGTTGACTATTCAGCACGACCACTGTGTACAGCTGTCTCACAGCGACTCCTCACTAGCTGTGATCCTGTGGACAGTTTAACACCAGCAAGTTTTGGGGTACTCCTTAAAGAACTGAAGAGGGATCATTTGATCCCCTGCCCTGGAATGCGGTGGCTGTTATTCTAATGTGCCACTAATGCCAGGCAGCCACACGCTGGCAGTACAATGCAAGGTGTGAAATGTAAGTGAGAACTCTCCAAAGATGCAGAGAAGATTCACCACTGAGCAGGCTCTTCAAGTTCTTCTGGCAAAGTCAAACCCTTCTGACTCAGATGCAGAAGACATAGACCTTCAGGCAGGATCAGACTCAGAGCCGTCTTCAGGTAAGGTTTCTCAAACATCAAATTTCCGCTTTTAGAATTTTTTTTTAAAGAAAAATATAAAGTTTTGTAGTTTTATCTGGGGGCTGCACAAAACTCAAGTGAGGTTAATATTTATATATATAATATTATATTGAACCGCCTCATCACAGAGGGACTAACCAAGAGCTGAAGATCACGGTTTATCAGTAGCAAAATATCAAAATGACCAATTCTGAGAACCCAGAAGTCAAGGTGACTCAATCGTTCCAGCCACATAGAGACGCCAGAACATATCTGCTGGTTAGAACAAAATCACCAACAAAAAGCAGTCAGGAACTCCCAATCCACATCACGTCAATAAATATAGCGTCATATGCTCACATGCTCCTTCTAATCCTCAGGTCCATGTGTGTAATAAAGAGCAAGATATCAGGGCAATACCAGAGTCAGGTCAAGGTCGCAGTCGCCCCCTTCCTTCTCAAAATGTACGGACAGACAAGGGAGGCTCTTTCCAAACTTGGTGCTCAACCCTGTGCATGTCATCGCCGAGGTAGAGAGGCAGGACGAGGGGTGATGTAAAGCCGGCAAAATGCGGAAAGTTGTTAACAAGCGCATTGATTTGAGCTCGGAGGAAACAAGTGCAGCAACACAGAGAGAGATGGAGAGAAACGCTGGAGGGCTCCGAGCAAACAAGCGAGACAAGAAAGAAAGGTAAGCGGACACCAGATCAGATTCAAGACCAGGACAGGAGTTTGCCCATTTCTTGTTCCTCTTGAGATGAAACGCAGGATTTGCGTTTCTATTCTTAATACGAAACAAAGAAACAAGCTGACACAAATGACAAAAAAGTAGGAACTCCAGACTCCCTAAAAGGCGAAGCCACGTGGAGATAGATCTCTTTGTGGATGTTTCACTCACCTCAGCACGTTCTTCCAAGTGAGGAGGACAAACGTATCCACTCATTTAAACTTTGCACATTTTAATAGGCTCTTTCACAATGAAGTTTTTTTTATAAGTGTCAGCTGCTTCACTGGCAGTTTAAAAATAATTACATATGCTGTGAAGTAAGGGGAGTCATGGAGGCGCAGGGTGACAAGTTGATGGAGAGAAAAACTGCTGCTGTGAATTTCAGTGATTATGGAACAGCTCACTTCTTGGGGGTGGGGCTGTAATAGGCCTTTGCCACTGCAGAGTTTTGCAAAACAAAGAATATTTTGATAAAGCAGCCGAGCAGTTTTCAAAAAAATAATTACGATTAAAGATAAAAAATAATTGCTTTAAAAACACTGAAGAAAAGACACATAAATAAAAAACAAAATATAAACAAGACACAGAAATAATAGAAAAAGATTTATCGACCGTTAATTGGATTTCTAGCTGTTTGAAGCGGCTTTGTGGTGGCTTCTGATGACAGATGTGTGTTGTAAAACTGTGAGCCAAGAACCTGGAGTCAACCTGGCGATAAGCAACATTTATCTGATGGAGTTAAAACAAGATGGAAGATGAAAGTTGCTCTTTCCTGGCTCTACATAATTCCTGAAAAGACTGAAGATTCATTTATGAAATTGATGTGACAGATTATCACTACTGCACAATTGTAGCCAGCAAATCACGTTTTGACATTTGAATTTTCCCTATAATAATATATCTCAAAGGTAACTCCTGGACTGCCTTTTGGATCTTCTAGTCTATTGCAGTCTACCTCTTAAAATGAACACCATCATGCGGCATTCACATTTCCATCATTGTAAAGCAAGAAACTACTGTAACACCCTGCAGATTGTTATGCAGAAGGGAACTTTGCACGTGGATACAGAAGAACATTGATTGCCAAGTCTCACTACCAAGGGAATAAAAGAGAAACACTTATTTTTGCGTGTGTAGAGACAAATCAATCGGCATAATTATTTCTTCAAACCTCAATTGAACAGTCCTTTTCTCAACAAGCGAGCATCAAGCTGCATATACAAAACCCAGCAGAGAAATTGATCCACGACTGAAGCACAGCGCCTCAGTTTTAGAATTGTAATATGAAAGTTTGAAAGTTTATCAGAGTCTGTTATGTTTAGCAAGTAAGACTTTACTTGCCTTTGCCTTGATCATCCCCGTGAGTCATACCAGTCCGCTTCATGTTTCTCATCCATGAACTGTTTGTTATCCTCTACCTGGTGCCGCCATCTCTAGTATTTCTCGCCCAACATGTTCCCTCCATGATTCTAAACCATCTGACCTCTTTAAGCCTTTGGGTGCCAGTGTTTCTTCAAGAAGATATCCCACTTTCATATCAGTATTTCAAAAGGCTGTAGCTTGAAAACCGTTGAAGATAAAGGCAGACTGTAAGACAGAAGAATATTCAGGGTGACCCTTAGTTTGGGATGGAAGTAAATTGACTCATCTTAATGTGTATATTACAATGTCACCAGGCAGCGGCCATACTGAACTACATAACTTTTACATAGCTTTATCTGATTCACCGGGGAAACCGCTGGAGCATTTTCTCCCACAGCTTGTACCGCATTTGCCACTATTTCCTCCTTTATTTCCACAGTCCTGCTGCTTCCGTCACAGTTTTGACTGAGCCACAATCAAGCACCTGGACATGGTGAAGCACTAGTACTGTATGTGCTGCTTGTGGAACTGTCACGGCAAACAGACTCAGTCTCACTTCCTATGTCTCTGTGTGATGATCATCATAAGAGTGTGACAATTCCCCTTTACAATCTGAGTCAGTCAAATTCGCTCTGCGGGTCTCCGTTACGCTCTGACTACAAAACTACGACCCCCCTCAAGTAGTAGCAACATGAGGCTTCATGTTTGCAGCTTGGCTTGATTAAATGCTGCAAAGCTGTCTGTTGCGATGGTAGCTACCAAAGGGTCAACTTTATCTCCTAAGTTCATCACAACAGACTCTGATATACAAACTTACTTCACTCCCGGTAAAAGGCTAAGCATTTGAAACTCCTCCTACTGTTTCTTTTTCTTGAGCTCACCCCAAACATCGCTGCAGTTTCCCGACCAAGTCAGAGTGGAGGCTGCCACGGGTCGTTTGCATAGGACTAAGCACTGCCAATGCATGTACTATTATATTATCATTGTTTATTTACATTAGATTGCAATTCCCGCCGTTTTTCGTGTATTCTCTGCGAAAAAAATGTTGTTGCACAACTGTGTGCATTTTTACCAACCTTTGCTAGTAATTATATAGCATATACCTGTGTATCACGTATACTGCATCCGAGTCCAGTGGTGTCAACTATCAAGTGATATTGTATTTGATTGGTGGCTTGGTGCCTGTGTAGTCAACAAGACTAAGAATTAGGGATCCTCTGATCAATCGGTCATGGATGATGATCGGCCGATTTCAGCATGATCGGTGACAGTCGGCGCTCTGCTAGTGCTTTAAACACGCCATTTAAAGCACTAGCACTTCATGGAGCACCGAGAGTTTTCAGGGTTCGTGAAAGTGAGACCGCTTGTTGCTCAGCAGATACCGGAAACGACTGGATCCGTCGCCCTTTTGGGTTGGGAGCAACATTCATTAGCCACCTGAATATTTCACAGACATAGTAAAGTCCCTAGAGATTCACCAAACTGTGACATCTCGCATCGAATTAAATGTTTTTCAGTTGTGCTTTTGACAGAATAGTTTCTGGATTCTGCAAGGTTTTTCTATTGTTTGCCTCCTTGAAGAGGTATACGACAATGTGTTTGAATTTAAATGATTTAATGGTTCATTTATTCACATCATCTACACAGAAGGTCTCATCATTTTGATAATAAATTCATTGTCAATCCATGTGGTTGATACCGGCGATCGGTGGTGATCGGCAAAAATCCTGATCGGAGCATCCGTACGATGAATTCTCACGACAGTCCACCCTGCTATCAATCGCCTCTTCACCGCTCTCAATCGCTGTCTACTACTCTGTATGACTGATCCCAAATACTGTTTCCCTCACTAAACTCCCTGCCTCTTCAGTCCTCCCGCCTCATTCTCATCCACACGCAAGTATTCTGACAGCCACTCCTCTTCTCATCAGCTCATGCCTCCAGTCACGTTTGGCCTTTTGTCTATAACGCCTTGCACCATGTTCACAAAACAACCTGAAGATATAATCCAGGGCTTGGTCATTCGAAAAATATCTTAGTCTCTTAGGATAAAATACAGAGCTATAACATGAGGGCCATAAGTCACACTAAAAGACGTTCTCCATTTATAAACATTGAGGCCACATCTTTTGAAAAGTGCATTATGCAATGTGACTAGTTTTAATCTCTTGGATTAGAGGGGCCAATTCTATGCCAAGGCACAGGATTTAGGTCGACGACGGCAAATAGCTGTAATAGCAAACACAGACACGTATTCTGGAGAACTCCTTCAGCAAGACAGTTCTCTCTGACTTAAACAGATAAAATTTGTGTTTGAATGTGATGTTTATTTCCATCTGTAGGGCCAGCAGAGTTTATCTGGCGCCAGAGAACATTGTAAGCAAAATGAATCGAGGGATTGTTATTTAGATAAGACAGATGAATGTAGGATGTTTATCACCTGCTATCAAGTGATATCTAATCCAACATCTTTTTCACTGCAGCCTTGTTTATTCAAATTAGCCTGCTTAACCTCAAACCTCACAATCCACGGGTCACGAAAACCTCCTCAGCAGGGATGATGCCGGTTTCTTAAAACTAAGAGGATGAGCCAAAGCAGACTGGGAGAAAGTAAAAGAAGAAGTCTGATAAGATAAAGGCGCCTCGGAGATTTAAACGAAAGGAAGACTTTAGCAAGTATATCGGCAAGACCTGAGCAAAAAAAAAAAAGTTTATCAGCATGTGAAGTTTTGAGCGTTCATTTCAAAGATCGACCGATTCCATGCCAAGAAGGATGAGTGAGGTTTTAACCAGCATCCCTGCTGCCTGGCTTTCACATACAGCCAATGTTAAAAGAAAACACCATCTTCTTAAAACACATGACCTTACTGACTCTCCTTGAGATGCTCGCACAAACACCACAGTGTACAATATGAGTGCGTCTCACCCTAATTCCCTGTTTTCTTTGAAAGCCTGTTGGGCGCTGCTGCCAAACCTTTAATACACAATAATCCTTTTATAACACGCTTCTATTGTCGTATGAAGCCAGTTTTCAGAGTTGAAGGACCATCGAGCCTCTTGCCTTGAAGTACCCAAGAGTGTTTACAAGAGGCTGACAACGCCAACCATGTCCCCATGCAGGAGCGTGTTCTACATATCTCTAGAAACTAAAATATAAAGAAAACGCCTGTGTAAAGTGAAAACTGGAGTGATGTGACATTGTCTGTCATATTCATAATATCACTGGGAGGAAGTTAACTAGAGCATGAGCATGTAGGTGTGATACCGGTTAGTTTCATATGAGATAATGTGCAGCATATAGTGTGTGTCATGCATATTTAATGAATGTTAATGAAAAGCTACAAGCTTTTATGAACTGCGTGACGATCATGAAGGCGCTTGTTATCCGCTGAACTCCGCCTGCTGTCGGGAAGCTGATCTATTTCCTCCTCAGCCTTGTCAGCACGAGTGACCCTTCCCCACGTCGATTTGCTATTGTGAGAGTTGAAGGCACCAGTTGCAGAGAGGTGAGAGACATCCATCTTCTCTGCTGCAGCCATCACTGATTCAAGCCTCCTCGCGTTCAAAATAGAACGCACTGACTCTGGTCTTGCGCTCATGCAGCTCATGTGACTTGGAATGCAGTTTGTGCAAACAGCGCTGATAAATTTGCAGACTCTTTCATACGCACACAAAAACCCTCTGTTCCAATATAGCATTTTCTTAATCTCCCCAACTGTGGATATATTTGCATGGACTGTTTAAAGACAATACAAAGGGAATCTTAATGCTAACAAAAGATACAATAATGTTTCAGTTGTGTTTGGACCGGACTTCACTCAGAGACAAATCACCAAGTGTGTTTACATATTAATGTTTTTGGTTAAATGTGAATTTAAGCATCTTAACATGTAATATCACTGAGGAACTGGGATCTGGGAGGAGCATTGTGACTAGCCAATAGAGCAGAATGATATCTTGTTGTCATGTCTACATCGAGATATGAACATTCAAGATATTGACATTGCAAAATCAACAATATCTAGAACTTAGTTTTCATGGCTCCCATGGAAAACAGACACAAAGTGTGGCGTTATTGAACCTCAAAATATTCTGGAGGGATAAAACTGGACACATTTTCCCCAAGAAAAACTCACTGTGTGTGGTACAACATAAAACCCTCTCAAGCACACGGCCAAGGATAATGATGACTTGGTAATTTGGCATCATTCTGACTTACAACGCGTCACACATGATGAATGACGTTCCTGCAAATATCCCTCAGCATCGAAGCTTTTCTTTGTTGTATTTGCTGCCCAGGGTCAATACACTGCTTCTATTTATACGGCAGGTTCACATGACGCAGAGTGCCGCTCACGCTCCCTGCGGACAGGTGATATTGATCTGCACCTCCTACTCTTGTCACTGCCATGATCAAACAGATCTACAGACAGATAAAACCCATTTCAACAAAGATGTGGGTCACGTTAATTTCTCCACTTTCTCCCCTTTTCATTTTTGAATAAGCCATCTATAATCAGCTGCAAGTCTGGTTCACTTGCTGTAGCCATTTTTTTTTCAGATTTATACCAAGCGAACTGTTTGTTTTCTGCATCCATGCGCGAGCATGTGCCTGACTGTCAGCTCATCTCACAGATATGAACGTCAGCAAAAAAAAGTGTGAGCGTGCTGATGCAAGTGTTGACAAAGACACACTTCAGTGGGTGATTCACAAACAAATCAACTCCACAGACACAGGGAGAAACAAGCTAACCAGCTCCATTAGAAGATTGAATGATAGCGGGTGCCAAATGAGAAGAGATGCCACTCCACAAATCAACTTGTAAATGAGCTCCTGGACATCAATAAGGTCCCATATTAACCTCATTTCTGGGGCTTTCAAATTGATATCAGACCCCAATGGAGCACGACAGTTACACATATAGACTAGGGCCGTGTAATTTGCAGGTATCGTGCCATATGATACGCATCCTGATACAGGAGTGGTGATACGATAAACTGTAAATAAATATATTGCGATACTGTAAATTCAGCAAACTGTAATAAGAAGCATAATTTCAAGGGTGAAAATCAGATAATGCAGTACGATATCAGTTCAAGTTAAAGTTAAATTTCAAGTACAACAGAGGAATGAATCGCTCCCTTAACACTAGCTTACAAAGAGAACACACGTCACAAATGTACCAGCATCTTAAATATCGACATGGACGACTTAAAATTTCAAGGCAATATCACACAATCAAGTACTGCAATATTTCAGCAAAAAAATCAATAGTTGTAGTGTATCCATATTTTCTTAGACCCCTAAAAATATGCGATCATCTCAACAAAGTAGATGGTGACAGGATGGCTCATGCACAGAGCAAGTATAAATTTGAAGCCCTTGTTGAGCAAAACACAGTCTGTTTCTGTGTCTAACACAGAGCTGCTGACTTGTAGGAACACATTCAGTATTAGGGACTAAGTCAATGTGCCTCACTAAAGTTGCTGCTGTCACTTAATAAAGCACCGTATTGCGGCCAACATCGTGGAGTGTTTCTATATTAACTTAAATTGCGTGAATGCAAGAGATAAGACGCATTTGCGTGAATTTCGTGCCAATTTCTGGACAATATTCGTGTGAGATCAACTCACCCTTGCAGCTCCTTTACAGACATGGAGATCTTGAGGTTGTGACCCAAAACGTGGAGGGCAGTAAGGATGTCAGCCCACTGCACCATTTCGCCCAGTGGACCTCCTTTCAGAACTTTGGGGCTGAAAACATCCCCGGACTCTTCTGTCAGGAAACCCACGTGGACCAGGATCTGAAAGACGACAGTTGCCATCATTAAAGAGTAACATTCAATTTAGATGTATTTCCCATCTGGGCAAATGCCTTTAACCTGAGTATCTAGAAAACCTTGATCCAATATGCCGAAAAAAAAAACAACTTCGAATGTAGATTTGTCTTAATCTAAACAACATACTACCAATTGCACATTTTTTAATGAATCAAGTTGTTAAGCTGCCGCCCTGCAAACTTTTAATGAGTATAAGGATTAGATGCATTAGAATTTCAAACTCTTCCCAAAGGAAATTATTGAAACTGTAAGTAATTCTCTGAAATCCCCGAAGAATAATCTCTCCACGGTTCAGTGGAATCCATTGAGTGAGCCTCATTTCATACACCGTCCATACAGTAGACCGTGATCCAATTCTGGAGCTTTAACTATTGCACGAAGTAAAGGATCATTTCGGTTGTGTCCCCTTAAGATACAGCAGTAATGTGTGTAAGACAGCGCCGGCACGTTCACATGGCTGTTGTATAATTATTACACTCCACACAGGAAGGCGCGACACCCTGCTTTTCACAGTGGATTAGACACAGCCATGTCCAAGCGATGCTCAACTGACTAATCCTGATGAGCCAACACAGTAACCTCCCGCTGATTTTTGGGCAAATTGGGACTCACAACTTTCACTGAAACACGCATAATGAGCTTAAGGCCAACCGAGCAAGTAGGCCACAGACTTGATGGCTACCCTCCCACTTTAAATCTTTGCTTGTGTGCAGGTTTGTGTGTGTCCTGATTCTGTTCTCCTTATCGCTGAACATTTCTCCAAGTTTTAAAAATGTGCTGCACTAAGCTCGGATCCTTTACTCACCACCCAGGCATCAGCACTCTCGAGGGCTGATCAGCAAAGATCTTGAATATCCCAAAGTGCGATGCGGTGAAGAAAAAAAAACACCTCATATTTGCTTCACTATTTCTCTGCAGAATTTACTGGCACACAATGAATGAAGAAAAAAAGCTAGTGGAATACACGAGGTTCAATTCCTGCCTCGAGGTGAACCTGGGTCCTTTCCATTAGGATATTCTCTCCTGTCCTTGTATTTTAAGGATGCTCTGACTCCCTCACACATACTCAGTAAATTGGTCTCATGTGTGAGAGGTCTAGATAACTCTTAAAGTTCTTTTACATTCCCCACCAAACGTCTGATGCTTTTACCTCAGGTGGCCTGCAATCGTGACACACTGTAGGAGAACAAAAAGCCATAGTTTATAATGACCAGCTTGTGCGTGTGTGTGACTGGGTTTAATACTTCTGAGGCTTGGTGTTTTCTCAGTTGAACTCAAGCAAAACAACAAACATACTGTATATATATCCTCAATGGGAACACAAGGTTTCCTCTTTCTTTAAAAACCATGCGTGCTAATAATGCAAAAAATGCGAACAATTTTATTTTCTGAGGCATGTCGGTTTCGTTCCATTAGAAAAGTCACTTTATATGGGAACTGCCACATTCTTAAATGAACCCAAGTGGTAAAATTCACCACCCATGTGTGAATATTCAATCACTAATATGGTGTTTGCCATAAGTTGTATTCCTGTGTCACACAAAGCCATCAGGTTCCACTGACTAGTTTGACATTCCACACAGTTTGTACACGTGGGAAATAATCACTGTAGCTCAAAGCAGATGAGCAACATATGAGGCTATAAAATGTAAAATAGAATGCAGTAACATCAACTGGATACATCACTGGAAGTGCTCAGTGCATGTGGCTATGTAAACACAGGACAACAACCAACTTCCAAATTCCCAAACTAGTAGTGGCACATACTCAAAACAGGTGCCGCGGGGATCAGCGTGCAGTGTAACCAACAATAATGTTTGCCCAATAGCAAGTACCCCATGTATCCAGTATCTTAACTCACAAACCTAAAATTTGGCGCATAAATAACAAGATATTTTTTCACTACAATCACATGGCGGTTGATTCATTTTAGATACAAAAGGATGTTGTGTGTTAGAAATTAAGATTTTCTTTGTTTCGTTTTTTTTTTTTTTAACATTGTCCAAAACAGGTTTTGAGCGGCAGCGGTATGAAAAAATGCAAGTGTATGATGAATCCTTCAAAACACTAGAACGCTGCCAGAATCTATTCATCTGTTTTGCTACCCATAAAATGTTCAGAACATTAGTTATTTTGCCAAGGGACAGACACACAAATAAACAGATGACTTTGTACTGTGGGTTATCAGCAATTATGACCCTGGAATTACTGCAATATCGATTTCCTGATCCTGCAGCGGTGGAGTCACTTGGGATTTGTGTGTCAAGTCAACCAGGCTGCCCAGGATTTTACATTACATTCTACAAGCACACAAATAGCTGCTACAAACAGAAGTGTAAACTCGCCTTGTTGTGGAGCTCTACTGAGATGTAAATCCTTGGAATTAATGAGCCTGCTCTAATAAGTGAAATCGAATTACAGTTTGTGTGGCAGATGGCAAAAGTGCGGAAGCATTGTGCCAGCTCCAAATTATTCAACCTCGTGGGTTTGTGTTTGCAGTGTGCTTTGTAGGAGGCATTGCACACATGCCTGTGTAACGGACAAGAGGATAAAGGGCCGTCCAAAATTGAGATGACATGCCAAGGCGCTCACTGCCACCCATAATGTCATATTCCCTCAATGTTTATGCTCTACATTTAACGGTGATGGATGAAAGGCAGTTGGTCTCCTATGAGTCGCAGCATGGAACACTGCTGCATTTAAGTGAAGATCTGAGCTCCAGAGTTGGCGAGCCTCAAGCTATCAAGATTATGGAAGTTATTTTATTCATTTTATTGAACGTAATAAAAAGTGACAGACCCTTGAAAAAATCCCGGATCCAGCTGTCACTTCGAACCACCATCTTTTCGATATCCCATCATCGATATATCCGGAAGACATAATTGAAATCTGATCCTTACTGTTAAAATAGAAGCAATTTTCCAAAGGACAGACGGACAAATGCTGGGAAAGACAAGACTGTTAAACCCTGTAAGGTCTAGAGAAGCTTAATAAATAACATACCAATATATATGTGAGTGAAAAATGTATTTAAAATGTATAAATATTAAACTGAAAAATAATTGTCAAACACAAAACTTCACACACAACTATTATTAACTATAACTATTAACTATTGCAGTGCATTATGGGGCTTAAGTTTGAGGGCCACTCTATTGGTGGGACACTCATAATAAATCATGTTGTGGGCCTTATACCATTATATCACCGGAAGAGTTTAATATCTAGATAGCAAGATGGTAAAACGTGAGTTAAAATGCAGAGATAAAAAAAGTGGCTTTCACTAATGCGTGCCATTATTATGACAAGAAAGACTTCCAGTACAGAGACAGCTCTTCTGCGAGTCTGTGGTCAGCCATCTTCTCTGTTTGGGACTGGTGGAGCAGCAGGATCACAACAGCAGACACCCTGAACAGACAGTTACAAATCGCTGACAACAGGGATGATGTCTTCACTGAGGCGCAGAGACACCCCATGTGTAACTGTGTTCATTATTAAACCGTAATCATGAGCTTAGTCTTCAACACGTGACATTAGAAGGACCAAGACAAATGTGTAAACTGCCAGTCATGACATGGAGAGCGGCCAGGACAGTGCCAAGAGCACACTCAGGGCTGGGGATCTGGATCTGGGACGTCAACAGCTACTTCCAGTAGATTAAGACGCTACTTGAATCCCAGGCTAAATCCCTGCTTTTAAAAACTCAATGTTTATGCCTCATATATGATGTGACAACAGCTTCCTCTGGTGCTGCATTTTCCCATCATCCTACATATATAATGAATTGCTCATGAGAGCTTTTGTGCCCTGCACGTGCACATCCTCCGGAGGTCCTCACTCACTTCTCAGGCGAGCGTGACTATCCGTTTCACCTCTTATGTGCCCGCAACATGCAAGCAAGACAAGTATTAAAGCCTGTTGTCAGAATTTCCAACAACTGAGACTTATCCGAGACTCATATGTGCGTGACCCTGCTCGCTCATGCGGGGCGGCTTTTATGAAGGTCACAGCTGTGCGATGGGAGCCCACAGGTGGCGACGCAAGCTGGCACTGTCAACCATCTCCACTCTACCCTTAATTTCACCTTCTCTTAGTTTGGTCTATGATCCCAGCAGAATTACTGTGACTCTTAATCTATTTTCCACCAGCTTACCTGGCGCCCTGCTGCAGCGAGCAACCTTCAAAGTCTGGCATCCTTCATTATTTTATCTTCTCAAACAGCACTTCAATCAAAGCTCCAAACACTTTTCCTCATTTTACCCAAACTTTAATTAAGAGTTCACTTTTTGATGACAAACACTACACCAGTAAGCCTTCGCATCTCTGCACCTGCAGCCAATGTTCTGAATAATACCATTCCAGTGCGATACTTTCTGCTGGCTACGTGCTCTGTTTTTGCCAGCAGTGAATAGTTAGGACTGGAGGTACATTTTCATAAAACGCAGACAGAAGCAGAGAAGAAAAATTCAAATTTCCTCACCCACCAAAAGTTCCAACCAATTCAGTATGTGTTGGGAACACTGCGCACCACCGTGACACACTACACCCCTCAGCTACCTTTCTTATCTTCATTTTAATAATCATTCCTGATAGATTTGCACAGTTGAGAAGTTCAAGAAAATCCCAGCTAAAGTGAAACTACATTAACTTTGGGGAATTGCAGTGAGCGGCCACGTTATGAAGTAGGCCTGTTCAGTTGGTAGGTAACATACATTTCTGATCAGCCAGCCACATGACAGCAACTCAATGCATTCTGCATCAAATGCTAGGAAGAAACGGGGCTCAAATGGCCTCTGCCAAGGAGGCATATAGCGTAAAACCATTTTTCTAAGTGAAAGGTAATTCACTGAGACGCAGCTTGACATCACAAAGAAACGCCCTTTCAGCTGATCTATGTGGTATCAATGTAAACAAGCACTTCAGCAAACAATTCTGAAAGGTTGCGTGGTGGCTGTGGGTTCCAAATGTGCCAGTAGAAGTGTAAGCCTGTTCTTCTTCCTAAAAGATGTGGCTCCTTAATAAAATTGGTGAAGCAGTTCCGGAGAAAAGGAAGCCACCAACTCCATCTTTGGTACTCTGCAGCGATCAGTGCACTGCTGACAGTTTTGCAGAGTCGCCCACTATACATGAATACTGAAAGTTCCTCTCAAACGAACAGACTTCCATAACCCACAGCCAAAGATGATATCCACGATACGAGAAGCAAATGGGTAAAACTTGCCAAGTTAAGAGTGAATACATTTGTTTACATTACAGGCAGAGAATGAACGACGTACACATCCGATCTGCAAAAAACAATGAGTGTTTAGATACATGCTCAAACAACTACTTCTGGATGAAAAAAAATTATATGCAGATATCAATTATAAACTGTATAAAAATTATATACAGTATTTACAGAGTTTGCACTACATATAAACTGCAATGGTTTAAATAACATCCACCACAGCTTCAGAATATCTTCTTAAAGATGAAATCTCACGTGATCAAACATATTAAAATGAAGTGCAAATATTGAAACAAGCACATAACAGGTAAATGCATGGGGGAAGTGGACATGATTTCTGAGAGTTTTTAACAGAAAAAAAAATACAAAAGAAACATCATGCTAACTAATTGACAGGAATACGTCAGCTGCTCGTGGAACTAAAATCGCACATCAGGCTGGACATATGAAGAGATGGACCGGCAGGTTGGAGAGAGAGATCATCTACTTCTCATAATTAAAAACTACTCTTTTTATTGTCAGCAGTTCAACAGATGTCCCCCATCTGCTTCCCCGTCTTTCTACCCTGTCTTTTGGTGGTGGTTCAAATAAAATCTGGCGGAAACCCTGATATCTAAATGTTATACATATTGCCACTGTTTTGGTGCTTTTGATCCTCTGACAAGTGAGCCATTGCTTTCAAAACTATAAATCGGGCTGTAGTCGTTCTTAAGCAGAAACCTACTGTTCTTCCTCAAGAACTATGGACAAATCATCACTGATGCTGCTCACAACTTCCTCTGCCTCAAAACAGACTAGACTCCATCATCACTCTTTGCTGTTTAACCCAGTCACGGCAACAAGCGGTCAGCACTCCTCTTGACAACAGGGCCAACTGAATGCAGACAAAAGTTTGTTTTGAAAACATTTTTTAAGCATATCAAGATAAGCTGCAACCTTCGCAGCAACACAGATTCTTCCCTGTGTGGGTTGAAAACATTTAGAGTTCAACCTTCAGGAACATCAAGTGGCTGCTGCCATAAAAGCAGATGTATTTAAGATTTTTTTTTTCTTTTGGCCAACTCTCCGAGAACGGTTCTGTAGCAGCCAGATCCACGCATGGCACTTGATAAACGCCTGTCGAACAGTATAGTTGGAGGTGGGCGTAAATATTCACACATATCCAGACATGAGCAAACACGGAAAAAACACAAATTCCCTTCCACTTTTAATTAGTGGGTGATTAATAGGCTTTGACAGCCGAGGGTGACGCCAACAAACACCAGGACATCTGCTGCTGAGATAGCACCAGCGCATTGAACGGCAGCTTAAACAGTAACAGAACCATGATAGAGGAAAGCAAATCCCCTCTGTGCACTACAACAAAAGAGAACATCAATCATGATGACGGAGGACTATTTCTGCGCTTGTTAACTTATTTTAGTGGAGGGAAGGAGGGCAGAGCGATGGGTGTAGGCAGACATGTTTTCTAACAAGCAGATCCGCCTTTTATTGTTAATAATGTTTCCACTTCGCCACAGTTTTCAACATCAAGGAGATGTGCATCGTATTAACTCAAAAATACATTTTGTTTACTTAGCAGAAAAAGTCATTCCCTGTATTATTTAAGAGGCCGAGCATTTTTATTTTCTTTATTGGCATAACATTAGTAAACAAAACCACCTGCCTACAATGGGAAACAAGTAAATTCATCTCATTATATTCATTTAAATATATGCACTGACATAAAATATAAAAAAAAGGTGTTTCTTTCAAGCTCAAACACTGGGCTAAAGCTGCTTCACCTCATCACCCTGTTCAGCGACAACAGAAATGTTCAAAGTCAGGTAGCTAGAGATTCATTATAATAAGTGTGTGTTTATAGTTATCCTCGAATATTTTGCAGTAATGGATCATTATACGCAAGGTAAAGGTGATAAACAGCCAACTTCTTTCAACACCTTCTCTGTGAAATTGAAATGATCTGGAACTCTACCTACAAGTCTGCTCTAATGAGTCGGCAGCACTGGCAGCTCGCAATGATCCTACCTTCTTCTGGTCTCTCCATTTCTGCTGGAGCTTTGTATCCAGTCGGTTTGCTGCCGTGGCCCATTGCTGCGCGAGGCGGCGGATCCTTCGCTTCATGAAGCTGAGGGACTCCTTACCAGAGCCGACCTGATCCAAGAGCATGGATAGGTCTGTTCGGAAAGCAGCCTGGAAGAAAAGTTAAATACACGCTCAAGTTACGTTGATATGTTGAGCTCAATTGTTTTCCAATATGGAGCTAAACAAACGTCACCTTTATGGACCATTTTAGATTAGAGTCGTGGATTCATTATGGTTTATCCCCTTCCTTCTCCAGCCTAAACATCAGGTTTATGTTGGGCATCAGACAGGCTATAATCGAGAGATCCTGCTTTCTTTTAACCACTTTTAAGGACTTTTGGATAATGATGGACAACTTAAAGACCAACAACATTTCATGCGGCTGCTGTGATCACAGGCTTTTATGGACATAATAGATCAATTTCCCATCACGCTCCTTTTAGTGGGAGTTTTAGTGGCTAACAACAAAACATTGTCATAATTGCCTCCACCGTTGAAAAGGATAAATGCACTTTTAAATGTCTTCACTCTGACCGCAGCCAATCTGTGCCACTCACTCACTCACTCACTATCTGTTACAGAGCTGTATAATCTCCATGTCATTATCTGCAGTGTGATTAAATATTGAAGGAAGTGGAGAAGTGAGTAATTAACGTTATAGGTCAGTGACCATGTTGCAGACTTCCCTGAAGGAGGAGAGAACGCAGGAGCAGGCAGCGACGCGAAAGGGACATCTTTTATTCATTTTTGTATTAGACCAGAGCAGTGTGTATTGTTTAACCTACCTGTCGCTTGGGAGCTTTTGTTTGATGAACAAATTGAGTGGGGGTGCTGCTGTGGTTTCTCCAGATCAGTGGAGGGCAGAACCACTCCACTTCGCTCAGGTAAATGAGAAATGAGCAGTCGGAGCCGTCCACGCCGTAGAATGCATAGCAAGGGTCTGATGTCCAGCGTGCACGCATCCACTGGGGAGGGAGGAGATAACGTACACGAGGTTATTATTTTAAAACAGCCCTATTATGTCTAAACAGCTGACATCAGGAAAACCCGAGTGACCCGCAAAGGATCATGGGACTGAATACAGTACGATTGCCGCTGAGGAGTAAGCCAGTCACAATAACACATTGTGCTAGTCCCACAAATTATTGATAATAATAAAGAATATTATTGTCAACAAGTAATTGATGTAATGCATTTTTTTCATTTCATTCATTATCTGTATTTTTACCAAAGAACATTAGAACAACTGAAAATATAGATTTTTAATGATAATAATAATAATAATAGGCTGCAATTTAAAAATGCATTCAAAGTCTTTATAACCGTGCACTTAGTTAAACTGCTCGGTGCGCATGCATGTTCGATGTGTTGCCTTATTTGTTGTCACAACATGAGAACAGATTCGACAAACTAGCTTGTCCGAGTTGTTGTGCTCACATCACTCAGTAGGCTTGAAGCCAAAATATTCCCACACCTGGGCTGCGCCTTTGTTATTATCTTTTTTCTTCCCATTATTTCCATAACATTTTCATGTGTTTCTCTTCCCAATTCACGCTACTGCTGCCTAAACTCTTGTGAGACAAGTGACCGCTTCACTATCTGATCTGTATCAAACACATATTGACAAATTAGTTTTACTAAATTATAACTTTAACGCTCAAATACGACGAATGACTCAAAAATCAATATAACTTTGTCGCCACAGATGTCCTTTTAATTGTGGATAAACCAGCTATTTTTGTAGTGTTTTGTAGTGTTATGAGCGAGGCGGCCATTTTGAAAACTTATACAACTTATACAAATAACTCCATTAGCATGTGAGATTTGAATACTGAAAAAAAATGACAAACAAGCATGTGAGACAGAACGATTAATAACAATCAAAGCAAAACTTACATCGACTTTTCCAGGACACTCTGGAAAGCGAGGATCTCTTGGGATCTCACACTGACTGGACGATCCGTCTCTGGAAGCTGAGATTTCAACATTTATTCGCATGGTATATTTATGAGCACAAACAAGCACACATGTCAAACTCAAGCATCTCTTATTCATCCCGTTTATTCCCGCATGTCACCCAGTCAGATTGCCTGATACATTTTTGAATGTTTAGAGAAAAGGTGATTCTATATTTACAGTGCCAATTCATAAAAAATACATGAACACAATCATTTCACTGGGATGGAGGCTCATCTCCAATTCTGGTTGTCTCCGTGATGACAAGCTGTGATTGCAACTGAAAGGAACGACTGGTGAAATAAAGTGGCTTCAGAATCTGAACGGATATTACTCATACCTGTGACAGTGGCGGAGACAAGAAAAACAGTGACAAATGTATTGTAAAGACAAATCCAAAAGCAGTTCCAGGGTTTTGCTGGCAGTCGGGACAACGCCAATTGTAACCAACAGTGAAGACAGATGTCACGTCAGAAAAGGTCTGTTGAACTCATGAATAGAAGAGGAAGAGGATGGTGAAAGGAGAGGAGCAGTTGTGCAGGCAGCAAGTGTGCAACCAACCTAATACCAAGCAATTCATTTGAAATATATATAAGCCGGAATAATACTTTCTAAACAAATCCTGAAGTCAAAATATTAGTCATTCAATTATTATTTCATTGAATAGTAGAACCTCTTGAAGGGATGCAACGCACCCACATGTCTCGGCGGAGAGTACGCATTTATCGTGCCACTGACTTCGCCAACAGTCTCCTCCACTGATGTGGGGAAGACGAAGTGACAGAGAGAGAGGTGAGTTTGAATAATTCTTTTTGTTTGCTCATACACGAACCCTCTCTCGTCACTCTGTCCTCCTTTCCGGGAAAACAAATTTGCCTTCAATCCAGATAGCGTCTGTTTCCATTTTCCTAATGAAAAGGAGACATTTCTCTACACAAGTCTTCCCCTGGGCTCCACTCCACTGACTGAACCCACTCTCAAACGCAAACACGCTGCGATGCAGCCTGTCTACAGTCATAATTACCCCGACAATAATTGCAAATATGTTCAACTGAGACAGATAAAAGTGGCTCTTTTTTGTGCTTCAATCTCAGTGCACTATTGTCCATCGCTCCCATTCATAAGACACGTGTCTGACCATGAGATAAATACACTGCCACGGAACCAAATGATAATGGACTCTTCCGGCAATGTTTCAATCCATTTGTGATTAAAGAAAGAGGCCATGTTTTCATTCAGGAATGCACTATCGTCCCTGCGGAGGCTGAGGGGAAACAAAAGGAAAATTATGCTCATTTGTTCTCATGGAACTCGATGGAAAATTACCTTCCGGAGAGAGGAGAAATACATGCAGAATAAGAAGTGTGTGTATTTTAGCAATGCACAATGAATGGCTGCTATTGACATTGTTGCACAATTGGACGTTTGTGCAGCTGAGCATATTTTTACATGGAGAAATCTGCTGCCGTTCATGATAGACAGAATCGAGAGAAGAAGGCTGCACAGTTTAATGTCAAACCGAAACCTCTACTTTAGCATTGACCTGTCAATGTGAGTTTTAATGCACACAGTCCTTCGCAGAAAAGTCTTTTGTCAGTACAAGACATCACTGTTTTTTTCATGGTTAAACACTGATTTGTTTTTTTACAGATATATATATTGCAGATTAACTGAACACATATATTATTCAGTTCACTCAAACTCATCCCGAGGCAAGGAATAGTTCCTGGGAGGAGGAAACAGAAATCATACTCAATACATTAAGGTTTAAGTTCTACTGCAGTCAGTGTGTTAACAGTATTCAGTTCAGGCCTGGTGAATAACCGACGAGGGGACAAAAACTATGAGCAAAAGTAATATGGGGGGATGATTATAATGGGTTGGGCTTCTACAGTAAATAAGGATCTTTGACACCGGCTTATTGCATGTTTTAAGTAATATGTAACTTTCTTTTTTACTTGTTTAAACTTTCATCCTTTCTCATGCTCCCCTCTTGGGTGGGACTTGCTTTTTGTCCACTTCAGGACAGCGTAGTTTTAGCTATTTGCGCTACCTGCTTGAACTGATCAGGCTGAAATAACCTTAATATGAGTAGTAATAGTTTCATTTACACATGACGGTCCATGGGAGCGTGCACGTCGTGGCTCTGGTTTGCTCTTGCTGGTTTTCTTCATTTTTTTGGCTCTCTCGGGTGAAGCTCTGATCTATGTATCTCGGACGTGTGCGGATGATGCTTTCACAAGCATCTTTTTTTTATACGACTGAAAACAACCAGGGTTATGATCAGGATTTGTGTGAGGAAGCAACAAACTGACCTGTGTGGGATGAGGGGGTGACCCAAAACTAAGGCTGGTGTACTGGTTCCTACCTACCAACGGAATGTTGTATTTATTAGTTCGACTACACTTAACTTGCTCCTGGCAATACTCAGAATACGCAGAAAAAAGTTGTAGATAAGCAGCATAAGTTGGGAACTACATTTGTATACTTTTGTTCTTTTTCAGAAGAAACACGCGATGGATACATTTCAGTGCAAGGATTCTTTAACATGATAGTCCGTGGTGAAAGACGGGGTGAATAAAAACACTGAAATTTACGTCTTTGCACAGCAGAGCAACAATGGTTGATGAGAATGTAGCCACATGTAATAGGCACATTCTCCTACGGGCCACTACCTTGACATCAATAGAAGCAGATCAATAGAGTTTGAGCTCATTCGATGTATATTAAAACAACATCCTTGGCACTTCTTCTGTTGCAATGAACAACAAAGGATTGTCGTTAACCATCCAGAAACAGGCTCATGAAAGTGTCACGGATGAGTTCAGAAAGGCGCTAAACAGAGAAGACAACTGTACTCAACTGAAAACACAAGTTTACCATTTGGAGCAAACTTACATGCCCAAACAAGAGCTGGAATACAATAACACAGCAATAACCTGCGGCATCATCATCGGGTCCACTCACACTGTTGTGTGTGGAAAGTTGAAAACAAGACATGCAGCAAATGCATATCGGAAATCTGATCATAAATGAATGTATGATCCAAAATTCTCATCGTTATTATTCACATATGCATTCCAAGGTATCTGTGACTGCTACAGCCTAGCGCTGATGATGTACCCATACCTCGTCCTTGCACCATGCTGCTCTGCCAGATCTGCTCCACCTTGACTGCCATGTTGGAGACATTCTGAGCGATCGCCTGGATTCTCTCCACCAGGCCAGCTGGTTGGAACCTGCAGATATACAAGGAGGGAAACAATTTTGGACTTGTGTGAGATTTACGATCCAAAAACATCACCCTGCCAAACATCGGACATAAATCTTCCCAATCTATCAGGCTAAGGTTGCCCCGAGAGAGTGCTAGCTCTTTCAGTTGCAAGTCAAATAAGTGCCACGACTGACAAATGGACACTTTAAAACCATGTGTCACAGGCGATGGTTAAAGCATTTAGATGGAGTAGACTGAGAAAAATGAAGATTTTTATATCACTATAACTCTTCTCTGTCAGATCTGCATCTATTCAGTTCAAAAAGTGAGATAAATGCAGGACATACAAGACAGCAATATCTGTTTTTTGGGGTTTTTTTTAATACGTAATAGTCACTAATCGATGCTTCACATTTAGGACTCGAGCAATTTAACACCCTCAGAGAGATAAAAAGATGCTTCATTTCATCGTCTTTACAGGCTTAGATGTGTCACATTTCCTAGGCAGAAGCAAAGCCCTTTGACAGTAACTTGACTGAACTTGCAAAGGAAGGGGGGGAAAAAAGTCAGACATTAAATGATCGGCTAACGTTTTGACAAAAGCAGATTAGAGAGAATACACACTGAGACAGACGCATAACAAGAGAATTGTATTGGGGGAAATAAAACAATCAAGAAATGAAAGAAATAGATCAAGCCCAAGACAAAGAGAGTTCCAAGGGAACTCTTGCCACCAGAATCAAATAAGTGAGTCATCTATATTCAAGCTGAGGCCGACACAAAACAGCTTGACAGAAACATTAAAATATAATTATGACCAAAGGAAACGAGAAAATTCATATTTTATGGCACATTGCTGCATATGGTTCAGAGAAAGCCTTTCATTTCATCACAGTGGTAATTTGCCTTTTTTGTAACACCACGGACCAAAACAAATCAGAATGGCAAAGAGAATAAGAGAAGAAAAGTGGGGGGGATGTTTCGCTTGAAGACAGTGGGCTGCTGATTTCCTCATTTGAGCTGTCAAAGATGAAAACAAACCAAAACAGCGCAGATCACGAAACACTCATGCAAAGTCTCATTGTGCTCTCAAACAATTCTAATGGGATGATATAAAAAAAAGGCTTGTCTCAGATCTTGGTGCATCATAATGTCACATTTCATTGCTATGCAGATGACACACAGCTGTACCTCCAACATCAGGAATTCCTAGGCTTAAATGCCATGATAACTTGTGAACCAAACGACTGGTTGGACACCCAAGATCTCAAGAGCTTACTTGCATAATTTCAACAGCCTAAGCCCACATGAAACTTGAACAGAAAGAAAATGCATTATGTCCTTATATAAGTTGTTTACAAAAGACTGCACTCTCTTTGCTAACTTAATGGTCTTGAGCAAAAAAATGTTGGGCCCAAAATTTTAAACTGGTTGTAACAGATGACATTGCACCACTCCGGTTTTAGCTTTACTCCCCAGGCCTGATGTGGATTGATTATTTTTTTCTTCAGTAATTGAACCTCAGACAACCATATAGCACCTTTGCAGCAAAATAGACTTTTAAATTTGTGATTTTTTTAACTGTAATTTTGAAATTCTAACAAGTGAAGTTTGCAAAATGGCCACCTCACATAAGTAAGAATAACTTACTTATGTGATGGTGGATGAGTGGTCCATTTCAGTCTCATCTGATCACAAATAGAAAACACTGAATGGAAATTGATAACCATCTTTCTTTCACACTTCAGAATATGTTATGGTGGCACTTCATCTTGCTAACTGCAGCTAGTTCTTAAAACATAAAGATCATGCTAGGCCCCCTTTAAGATTAAGTACTAAGTACTAAAACCTGTCAAGGTTCGGCTGTAACATCAATAAATGACATGCCTCAGATATATATATATATACAGTTTGTCTGTATCTGGTCACTACAATAAGAAGTCCAATTGCCACTGAAGAGAGCGAATGAACAGATAACGAAAAGAAAAAAAGTGAAGGAGATCCAGAGACCAAAATAAGCCGGACTTGTGGTAAACAAGAAATCACGGACTAATTGAGACCCAAACACGAGGCTCTCCCATATTCCGCATGTTGCCCACTGCTCGCACAGAACAAGCCCACATCACTCTCCTCTCGAATGCTCTCCAGGGCCCCAGCCCGTCCGCCGCCTCGCCAGCGAAGTTCCTCCAGTTTGTTTTTCGCTAATGAAAGGCTTTCTCGTAGGCAAAGTAAAAAGTGGGGCCTGAAACATCCAGTGTGATTCGCTGCTACACTGTTATGTGTCAGGCCCAATGACACTCACACAGGGATGAGACGGCCGCCCAGTGTGTGTTTGTGTGCATGTATGTGTCTGCTCGGCTGGCCTTGATACGGGAGATAAAGCACTCCTCATCATTTCTGCCTCTCCCCTCCGGCAAAAATCAAAGTTTACCACATCACTCAGCCAGCCGCCTCTTGTTTCATGTTCAAGGCAAACTGAAATTCAGAGAGACAAAAGCGTTAAATATTCTCAGAGGAGACAGACTTTTGGTGTTTGGTCGGCATTCTTGGAAAACTAGGCGCTCGTCCTTGATAACTAACATGTTATGAACGTTCTCATTATTTGTCTTCTTCTGATTACCACAGAAACTGCTGAGCTATCTCAGCGACATTAATCGAAATGTCCGCTACCGCCCGAAAATCGCCAGCGTTAGGCCATTAACAAGGGAACTTTTAGTTAGCTGTGGAAGCTCCCGTCACATTTAACAGCCTATTACTAAACATTGATTGCAGTTAGCCCGGTGCCGGGAAGCATTAATGGTTCCATCCTTCTGCTCTAGTGCTTCTGTGCTGATCTGAACCAGAGCACTTATCGAGGATTATTTAACAAGGTTTGAGGAAGTGAGGCAAATTCTGTCAGCGTGTATCACATGGCTCCCACCACGCTGAGTTTATCAGGCTCTTTGATGGCGAAGAAAAGAGGCAGAATGAACTGAGTGTCAGGAGCAAAGGATCCAATTCCTCTTGTGAAATAGCAGTACCACAAAAGTCTTACAATGCTGGGATTCAAAGATAGTTCACTTGCAGGCTGTAAAGAATTTCAGCGCTGACGGAACCATTGCAAACTTTGATATTATGGTAACTCGTCTAATTATCTAAATAAAGAAGACTCCAACAACGAATCGATAAAATCGATGCAAATTGATTTTTCAAAGTGTCTCCGAGTTGTTGTGTTGTGGAATTGTTCAGAAGTTCAACCAAAGTTGGGTTCGGCGTGAAGTGAAGGTGGACGAAAGACCCCAGCAGAGACGTAGTCAGAAACGTGACAATAACAGCTGAAATGTCTCCTTTATGCACGTTGCTTATGTTCTGAAAAATGTGTCCCATGAGCCGACGACAGACGACGGCCAGCAAGTACACGTCAACGAGTGACCGTCTCACCGTGCATGTGTGTTCTAATGCTCCTCAGTGGAGATCACTTGCTTTTATGTTGTTTCAACAGCCAGTTTTACTAGTTTAATGACGTAAATACTGCAAATATCAAAGTAGTTCTAAATGAACGCTGCATGTCGATCTGTTCCACTGCCCGTGTGTTTGAGAGAGACGAAGGTGAATGCATCAAAAAACAAATCTCAACAACTTACAAGTTAGATGGCTGCATCACTCAAAACGCTCTGTTGAACTACAAAAAACTACAAAGATGGAGTGAATCGCTGCCTGTTTGACGTATGCCAATCACTAGCAGCCAACACTAACCTCATGTTATTACATAATAGACGCAAGCTAGTTGGGGAACCCATGAGACGTCACACAAACCCCCACGGCCTCATGAGCAGTGGTCACCGGGCACATTCATAGTCCATAAAGAGATTTGTTCGCAGTTCTGTAGCTCAAAACAAGGTTAGAAAGTAAAGCATTTGTATTTATTCATTATTATCTGATTCATCAGTGAATCAACATATTAATTGATTCTTAAAATAATAGTCACAGAACTAGAAATAAATATTGAAAAATATCTCACATATATATTGACCAATGTACGTACAAAAGCTTATGAGCAGTGAACCATTTTAATTCACTGTCAGCTGCTGTTGGTCTCACAGCATGAAAACATTTCAGTCATGTTTTGCACATGATTCAAATGCTTGGCACCATGTACTTTAGGTGGATTGTGGTTGAGTGATTTACTAACTGAGACTACTAACTAGACTTTTTCGTGACCTTGGTCTTGCCACAGTCTCTGCAGGCTATGGTCTTGTTCTAAGACTCTCCCTGTCCCGCCTGATCTCAGGCGCCACAATAGTTTAATAATTGAGTTGATTTTTTTTTTTCTGCAGCTTAGTATGATACGCACACATCGGCATGCTCCTCACAGTCACAAGGTCACCTTAGGACACAGCATGTCGGCCATATCCTATGGAATTCAGTATGGTTACACAGTCTTTCTCCAGCTGCCAGCGTTTGTTGATATTACCATTTCAAAAGACTGTCACTTGAAAATTGTGAAGGCATACTGTAAAAAAGAACATTTCTTCAGTGTGTGCTCCCCAGTATGGGATAGAAGCAAAGTTCACTCATCTAAGTTTACAGATGTTTATTTGATCCACCGGTGATACTCATCTCTCAAGCAACAATGATGGGATGGTGAACACCACTGATACTACTCACGTCCACTATACAGTACAGTTCAATTTAGTACGAGTTTACCTGGACTCGAGCCTTGATCTCAATCTCAGAAGTCTTGGTCTTGACTTGATCTGTGTCCGTCTCTGCTGAGCCGTTCTTGACATCAAGACTGCTTTTGAACTTTGAACAATCTACTCTGGGTTTTGAACATGCTATTCTTTAACCATCCCTCTGTTGCGATGTACTGAAAGCTGTCCAATATTTTTCTAGCTCTACAAGTACTACATTTTGAGGAAAAGTACTCAGCTCTGCTTGACTAGTGTGTAGGTACACCTTACTAATGAAGCAACAGTTTCAAGTTTACTACTAATAGGGCTAAAACTGTCCACTAGAAGCACTATTGTACTTGTAGTACGAGTTTTAGTACAACCAAAACTGTTCACTAGTAAAACCTAAACCTGCACTAGCAGTATTAGTAGACTTTATGGGGGCGGGACAAGAGCCAAATTCTGCTCTCTGATATGTTACAATATTTTCAGTAGCTAATAGGAAGCCAGAATTCACTTTTTCCCTGCACATTTATTAACATGTAATAAAAGGGCAGAACTGCTGCAAGTTTTTTTAGCTCTACTAGTAGTACACATGACACTTTTGCTTTAATAGTAAGGTTCAATGGCGCAATAGTCAAACAACAATGAGCACTTGTACTCAAAAATCTAGTACTTGTCATGAACAAATACAAAAGAGAGCTTCACCAAACAAACAACCCGTACATTTTACAGATTATGTAAAGCATAAATGTTTCACTAACTTGAGTTTTCGTTATAAGCTTTGAGCTTTGTTGACCTGTGTTGGGGGTTTGGACTGCGTTTTGTTTTGCTGATTTCATTTTTGCATATTGTTTAATTTTTGGACAGCAGTTGTGTGAGTCATCTCATGCATGAAATGTGTGTGATGAATAACTAACAGATATTTCAGCACGTCCACATAATCCTGAGCTCATGAAATGTAGATCAGACTTACTTGTTGATCGCAGAGCTAAGTTCGTCCAGGCGTCGTGAATCAGCCGTGGAGGTGTTGTCCAGTTTGGACAGACTGTCCATCCTCTTCAGAATCACCTCCAGCATGTCACTGATCTTCCTCAGCACCCCACGAGACTCCACGCCTCCCATCACTGAACACAGACAAAGAGGCGCAGCAGATGAAGGAAACGCTGGATGGAAAATTGTGATAAATTAATACGTGTAAAGTCTGCAGCTGTGCCTTTCCACCATATTTAATTCCATATATCTCATTTATAAACTCAAAATTTGTGTTTTCACAGGTAATTTGTCACGCTTTTCCTGATCAGTCTGACACCATTAGACTGTGAAAAATAAATAAATAAATAAATGAAACTGCTGCTCAACTCTAGAGGTGACGCCGCCTGGTCTTGGTCGTGATTCACAGATGAGTCATTTACTAAATGCTACTGATATAGTTTGACAGCAGAAAGCTGAATTGCAGCTCCACTTTTGGAAGGTTACACTGGACCCCATTATGGCCAAAGCTCCCACAGCTCTGAATCCTCTGATCAAAGGCATGGCCCACTGCGCCCTCATGCTTGAACAAGATTTAAAACTGGCCTGGACTGGATGTTCTCCCCATGCTCCCTGCTTTACACTCAACCCAGTTGAGCTTGGACAATGCTTGACTTTGAACGAGGCTTTAATTCAGGTTGTATTTTCATGTCTACTCATGGACTTAATCCTAAAAGTGAGGCTCTTTTCTTTACCCCTCACTGGTTTCCACTGTGGTTCCACACTTTAATCCCCTCAGGTTCACATCAATCTGTATACATCTTGGGTAACCCACAATATTTCCTCAGGTTGGCTCCCATAACCCCTCATGTAACTGAGACTTAAATCCAGCTTATTACTGCATTGTTACGACCTTGCGTATCTGTGTCCTACATTTCTGGCATAAAATCTTTGAAGTGGCCAATTAATCCCTTTCAACAACAACGTTAGGGAGGTAAGCGAAGAAGAGAACTGCTCTACTTTGCATATCAGTGGGAAGTGATGTAAATATTCATTCACAACCGAACTTGAAAAGCTGTAATTCTACAGAAAATACAGATACATAGGTTGTAAGCAAGCCATAAAATTCCATCACATTTTTATCCTGTCAATGATAACATGATCAACTAAGTGTTTCTAGTCACTTGTTCTGGAAATCTTTCCATGAAGAACATTGAACAATGATTTATTCAAAGCAGCGCAAAATCTTTTATACCCGTTACACCCTTGTTTCACGACACATTCGGGCGTTAATACGTATATGAAGATGAGTACTAAAGGCTCAACCTCAACCTCAGTGGCATAACCACGACAACTGAAAATCGTGTTTCCATCTAACTGTGTAGAGATGTCCGTCCCGTTTCATAACACATTCCTGCGCCTGAATATTAGCCAGTTCTCCAGCAAGTCAAATCAGCGTGTAATTTTCCGCTACATACTGGCGGCACAATAAGGAGTAAGTCATATTCGACTTCCAATGTGGCCAAAATATTCTGATTTATTTAGAAAAATGAAAATCAATATTAAGTCAATTGGAGGACCATGTGTCCCGATATATTGCTGTATCGATATTTTTTCCACACTTATTTTTTTCAGGCCATTTTTGGCCCTCGTGCCTTGAGTTGGAATCAGGAATTAGATGAATATGACACTTTGGTGTCAAATGTATAACAGTTCTGTATTTTGGTTCTTTTAGACCAGTGGTTGCAACCTTTTTAATCCATGGCACACTTCGTTTATTGAAAAAATCCAGAGGGACACCACCAAAGGAACCTTGGTCAAAGTGCAATTGTGCTTAAAGTCCTGTAAAAAATCCCTTCTAATTTGTGAAAAATTGTAGTTACTGAGACTCTGTTTTAAGTGTTTTCGTTTTCTCACAATCGCTATTGTATTATTTTATCATAGTTTGGAAAATTTTCAGACAAATCTTTAACATTCTTTGCCTTAGCTTGCTTAAATCATTCTTCCCGTCTCCACTAATAATGATTTCAGCTCTGCTGCACACGTCAGCCCCAATGAATCATCAATGTAAGTGGCACACATGTGCAGCCACATAATCTACACCCACTTCAAGCCCATTTCACCCTCAGATGACAGGGTTTTTTTTAACTTCAGAATAACAACATCTGCAGACGCTGTGTACAGGAAGCATTTCTTATTGGGTCACAGAGTCAGAAGACAAAAGTGGCAAACTGCCAGAGAGTAAATGAAACATGCCGAAGCAGAACCCTCCTGAAGGGCCACTGTGGGACACAGATGTCATAGTATTTCATTCAAGCCATCAGACAACTTGGTAAGGTCTCCATATTGACACTGAAAATGTCAGGATCCAGCCGTCTGACTTCTCTCTCTGTTAACCTGCTTTTTTTTCTTTTGCTGCTTGACAGGCAGTTAATAGGCTCCAGTGCCCAGCAGCTCCGAAGGCCATGTCTCACTCCATCTCTTCCAACCGCCGAAGGAAAACAAAGTTCACAGAGCTATCCTCTTGGCCATAGATGCGCTGGTCTAAAAATCGAAGTGTCATTTTTGTGATGGAGTGATGAGTCAAGTTGTTGAGCAGCAGCTGGAACACCTCTGACCTCAACTTGGTAATTGCTTGGAAAAAAAAAACTTTATCTGGACCGGCTGAAGATATTTCCGCTTGTTCACTTAAAGCAGGGGTCCCCAACCCCCGGATGGGGGACACTACCGGGCCGTGAATCAATTGGTACTGGGCTGCATAAGAAATAATTATTTTCGTTTTGTATATGATATGAGTCAGAAGGATGTTTTATTTTGGAAAAACCTTTTATTTTGAAGTGACCGCATTCTCTCGGTTAAGCCTCGGTTACTAGAGCTAAAATTTAACCCGCATGCTCGCAAAATGTGTAGGAAAAAGCCGTTACTTTGCGAAGGGGAAACGGTTAAGTGAAGAGACAGAAGAGCTTATGACTTCCAGGAAGAAGACGTTTTTAACAAACAATACCAGGAGTCGTACTTGAAATATGGATTCATCGCGGCCGTCTACCATCACTCCCAGATGGGAGACATCTTGTTGCAGAGAAACAGGCTCAGGGATCCCATTGATTTAACCATATGTTGAATCACATGTACTTTATATTCGGTATTGTATCTGTATGCTATTTTGAAGGCGTGTTTAAACGTTACCATAACGACCAGAGTCAGAGCGCATTAGGGCACATTGATGGGTCAAAGTGGCAACTTCATACCCCCCGGGCCACGTTCCAATTGTTAAATGTTAACCTGTCCACAGTGATAAAAAAGTTGGGGACCACTGACTTAGAGAAAAAAAAAAAGGAAGGGAAAAAGGAAACTTAAAGGTGTTAATTCAATTGCCCTCTCTGATGTTGGTGGCTTTTGGTGTAGAGTTTTCATTTCTTTTGGCCAACAAATTCAAATATTTCATTCACTTGAGATATATATCGATATCTAAGTGCACCACGCCTTGGTATCACTCTCTGCCACTGCAAGACCGGGTGAAATTAAAAGCATAAAATGAATGGAATGGAACCTGACTGACACTATTTCATGCCACGTTTGGCATCTGCGAATGGTACAGTGTGTAATAAATCTGCACGCGACGCACAGTCCTAGACTGCACCACATTAGACTGAATATTTATAGTCGCTCTTCATCATATTTCTCCCAAAGCCTCTCGTCAATGAACATATTTCTTGCTTGCATCTCACATTTACAAAAAGGTACATGAACATTTTTGTGTGCCAACAGACACTTTCATGTTTTATTTATCCAGGTAAATTAGACTCAACAGAGGAAGATGGTTTTAATAGAAACACCTTGTCAATTATTCACCTTATGCGTGCACACCGGATGAATTAGTTAGACGGCAACTGCCTCGGTGAGCTCCACAAGCATGTAGCGAAATTGGCAAAATGAAACTGCAAACTGATTGTATTCTGATCATGTAACTCATCACTCAAAGTTTTCTTCTATTATTGACTGCATCAGAGATGGTGGTGGATCCAAGACCTTATACACTGACAGGATCAGCATAACATCAGTCCAACCGAAGGGTTAGTGTTGAGCCACAAAGCCTGTGCGACCAGACCGGGTGTTTAAACGGACACTCTACATGCCTGACCTGACTCGCCTATTGAATGTCAAATACTTGAAGAGTATATCACAAATATGTGCTCCAATCTCATGAATACAAACAAAAATATTTCTGACCTAAAAGGTTATCCAATAAGGGATTTAAAAAGTCTATTGAAGTTCTGTGTTGAAACTATGACAATAATCTTACAATAAAGAGGACCAAGGTTAAAGAGATGACTAACAGGAATCTGTACGCTTGAATTCTCAAACTAGAGACAAGAAAAGGAGATTCCAACTGCTGTTTCAATTTCATTCACAATTTTTTTCAAATCAAGAATCCGGACAAGGCTCATTAAAAAATGACTATATTTCACTACACATTTATATATTAAATATTATTGTTAAAACATTAAATAAAAGCCTAAGTCAGTATGGGGGTCTAAATGGCTGGATGGCTCAATTTAAAATTATTATTGAATTTCACTGTCAGAAAAAAGATCTCCTTGGCCACATAAAATGACTCTGGCCAGCGGATGACATCAAAATTAAGTCAGTTCTCTAATGGTAAGATGAAGTCTGAAGTCCGACTTCAGCATAGCAGCCTGTTGTTTTCCTGTTCGTGTCAGAGTCAATGTAGATGACTGATAGTGACATTGTAAGACGACTTGCTTATGCGTCTGGTCTTCAACCATCTACCCCTGCATTTCCTCTGCACTAACAGAATTAAGGTACTGAAAGTCATCTTTCTGCTAGCAGGCTACTTCAGAGGAAGTCTTTCTCCATGTGACTGGTTCCAGATGGAAGCTTGATAATACAGCCACATACATTTAGTGGGTGTCATTACACAATTTCATTAATACTTTACGAGTCAAGCGAGGGCCTTCCCTGACACAACGGCATGGTTGGGATGTTCACTGACACTGCGGCATCATTATATGTCCTCCCTCAGCTGATGTATCGCTCCTAAAGTTCCCTGCTTCCTCCTTACCTTTATTGTATATTATATATTACCTATATTATAAGCACCATCAGCACAAGTCTTCACAGAAGTCACAAGAAGTCCTCATAGCAGATCATATACTGACAATATTACTCAACAATCTGACTCCATAAATTTCATAGTGAGCATGAGGTTTGATTTTCATTAACAAAACTATACAAAAATGACTAGAATGTGATTATAAGATCAAGTTTTTATCCAAACCCCCCCCCCCAAACTATTCTTTTACCATTCGCTTAACACTGTCATTGAAAACATTTGTAACTAAAACACCAAAAGCAGGGTGAGTTTTCTGTAATCTTGACATTGCTACCTCCTTGTCATTTGAGGAGACTCCTGCCCTTAAGGAAAAGTGTTAAGGCAGATTGTTAAGGTGGACTGTGTGAAAAGAGAACCCAGTTATCCATTTATGTCGCTTATAAAATATTCCATACTCAGTTTCGTAACCATTAATCTTACAGTCTCGTCCAACTGGACACCCGAAGCGTGATTCAAAAGGACAGGGACACTATGATTCCTATTGAAGCTTGACAGTTTGACACTTCTTGTTTCAAGTGCTTTTCAGCTTTAAAGTGATTTAAGAGAATGAAAAATAATCTTTGAAAAGCTTTCCCGCAGATTTCTTTCATTCACTTTCCATTCTTCTGAATGTCTTCTTATTACTTGTTTATTCCAAAAATAACACTCCTGAAACACAAAAAGAAAATGGAATACAACATAAAACACGCACACAGAAATGTATTTCTATCCTTGTGGGGACAGCTTTCCCCAGCCTAATCCTAACCATACAAGACAAATGGCTAACCTTAACCAGGACTCTGAACCTCGTGTTTTGTCAACAATTGGTCCCAACAAAGCGAGATGAACAAGCCCACACACACCATGCTTATCATGACAGATTCCTGTGTAAATATCACCATAATCGCAGTTTTAAATGCTGCAGTCTTTCCTATTTAAACATCAGCAAAGTGGTGTACAAAAGCATTGACCTCCGTCAAATGGCAAACACCCGCCATACATGACAACAAACCAGCCAACACAGCCATCCTCATGAAACATCTAAACAGGCCTGACAGACAAGCCTTGACCCTTATTACCATTTCCCCCATGGACAGCGGTCAGTGTCTCTAGTTACTTTGTTGGCTTGTCACCATTTTCCAGAGCCGAGCGTGCAGACAGATACACAGCTGCGGGCGCTTGTGTCTCTATGTGTGTGACAGCATTAGGTTAAGCTTTGCGACCAACTCAGCAAAGGTCATCTCAGTTTGTATGTGTATGTAAGCACATGTGAACATCTTAGATTTACATTGTTGTTGACGTGACCTTTACAATTTCAGTTTGCATCTTGGCACAAGCGCAATGGTGGGATACATGTGGAGACCATGAGGTTAGGAAGCAGTGGAGAAATATCTTGCAACAACTGGAAGGGTAATTAGAGACGTAAGAACAGACTGAGCTTTTTCTCCTCAGATAATTGACTTCCAACACAATCTGCTATGTAAATAAAAACATTTCAATTACAGTGAAAATCAAAGAGGCATTTGGAAAACAATCTCCTGTTGCGAAAACAAAAAAACTGCTAAGACTCACATTAGCCGCATATTAAAATCGAGACTCAAATGTGTATTTTTGGAATTATAGCACAACGATTATTTGTCCATTTTTTGTTTCATATGTGATGCTGTACATGATTGGCTGAGGGATGAGACCTGACAATCATCCCATGCATGTGGTCATGCTCTGCTGTGTCTTCTATGGGTTCTGACAATGAATGTAAGCACCAGAGCTCACGATCATGGAGGCACTGAAACTCTTCAATATGATGAAGTAAAATTATGTTAATGGATGTTCTGGATCTATGTGAAAGCTTCCTTCTGGTCAGAGATGCCACGACTAACCTCACCAATGTGCAACACATCCTCATGCCTCATGCGTAACAGAATGGCAGAGAAGACATTACATCCTCGATGGTCCTCCTTAAGAGTCTACCTTACAAGGTCCTGCTCCATTGTCGGTGAGGGAGCACTGATATTGAGAGTCACACTTCACTGCATGTCAGCATCAGGGTGAAATCTCAGCATAGAATGACCCTGATGAACGACTGAGAGGAATCTTGATTATATCTTCGGTGGCACCAGGAGTCAAGCTCATGGTCACATGACCAAGTGCATATGAAAAGTGACGTGAAATTGTGTTTCAGGATCGGATCTCTGAAGAGTCACCAACAAGGCTGAGGAACTCAGTATGTAAGCCTGTTAGATGTAGAAGATTGTCGATAGAACTGGGTGAAGCTACTTGGATACAAGTGGTGACCATTGGCGTTGTTAGTGCTCTGCAGCGATCATGTCAACTGCAGTGCAGAAACCTTTTGGTCTGAAAGTTCGACTCAAACGAGTTCTGAGATCAACTGAACACACATGGTTTTCAAACATAAACAAAGGGCAACATAGCAACGGCAGTTAGAAGCAGCAGTGTCAGAACAGAAACAAGCCCTTTGTTTACACATTATATGTTTAGTACTGTCGCCTCTTCTGAAGGGAGCATAACTAAGTTCTTATTAAAACCATTCACTGATAGGGAGCGGACTGGTGTCCATCACCAACTGTACAGCCTCAGATCCATCATCCTCTGACAAGCGCAAGTCTTCGTTTCCAAAACGACATGGTTTGAATAAAAACAAGTCCTTTGGTTACATGAACCTGCTCTACTTCCTGAAAAACAAATCACTCAAATATCTTGTGATTTCCTCCAGTCATTCAGACGTATTTGTCACCACAAGATGGCAATGGCATTTGGCTCAGTGGAGTTTCACACTTGTCACGGTATAATTCATGGTTGTATACAGGAATGAAATTTTATAGATTTTTTTTTTGTACAAAGAATCTAAATAAAGTATTTCTTCTGGTACTTACTGTATACTGGTGGACTGCCGGACGGACGTAAATAGGGCTCGAATCCTCCCGTGTTTCAATGAGAAGAGGTGGTCGACTTTGCCTTTAATTGCTACTTATGAAACATGTTGGTGGAGTATGTCATTAAAACATTCCATAAACAAAAAAATACATCTTCTGTGAGTGAAGAGAGAAGATCAACTTCTGCCTGTTTGTTTCCATAACCTACATATTCAAATGTGAGAGCTGCTACTATGAAAAATTTGTGACCAGCATAAAATATAATTTAATGATTTCATTAAAGCATGTCGTGAACTCGAGATAAACATTTCATAAACTGCAAATGATGTCCAACGTCCAATGGGCTATTGTGCTGATAGCTTAGCTCTTGTGAGTGCCACTACGATGTAAGTTACGTGCTGTAACTAAGGAAACGGCATAACATGTGCTTCCATCTCAGGGGTATGGCTCTTCCACAAAGGGCAGCCACCAGCATGATCCTATATGGAATCAGTAGTTCTTTAACCGATGCGTTGTACGATCACAACTTGGCTGTGCTTATGAAACTGCATAAAGCATGCTTTAATTCAGCTCTCCCCCCTTTCTGTATATGTCACAATCATCAGTCTTTTGTCACCGAAGCCGACGCCGAAGTGTGTCACGTCATCCGTGGTGTAGCGCGACGCTTTGTCGCAGATAACAGCGCCACTACATTGACTTCACACATGAATCAAGCTGCTTTGGACGTTGGACGACGTCACCACCCTCTGAAGGATTTGTCTTGTCCTTGCGTGCACTAATGACTCTGAGATACAAACTGCACCCTTTTTTTTTACAAGCAATTCCCTTCCTGCCTGAAGAGACAGCAATGGCAGCAGCTTTAAACTTACTGCAAACTGTCCGGGGATTAACTGGAGGTCTCGGTTTGACCCTCCACCCTGGCTTCCTATAGAAACTCTGACACCACTGGTTTGTTGAAACCATCTCATTTCTCCTGCATGTGTCTTGGAATGTTATCTAATCGTCTTGATCCCACTGGGTCTCTAAGTGTTTGTCTCCGTGATCAGCCTTCAGCACAGACTTTAACATCTGTCAAGGATTCTTTCCAAGATGAGAGCTTTGGCTTAAGATGCCTTTTTCTTAGCTGCAGGGCCCTCTTGAGTATGCCGGACCCTCACTCATCCCATTATTTACTCTGACTAACAGGTAATGAAGCAGAGAGCTGGTGAAACGATCTGTGCGAATTTAATGAGATACAACTCTGCAGCCAAAGTGGACATCTGGCATTGTGATACTTGGGAGTCCAAGTTTCAAACGGTGGATGTAAAAATGTTTGGAGGTTGAAATGAGCAGCTGGAATGGGAGCAGTTTAGGTGTTGCTAATGTTGTTTAACAGAGGGAGTGTAACCCATTCCAACAACTCAGCCATGTGTTGTAAAGACTGATACACTTTAGGAGAACTGCATGATCGTTGGCTCCCGTCGTAGTCACAGTTGGTCTGTTTAGTCTGATTTATTTTAGACTGCATTTTTACTCTTCGCCCGGGAATTCGGTTTGATAGGTTTTTCCAGGCCTCTCGCGATGTGGTGTGACACAAGGCCTTTTGCGATGGCTCATATTTTCAATTCATCCACTGGCTGTGTTCCACCAGGGACACCGTCATTCGATATCCTTCACTAAATGGCGGCTGCGCGGAAAGACATTATTTTAATTATTTTAATCACGTTTTTTATCATCTATCGCGATTGAATGTATGGTTTTTATTCAGGCGGATCTTTATGGCCTTGTTAAACCGCAGTGGAATGTTTTAAATAATGAAACGCAATTGAGCGTGCATCCAATTTACATGTTTTAATATGCTTTACAACCAAAGAAGACTACAAAGAAATACGTTGTGTATGTAAAACAGACCCTTTTTAGACATGACTCGCTATCCTCTGCCCTTCCTGTTTCTCATCAGCAGATACAGTTCAAGTTAATCTTGACAGATTTATCACGTTCCAGATCCATATTACGGCGAGCCGCTCCACCGCGGCTTACGCAGCTTAGGCTTTCAGGGCTGTAATTACCGCAAACACAAATATGATTTATTCCGCTGATGATGAGATAACGCTTCATGCGTACACAAACATGGCCGAGCGCGCACTCAAAGGTCAGAAAATGTTGCATACATGCAAAAGACAAATAAGTGAATGCATGACTAATTCCAGCAATAATTGCATATGAGTGTCTTCTGTTGATGGGATTATTTGTGTTCACCGACCATCAGAATGTCGAGGAGAAAGTTAATATCAAATGACTCCTTTTTTTAGTGAAACAATTTGACTCTGATGTGAATTATGACAAAGATGTTAATGTATTGGAGTGGAGTCGCACACTCATTTGACATTTGACACGTTTGACATTCATTTACACCTGGAATTAGGCTGCGTCTCTGGTGGTCTCACGTGAGGGGATGCTGACGTGGCTGTCATGCTCCCTGCAGAGCAGAGTGCTAAATCCACTTCCTTCCCTGGTTACAGAGGCAGACGAGTCAACTGGACCGACACTTCTTTTACGGTCAGTGATGCCATATAAGTCTGGGGTTCAAAGCGATGTACAGCAGATTTACAGTACAGTCCAGAAAATACATATACTGTAAACACTCGAATGTTCCTCATATTTAGACATATAGCCATAATAGGCCCATTTTGTCTCCACTCTTATCACTGCCCAACCAAGGATGGTAAAGATCTGAACACTTGAACATGTTTAACACTAAACTAAATGTTAAACGTTCAATTTTTATGACCCAAAATCTTTGTGTGTGAGGACTGCTCCTGACTGGAACTGTGACAGCGAATGGAACACAGCCAATCAAGATAAGCTGTCCAAAAAAAACAAAAAAAAACAAGGAAGCAAAGGGGACAGTGTGGACAATCGATGACTATAAAGCTGAGAACTAAGTCACTCCAATCTGATGTCGCCTTCACTAGGGCTGTGTAATGCCAGGAATCTGTCAATGAGTTGCATGCCCTGATATAGGAGATATATGATATGATATACTGCGATAAATAGCCATAATGGAAGTACCACATTGTATTATAATTTGTTGGCAACAACCATTATTACAAAATAATACGTGACTACATGATACAAGAGTACAGTTAGTAGTATTAATAATGGACCTGAAATATTGTTCTTTGTATCACAAATGCAGCAGCATTTACAAATATGAATTTATTAAAAATCAATATGGCGGACTGAAAACATTGAAATAGTATTGCGCAAGTATCGCAATATTTGAGTGTATCGATATTTTCTTACACAGCTGGTCCTCACCCAGTTCGTCCCTTCAGGTGTGTGTTGAGTTCTGCAAGCAGCAGACAGGTTCCTGTCATTTAGTCATTCTTCATGTGTGTGGTGTGCTGCGTTGAGACTATGACATGTGATATAATCACGCTAGATTTTGTATCTCCAAAAGGTCTAACAGCTAACAATATCGCTCAGGATTTCGAAAACCCTTACAGCATGTGTGTGTGGCCCCCTCACTGTGATAGCTGGAAACCAGCATGTCCCCGTCAGCTTGATTCACATCAGACCAAGTGACCTGCTTGTGTGGCGCTAATGGAAGTAAACAACTGGCGACAAACTGATAATAATATGTGAAAGAAAAGTATGAGTGACTAGATGCAGCACTGGGTCTCGGGTGTTTCACCAATGATGATGGACATGTCCATTTGACATTCAGCTTCTGTTACATAGTCAAGTTTTTAGGTTACTTTTTTATGTTTTCTGAAGGAAACATCATTCGTCATAGAACTGTTGACGCTAGGGTTAGCTTCTCCTAGTTTAAACTACTCCATCATGGGGCGAAAAATTTCCAATTGGATTGAGACAAAAACATTATTTCATCCTGATTAACAATCCCTCAATAGTACTGTGCATTAACCATTTTTCAATGTGACACAGCTAAAATTACATTAAGTGGTGTTGACTTCTTCCTTGAATTATGACACATAAAACAATTCAGATACAAATGAATAAAGGAACACTTATAAACTGTATTGAAAATAGCTTTATAGAGGAAATGCTAAATAACCGAAAACATAAGACAGTTTTGGCAGATATTGAAGCAAGTCTGTGATTTAACTAAGTAATAAGTAATAAGTAATGCTAAACATGATGGAGTGTCATGTCATATGAAACCGTATTGTACTGTTTAAGGGATTCTCTGATCTATTGGTCTATTGGCCGATTTCAGCATGACCGGTGAATGCCGATCACCACCTGTCATTGCGGATCACAAAAACCAATGATGTGAGACAGCCAGCGCTCTGATTAAACTCTGCTGGCTGTGATGCGTCTGCTCCTCCCTTCCTCACTGCTCACTCGGCAGCACTATGAATGTTCTGGTTCTTCCTGTCTGTCATTTAAAGTTTTCATCCTGCAGCACATGTACAGAAAAACGCTGCGCAGGGAAGCGCATAAAAATTAAATACGCATTTTGAAGCACCAGCACTTGACGGAGCATGGAGAGTTTTCCGGGCTCATGAAAGTGAGACCGCTGGTTCCTCAGCAGCAGGCTGTTAGCGTAGCTACCACTTAGCAACACCCACCAGTTCACACGTGACATTCGGACCGCTAAGCAAATTCTCCCAAAAAAAAATCATTAATTTCACCGAGCTATATGACCAACCTTTCTCGGGTGACGTTTACGCGGAGAACGAAACGACTGGATCTGTCGCCATTTTGGAGTCGGGTGCAGCGCTCACATCTGAATTGGAAACTTTTGTAAACGTTTTGTAAACGTGGAAACTTTCATAAATGCAGTGCTCTCTGTCTCAGAGTTTGAGTTTCTAGAGATTCACCAAACCACGACGTCTCACATCAAATGAAATGTTTTTCAGTTGTCCTTTCGACAGAATATTTGCTGCATTTGGCAAGTTTTTTTCTATTTTTGCCTCCTTGAAGAGGTATATGACAATGTGTCTCAATTTAAATGATTTAATGGTTCATTTTTTTCACATCATGTACACAGAAGGTCTCATTATTTTCATTACAAATTCATTGTCAATCCATGTGATCGACACTCTTGCTGGCCGGTATCGGTGATCAGCAGCAAAAATTCTGATCGGAGCATCCCTATGCTGTTTCTTTGCTTTAAAGTCACTAACTTAAAAAGGGTAATGCAGGTGTAACTACCCGATTGGTTCTGGCAAACCACGAACGATGACCTGGATCATATGTCAGTAACATGACCACCAACCAACTAAGCATGGATGATGTGACAGTAGTGACATTTTATGCTTTATTTTAAACACATTTCTTTAGAATCTGAACCATGTACATTTAGACTGTGTGACCTACAAGACTCACAGCCATAACATTCATTACCATTTTGCTGATGTATTTAAAGTTGTTAATGCTGTTATTCTGCTGTCATCTTCAGCTTCAGGGACACTTTAGGCTCCTCTCTTTGCCAGCTGGAATGTAAACACATCATCCCTGAAGCCGAAAGCAATGTTTGTTTTGCTGAATGATGAATCCCTCCCTATGCACTGTGACCGACGTCACCGAAAGCCCAGCCATCCACGTACAAACTTCTCAAGGTTTGATTTGCATTTGTATTTTTCTACTTTGTTTTTCCTCTGATGTTAGATGGACACTGTCCAATATTTTAAGGGTTAACGAAAATATCATACACATGAAATAAATTAACGTTGTCATCATCAGCGGTCGCGCCGAGCCCATCGGACCAGCCGAGCCCTTACACATTAGCTAACAGGCGACTTCGTTTCTCACCTCACATTTGTCTGACAACAATGCAAGTCGCTTACTTACACCTGAGCACAACAGATTAACCTTGACGGATTTTGTCAGAACTTATGTGGTTGAACAGTGATTGCTCCTCTAATAGTATTATGGTATTGATTGGTGCAGCTTTAGAGAAACGGTGTCTTGCTGACAGGGTAAACTTAATCATTCATCTGAATTCTGGGCAGTCTGTTGGCGTGCGCACCACAGATGCAAATAAGAAAAAGGCATTTACGTGAGGCTTAAGACCTTCTGTATCAAGATTTCTCAACATTAACTTTTGTTTCGAATTGTTTACAGAGGGCAGTTTGTCTTCAAAGCTGCTCTCCGGAGCCTTCCTGATTGAAGAAGAAAAGCCTCGGAGAAGAAGAGTCCAGGCCTTTTTCAAAGAGAGCCACGTTTGAATTTGATGGGGCGTGAAATGCCTGGGGGCCAACCGCTCTACCTAGCATTCTTAGAACTCGGAAATGAATGCAGAATACAGTAAGATTAAAACACACGAGCAGAACCCGAAAGATTCCCCCTTTAGTGCTTCAAAACAAAGTGTATTTCAACAGGCGAGAAAAAGGTTTTGCTATTTAGCGATCAGCCGCACTTTTTTTGTAGCTCAGGTTTATCACTATTCGCATTTCATTACAACAATAAACGGGGAGGAAAGTGACGGATGGATGACTGAGCGTACTGTTCTGAACAGCTTTCTTAAACAGTCCACCTTAAGAGGCGGACCCCTGTGCTTCTTATCAAGACATTACCAATCATTATTTTTGGGTGCTTTTTAAACAATTTTAAACATATATTCGATGACATCACACATTTTAATGATATGATCTTTTTGGTTTCACGAATAATGATATGCATCCTGAGTTCCCTGACAGTGAGGCCGCACCAGCGGCTCATTCATGAAAGTCAATTTCATCCAATAACTCAGGAATATGTTGTGGTTTGTATTAGCACAAATCCAGCTGAGAGGCTGGAAGCAATTACCTCTATCGACTCACTGGACTGTCTGAGCTCAGCTGTTTCTGGCCTCGTGGAGGGAGTTCTGTCTGCAGTGTTGGCTCCATATAGATATCCAAGAGCCAATAGAGGTTTGGAAATGACAAGCTCACGTTTTCTTTTGTGCCATTTGTCAACAATGCTTAGCGGCGGAGCCAGTTTTGACAACTTTTAATTATCACTGAATGAAAACTGGCCCACAAAGCAGGCCACCTTCCGTCTGGGGTTGCCACAGAATAACCATTTGTTTTCCCTCAATCCAATATTGGGTTTCAAAACGGTAAATATACAATAAATATTAGGGCAAGCTATTTCTCATGATATAATCTAAGATTGAAATAAGAGCGGAGCAAGTGGTAAATTCCTTTTTTATGCAACCCACAAGAGCTTTAAGCACAAAAACTTGCTGTTTATATGGAGTTCTCTAACACTTATGGTGCTGAGGCTTTTTTCAGCAGGTGGAGCTCTTCAATTGAAACATAGTAGAAGGGAATCAGGAGATACACTGGAAAGCATGTGCATTTTTGCGCTGTGTTGAGAGGGGATAGTTTATTTATATTTTACATTAAACACAGGAATGCATTATGATAAGATTACCTCCTAGATGACAGGCAGGTATAGAGACCTGCTTCAACTATTCTTTCCTGACTTGGACTCTTTTGGGACTGCATTTGAAACTACATTTTCATATGCAACGGGAAACTCTGTATTTGAGCCGATGGCTGGTGAAAGTAACAAAACTGCAAACGGCATACAAGCTGTGACTTAAACAGCAACGTGGGAATTTGAAGATCTCTGGCAGCTAGTGCGTCGCTGCCTGCCAGACAAATAAAGACGCCATTTACAGCCAGGCAGGATGAGCAAACCACCATGAAACTGTCCAAACAAAACACACACCGTTGGACAGAAGTCAATAATACCAAGCCGACATTCGATGGTATTTTCTGCAAAAGATTCGAACGTCTATATCATAGCCCTGCGCTGCGACTATCAAACCCAGGAGACCAAGCAGGACATTCTCATCAGCATCACTTCTTGCCACCAGAAGGGAATAAAGGACAGAGACAGCAAAGAGAAACCCTGCTAAAGTTCATCAACAAACATGGCTGCTCCAGAGCTCAAGTACTCTGAAAGAGCAAAATCACCACAAACTTTGCCCGAAAATCTGAAGAAATGCAGTGCTCCGAAAACGTGCATCATCACTCAAATAAAAAAAAAAAAAAGACGCAAAACAGTCATTTTGACAGATCGAATATTCAAAATGGGAAAGAGCAGAACGCATAATCTTGCAAAACACTTCATCAAAAGCAAAGGGGCTGTATTTTATTTATTATAATAAATGCAGCCACCTACGAGGCATGTTCTGCTGTTTATTTATGATTTCACATTAATTGACTCCATCCCATTTACCATGAAAACCGTGGAGGTATTAAAGACTTCTCTATGCCTCACAGCCAATCTTGCACAAGGTTCACACATGATAAGACAGATCAGCTCATGCAGGAGATATGTCTTACTGTCATTAAACACCAGATAAGACTGTTCCAGGCCAATGCATGGTCATCCAAAATATCTATAATGTGAAAGGTAAAAAAAAATTACCCCTTTGTTTACCATTTATTTATTGATTGATTGATTGATTTAATACTGGTACTTAATTTTTTTTTTCCGGAGCAAATACTACTATACTATACAAATACTACTAATAACTAAATATATAAACAACATAAATATAAATACATTTGAATACTGACATGCCGCCCATCAGACAGTACATTACCATCAGCCAAACATTTTGAACTCCTTGAAAAGTAACTAAACAAGTTATTTAAGCTGTAAGACTAGTTAATCTTTGATATGTGCTCTTTTTTATGTGGCTGCGCTTTTTTATTTTTATACATTTTTATTTTTAAAGGAGGGGGTTCAGTCCATTTTACAGTTGTTCGCAATAGGCTTAAAAAAATTGTCGATATATCGCACAGGCTTATTCAAACGTAGCTGGATTAGTGCTGAACAATATGAACGCTGCTCATTGAAGGGCGGCCGCAGCAGTGAGGTTCGTGGCTGCCTCGGCTTTATATTGCAGGACAAGCCAGGGAAGACTTGATATTGCTGTTTCTGCGATGTTAACATCGGGAATGTTTTGAATTTTTCATATCATATCGTAGGTGGCGCTGTGACATCGGCACCCTGGCCGAATAAACTCTGAATGGGTCTATAATGTACACATTTATGAGCGATTCACAAAACATAACAAAACAAAGAAACAACACAATCTTTAAAATGTAGAGCCATGTGAACGTTTATATTAGGGGTGCGTCAAAATTTGGATACTATGAAATATCCCAGATGTCCGCTGTTAATGATACACGGGGCAAGTAACTTATGGATATTCTGAAAGCATTCTCTCACAAAAGCCTGCTGCAACTCTAAAAGGCACCTGATCTAACTGTTTATTAAAAGATCAGAAGATATTGATTGGTTCCAAAAAAGCCTGATATAATATTGCTGAAAATTTTATTATATTTATTTATAAATTTGGCAGCAATATATGAGCCTTAAAAGAATGTTATTTGGGTTAGTTGTATTGAGTTTACTCACATTAGAATTGATAGAATTCGACACTTTCATTCACCAATATTGGGAAAAGTAATATTACAAATCAAAATGTACTTTGGTTTTATAAACAATGGACTTAAATATGCATAGCAAGACAAATGTTTTGGCAGTGAAAAAAAACAACAATCGAGTTACATTTCAAGGTAAAAGTAGTATCTGGAACCAGATAAACGAGCCAGAACAATAGTAATATTTTGTCAATATTACATTCAAACTTAAAATGACACAATCCGTCCGTATGTCACCATCGCCTGGTAAGTGATAACAGACTCTGGTTTCAACAGGAAACACTATATTTCTATTGATCTTTGCAGCAGTTTTAGTTTCACGTTTCTTGGAAATCAAGTACCCTGTTTACTAAGCAAATACAGTAGTTGAAATAGATCTTTGCCCAAATCACCATGAGAAATAATTCTCATGACTTCACCAAATCTGCTGCGTTATAATGAACAATTCGTCAGTAAAACTGAACTCACCACATAGGGAATGTATGCCGACAGGGCTCTCGGAGCCAGTGCACAAGCGCTGTTGACCTGTGATATAAGACATACTGCAGATATTTGTAATTTTAACAAAACTGTCTTTATCAGTGACACCGGTCCTATCCTACAGATGCATTGCTGAGTGAGAATGCCTCGCCCTTATTAAAAAAAGAATGAAAATATACGGTGAAAATCGGAGGACCTTCTGTCTGGCACAACCGTCCCAAAGTTCGGATGAGGTATTAAGCACGATTTCCAGACTTCAGTGAGCGGAAACAGAGAAACTATTGCAGACACATTTAATCATCCCGAAATCTGGCGGACTACACACTTTCATGCATAATTGTATAAAATTGTTTTATATTTAAAACCAGTCGACCAGAGTTCTATTAGAGATAATAACCCTTCAGATGAAGGCCATGGTACCCTGACAGAGGAGTAAATATGAAGCAACATTTCTGCTCACACAGTATACGCCTGACAGAATCTGCGTGAGAGTAGGTGGGAAAGGATGAGGAATAACATCACTTTATGCTTGGCATCCTCTTATTGTCCTATCAGCTCAAAGCCGTGAATAAATGAGACGAACAGCGCAGCATTTTTGTCAACACTGAATTTCCACAATTGCCAGCCGTTTCTAAACTGTCAGCCAACTGAGGCGGCAGCTCTGTAAACACTATTAGAGTCTCTCGGAAGAAAGGAATCCTGCTGAAGTATGACAACGACATGGCGGCAGGACAATAACCCGATTACAACCAAGCAAGTGGTGAGCTGGAGCCACGCAGACAAAGCACAAAGTTGATTTTGACGGCAAAATTGCAGCCTATGAACATAATTATTTGATAGTGGGAAGCAGGGATATTTCTGTGAATTTCTGTAACAGCGCAGCGGCACTTACAAAATGTAAATTGTCAAGTGATACATCCAATGTTGCAGAAAGGCAAAAATAATACTTACACAAGAGCACATTTTTCGTGTGTACTACAGTACAAGCAAGAGTCAGTTTCGGTGCAGAATGCAGATCATTTTTAGCATAGCCAGAGGTCTAGTTTTCCATCTCTATTATAGGACTTCAACTTGAACTTGATGTTCAAAATAAATAAAAAGACTCACAGAAAAGTGGACAGCAGCGAAGAAGATATCAGCCAGACATCCTCTGAAAGGTAACTCAACCTGGTCAAATTATGCCAAAGTGCAAGGTGTTTCAGCGGTCAGTTGGCCGAGACTATTTTCAATTCAAATCCGATGTACAGGAATGCGATTTTAGAATCGCAAAGGTTGTAATGTGACACCCAAAATCGATCTAAGCTTCGTCAGAAAAACAGGCAACACGCTCCACCAAACACAGAGCTGTTTGATGGCCAAGCAGAACTGGCTCAACAATAGTCAAAGATCATCTGGACTGTCCGGCCCTTGTCTCAGGTTTACACTTCATTTGATGATTTCGTTGTTGTCTGCGGTATCAAGTGCAACTGGGTCCGTTGTCGTGGTAACGCATCGGTGTAAAGTCTGATTCAAGGTTGAGCTTTTGTTGGATCCACTTTGCTTTCCGTCGACTGACTCCCTGTTGGAGCGATCCAGGTGTGAAAGTATAGATCCTCTACATTAACGGGGTCTTAGACGCAGTGTGTCGGAGTTTAGGGTTGGGTTTAAGCTTTTTTGTGAAAAATAACAGAGATTAACCACATGTGAATTTTCTCAGGGAATATTTTGTTCCAGGTGCACTCCAGGTTATGTGTGATGTCATCACCAAAGCATCCATGACGAAAAGAACATATATATATATATATATATATATATATATATATATATATATATATATATATATATATATATATATATATATATATATATATATTATCTTTTTTTAGTGTCCTTATTTAGTTAGGCTTGACCCTGTGCTTCATCTGTGGCGTTCATATGTTCCCCCCATCTAGCTTGGGCTGACACTCGCAGCACATTCAGGATGGGATAAATACATTAAAATGGCCCACTGCAGAGAGCTTTGTCATTTTTAAGAGCCTTTCTTTGCATTAAATGAGCTGGCTGAGGCACAAGCACATTAATGACCACCGCGGCACGTAAGGGATCAATTACATCAAGTTTTTTGCTAAAACTGGCTCAGGTACGACAATTTGGAACAATAGGAAGTGAATTTATTTTTTGAACAGTGCTAAATATGGCTTCATTTTCTTGTAACTGCACACGATCCTGCTGCCAACTCAAAGGCAGAAATTACAGGTCACTGGAGAGCAGGGTTTCACGTTCAGTGACCAAAAAAATGGCTTCACAGATTTCCAGTTAATGTGGTTTCGCTGGCTTTAACCTTGATTTCTCGCCAAGTCAGATCTGTTCTGGGGAGAAACCCACTCCTCTTGCGCCGTGGTAAGATTGTCTACTCTACAGACAAGTGAAGAAAGTTGGCCTCTCCACATAAATCACCTTTCTGCCTCTGATGGGCGGCACATGACTGAGGACACTATAGCTTTGTATCTGGACTTACTGGCGATGTCATTCAAACACAGATGCTCACACACCACTCACACTCTCCTGGCAATGTTTCACCCCTCACCGCGTGTCCCGCAGCAGCTCACACTTGCAACATGTTGAACATTGTCATGGCACATTTGCTCGCCATGAAGCGACGGAGAGGAAACCTCACTGCAGGGAACGTGGGCGAGCTGGAGAGTCGGACATGAACCACATTAGAGCGGTTCACGGATCAAGGGTGTGGGATCTGCATCCCCTTCAGCGCAAAGATATTGTCCATGTGTCAAATCTGCTGCTCATTTACCATTAATGACACAGCTTTGAGAGTAAAGAGCCGATGTTTTCAAGCGTTCTTCCTTTGCAGTCATTTCAGAGCATGAAACAAGCTTTTAGCGACTGTGACACACAGATATGAGTCTTAGTCTGTGCGATGGCACCGAAACCTTCTGATGAAACATCAGAGGACTGACTTTAAGGCAAACATCAATTTGTCACAGACCTCGCTTTGCTTTCATTGCACAGGCCATCACGAACAAAATAACGTCTCTCTCTCTCTCAGTGAAGTTCCAAAAAACCCTCACAAAAATGTACTCGCCAGACTCCAGCAGACGAGCAGGACACAAAGATTTAAATTAGAGTTTGGTGACACTGAAAGAATGCTTGATCCAACTTAAAACTTTGGATGACAAGCTATATATTTACACCAAATATTTTATTGCTGCACCACTTTGATCACAATTGTAATTCCGATTATGACAAATATCAGTATTTCTATTGCTTTACTTGTTTGATCAGCTTTCAACGCAAAACGAAACTTTTTAATATGAATGAATGATCGATTATTTTCAAAAAAAGATCCAAGAATTTGCGGTTTATGCACTAACAGGGGCCAACAAAGTGCACTGTTGTAACCTCCCTCTTTAAGTCCCCCGACATTTCACACAAGCATGACCCATTTAGGGTATGAATTCACAAGCAAAAACCGTGGTTAATAACATGTCGCAACAGCAGTTCAGTTGGTTCGCAAACCAGGATTTATATTTATTTCCTCCAAGCCTTCACTCACTGAAATGTGAGCCTACCAGTATATGTACATCCACCACCCACTGTCTTGAGCCAAGGGGCAGGTCACATGCAAATGACTGACAGGTCACAGTGAGACACTGCAGCTCTGTTTTATTCCATCTGAAAACTCAGCAAACTCTGAGGTAAAGGTCTGAGATGTACTTGCGCTCTCTTCAAATTTGACTGCAAAAATGCCGACATTTGAAGTCAAAAAATACGCAGTGATCGCACACGGTCAGTTGGTGATATGGTTTCGTTCAATCACGGCAGCCAACACCGCGATCGCAATAAAAATCCGATCAGCTGTGCAGCCTAGAATTCTTGGCTGCATCAATCAGAATCTGACGTCTCAAACTAATTGTCTGTCTTAGTGAAAGACAGGGAAAAAAAAGCAATCCTCCCCTCCCTCTCTCCCTCATTTTCACAGATGAGCCACAAGCTGTCTCACTGGAGCTGATGAGCTGGGGAGTTAGCCCAGAGCTGTGAACCTGAGGAGGAAACTGCAGGTGAGGATGGTTCTGCTGAAACACCTCCTGTGAGTGCTGCTTGGTGACAAAGCTGTGAACAGATCTATAGAGCTGGAGAAGCAACACCACAAGAGATTACAATCTATAATCTACAGCAAGGGTGGCTGGAATTTTTCACCTTAAAAATGACCAAGTCGCGATGATCTACCCACCATAACAATAAAAAACAACGATTCATTTATTAATATATGGACTATTGTTTATTGTTCTTTCTCTCTTTGCAGCAGGTTCAGAAAAATTTCCACAGAGACCATTTTCCCCGGAGTACTGCACCCTGGACAACCCTCGGTTGTAGTGATGGTGTAGCATCTACCAACATCAGAGGAGGAGACTGAGCAGCTTCGTTCTCAGTTAGCATTGTGTGGCTAACCACGATTAGCATCATATATATGGATCCTTGCATGAGTTTGTGGCATTCACTGCCAGTGTCTACGAGAAAAAACCATATAAGCAAGGACAAGGGTCAGATACAAAAAACAGTGATGTTACAATTGTGACATTTTCCTGTCATGTTTCTGAAACCTTAATAGCAGGTTAAATTCAAAATAACTGAGAGAAGACGAAGAAGTATGATTTAATACTCCAATGCTATTCATTAATTTAAACTTTTGATAACGTGCAGTAAAAACAATCCATTAAAATTAATGAATAATTCAGTATTTGAATAAATCATCGATTTAAAAAAAGAGACAAAATCAAAACATTGACTTAGAAATATGAACTTATAAACATATGATTATTTCTATTTAGATTAAGAAAACATAATTATTGCACACTACGTTTTTTACAAGTACAAAGTACAAATGCCTCATCATTTACGGACAACTTTAGTATTCGCGGTTTACCTGAGTAGACCATTTTGTGGGTACTTCAATGATTTGAAAATAGCTTGAATCAATTTTGCATCGCTGTGTAGTAGATAGTAAATAAAGGAGTGGGACCACGTTTGTGCCGTTTTAGTGTTATCATCAATAATATACGTGACGAAAATCCTTTTAAGTGACACGTTGTCTCAGCTCTGACAAAAGACCAATTTTACTAATACAATATTTGGAGTTGTGTCTATAGTGTCTTGAATTCTGAGCAACTGAACTGAACTCTCAGCTTTGTGTTCTTCTTAATGCGTTCTTGCATGAACATTTCACAACATGCCATGCTTGAAAAGAACCCAAGATTTATGGACAGCTTCCTGAAAGGTTCATTTTCTCAGACTTTCAAAGGCTGAGGTATTTCAGCCTTGTTATATTTGAAGACAAGAAAAGAGCTTCGTTTGCAGTGACATTTTCAAAGAGCCTGTTCAGTTGTATTAAATTTATTAAAAGAATGCCAGGTGGACTGGTTGACCCTCCACACACACCTCATTAAAATCAGGCCCGGCTGAAAGGATTTGAACAAGGCAATTTTACTCTTTTAGCTGCTGAGAAGTGTGTGAAAGTAAAGGTTTTGGTCACACTTGTAAACCCTCCAATTACCGATATAGTAAACATTCACTTTTCAATGAAGATTCTTTTACACTGACGAAATCTCTCTATGGGCAACAACATGGGCCTTTTGCGCGCAATTGTGAAGTCAAAACAAGGATCTAGAACTATGTATAAACATGCAATATGATACGATCATATACCATCTATTAAGTTGGTCTGGTTGAATTCCAATGTTAAATAAGAATGACTACCTAACTGCTGTGGACGTATCCACTGGTGCAGGTAAACAAGCTCTTCAGCTTCAGTATCAGAGAAGAGATGTCAAACTGCTGCATCAATCCATGTTGCTGTCATTACTTTGCAAAGAGCACAAACCTACTAGCCAGAAAGTTGGGCTCAAATGCATTCTGAATCCGATACAGCCAGCCAATAGCCAGGCAATGTAAACAAACACAAACCTATCGTCAAAGCAGTGACATGCACATATGCCGCAGCGACACAAGTCACCCAGAAAAGAGTCCCTATGTTTACTCACACGCATTCAATATTATTATTAATATTTGGTTCAGTTGACCCTTCTAAAGAGCGTATAACACCCAGTGTTCATTTTCTAGATTTTTTTCCATAAAGGACATTAAATCATACTTCATTCTATATCAGGGGTTGGGGAACTTTTTGACTGAGAGAGGCCATAGGCAAAAACCACACATATTTTAAAATGTAATTCCAGGACAGCCATAGTTGGATATTTGATGGACATCTGCTATTGGTGTCTTCTTTCGTGTCACCTATTCAGGTTCACTGATCGTGGACAGAGGCAGCACGAATGCTGCAACCCAGCATCAGTTAGGGACCAACAACAAATTCAGAGTCGGTCAAACTATAAATGAAATCTTTAAACATGAAGAAAAAACAACATTTTAGGCAGGAGAATTTGAAAAGAGTTTTCCTCACACTAGACAAAGGAAGGTTTGTATAACGCTTTTGTGAAGAGATAATAACTAAACTAATGACTAAATTTATTAAGATTGTTTCCAATATTTCTTCAATGGCATCAAGAAAATGTGTCCAGAAGGGACCACAGATCACGTTAAGAGACATGAGTACATTGAGGACAGCAGACAGATGGCTCAATTAAACCCCTAAATAAAACTGGTGGAGCAGACACAACCGGGTTCTACGAGAGACATGGAACACTGTATTTATCATCTCCACACTTAGCTAACTATTATAGTTAAAAATAAACGAATGAGGATGTTGGAGACAAACTCCACTAATAACTTTCATCAAAAAACAGTATCAAAAGAGACTGTAGTGTCCAACACATGGAATAGAATAGAATCGTGATAATCGTAAAGTGGAATGCAGTCAGAGAAACTGCACTTAATTGTGGTATATCGCTCAGATCTTAGAAAGATCTGCCTGAGTCCTTCATTGAAAGAGCCCCATCTGGCACGCAAGCCATAGGTTCCCCTGCCCTGCATATTCATTCACTGTCATGGGTTGGACTGATGTCTGGATCTAACTAACTTGGCAGCGTCAGTCCCTTCCTTCTCTGACAAGCGTGAGTCACCACTTCCAGAACGACATGGTTTGAATAAAATAAGTCCTTCATTTACATGAACCTGCTCCAAAATGAGTACGCGTCAGCATCACAGCGGGCTTATGGTTGGGTACGGAAAGAAAATTTCACTGGAATTTTCAGAAAGAAAACAGCGTTCCTTCTTTCTAACCACCTCTTGGTTGCCTTATGTCGTGACCCTTAAAGGCATCGGTGGGCAATTACTTCCACAAAGGGCCTCAGAAGGTGCAGGTTTTTGTTGCAACCAATTAAGAGGTGACCTCTTCACCACTTAGGTGTCCTTCGGAGAGTAAGCAGCTGACCGCCAGTCTGCAACTGCTTGATTCAGCTGAAACCTCATTGGTTAAACTGTGTGTGCTTCATGGATCGGAGCAAAAAACAGCACCAGCCAGGCCCTTTGAGGACTGCCTGGCCCACCGCTCCTTTAAGGCATGTTTATCCCAAAGTCACTTCCAAAACAGATGGTTAGCTTATCAACTTCACAGGCATCAACAACCATTTACATGCTTTGCTTTCACTTTTAGTTTTTTCGATTTGTTTCCAGGTGGTTAGCTGCAGGTTGATGAATGTTGCCAACATTTAACACCTTTCGGGAGAGGAGAAAGACATATTGACGAAAGATTTAAGGCCAAAGGAAAATAAAGCAGGGTGAAATATAAGTGTATGTGTTTGTGTGTGAGGCTCCCCAGGTATCGAGGAAAGGAAAGGGCTGTTCTGCAGAGAGCAAATGGATCGGCCTTGCAGTCTCTCTTGTCCCACATCGATGCTGTCACCCCATTTAACAGCTAATTTTCCACCAGTGCACCTCAGACATAAGGCAACACACACCCGCACACAGCGACACACATTCCACGAGCTCTGGGAGAGTAACACAAGCCGCAGCACACGCAAGGCGAGAGGCGGCCGACAGAGACAGGAAATGGCACCTCTGGCTCAGCAACAGCTATTAGAACATACAAACACAGACTTCATCTGAAGGAGAGTTGGAGAGAACGCAGATTTTAATGAGCTTGCCCCAGCACTTCATTTATTAAGCAGACAATAAGCATTCGCTGATCCGAGTTATCCCACCACACATGCTCAGACACCAAATATGTGAAGAAGCATTATCGCTGCTGAATAGAGGAAGACTACAGTGGGGAAAACCCACACAATTCAATAAAACCTCCTCATGTATTATCAATGGAAATATTCATTTTGGCATGTCTGGGCTGTCTGAACTTGAAGCAATGTGATGCGTCCCACCATGGTCACCCGAGACACAGGTCGATGCAGCCCTCAGTCAAATTGAGGCTTTTTAAGAAGACTCACTTGGCTGCAAAGAGCACAAGCTGCCCTGTCGCACAAGGTCAGAAATCAGATATTACAGAGAGCAGAGAATGTGGTGACAGATTTAGCGGTAGCAAGGGGAATAATGCCGGAAAATTCACGGAAAATACACTTAACTGAGCAAAGAGATTGTATGATTCAATTAGCAAATTGAACAGAAAGGTAAATGGCCTACATCTCCGAACAGCTGCTGAAGCTGCAGATTGAATGAGAAGGTGCAACAGTGGTGATAAAAAAAATCCACTCAAGTAGCCTTAATGAGAGTGACAGCTCAGAAATCCCTTCAGATTCGCTTCCAGTTTGAAAAAGAATAATGATAATTGGTGAACAACAACCTGGTTTAGTTGGATGGCAGTAGTGGTGGGAATCAAAGGGTACCTCATGATACATGGTCCACGGTTGAGATGTCATCACAACACCGTGATATTACAGCGACAATCCATGCTCCATGTGTGCAATATACTCTCAATGGACGGGAGACACCAGGGGGAGAAGACTGACAAACCAGCCTTTCATAATCCAACTATTGATACTTGCACCAGTACACTAACGCATCACGCAAAGTTGGACTCTGTTTATCGCCGTCAATGTATTGTCCCATCCCAAATACTGTACATACACTAGAAAATACTGCAAAAAATGCAGCAGGGATGCTCTCCATTCAAAACAAACAAACAAAGAAACTCTGTAAATGGCAGACTTTTGGTAACAAAGACACACAGTCACTTTTGTATACACTGTATTTTCCCAAGTTTTGGTGTCGAGTTTGTGTCGGTCGGCCAAAATATGCTACTATTTGGCCATGTCAGGGCATAGTGCATTGTAAGTCTAGTACAATTTCAATGTTTTGGTATTCGAATGATGCCTCAGTGGTGCCAAAGTACCTTTGAACAGACTGGGGGACAGCAACACCAGCTACTCATGTGGGCACCATACAGTTTGGGACATATTAATATATGCGTCTACAACAATAAATAAATATATATTTGTAAACTAGTTGTATGGAAATAGTATTAAATGCCTTGAATAAGCAGGAGATGGAGAGCAATTCTAGAAGTGGTGGTGGCAGGTCGGTGGGTGGCGCTGCCGTCTTCCACCTGCATCAAGCCACAGGGTGCATTCATTTATTTATTTATTTTAAAATAACATTTTATTCACTGTTTTCAATCAATCATTGTTAATCATTACTGTCTTCAGAGAGTGTTCAGAGTGCACTACAATGTGTCAATATATTCTGGAGCAAACAGCTTCCTGGAAAAAGGGCCCCTTCAGCACAGCAGCTCAGTAAATCTCAGACATGAAATGGTCACAAGGTACCAGAAAGTAATTCAGTTTATCAATCCTCAGTGCGCTGTATTTTATGAGTCAACCTACCCACAAGCTTTTTATAAGCCCATAGACCTGAGTTCACACCCTCGTCGAAACATGAACTAAATGAATTAATGTCTCATGGTCACATACTCTACCATGACATTTTTTTATTTTTTTGAATAAAAAATAAACTTTATTTAGTATACACAGTACTTCAGTGTCTGCTATTTGAATGTCAGCACTGCATGAATTTGAGATTTATCTCCATATTTATATTATAACTTTATTGCCATGGTCAGTGGGGATCCCACCAACTAGAAAAGTGCTTCGGAATAAAATAAAATAAAATAAAATAAAATAAAATAAAAACTGATCACAAATGCTTCAGTTCCAAAGACACATGAAGGATTTATATTCAGTGTAATGTGAAACTGTATAACACTTCAAATGCCAGATATTTTTCAGCCATAATTGTATTGACAGTGCCAAAAGTAGCATTCCAAAAAAAGTTTATGTCTGTGAATCATTACAAGTAACAAATAAGAGCGAAGCATCTTAAGAGTCTGCCACTTACTCCCTTCGAAACAGTACCTTGATGACAGCCAGTAACCAGGTGAGTTTACTGAACTGTAAAATAACATAATACACACAAAACTACGCACTGAAATAGTCGCCCAACATGTTCAAAAGTGAAGCTTTTTTTTTCTATCTGGGACCATGCAGCTGTTCAAAAACACACAACCATAAAACAGCCATTACCTTCTGTGCGGATGGTGAAGGGGGAGTCCCCGAGTCTCTTGGCTGAGAACTGCCCCCCCAGAGAGGTCATTAGAAAGCACAGGCTGAAGAAGCCAATCCCTGCCACAAATATCCTGAAACACAAGCAAGACAGAGTCAGAGTGAGGTGAGGCGGTAGAAAGGCTCCAGCAGCGATCGCCTGGCAGACAGGAACCATGAGAGGTACACAGAGACGACAGATGAGCAGGCTTTACTGAGAGGGTTGGAAATTAGTGCAAACAACATGGGGCAGGTAACACACCAGTGTGACATGACTCTCGACCCACAGAAAGGAAATGAAGACATCACACAGAGAAAAAATGCCAGTAAGCAGATGAGGAGCTCGCAGACAGAAGCAAGAGGCAGCCGAGGAACAATGGCACTTTGGGTAAGCCAAGCATAAATAGAGCGATGATCATACATTAAAGAGCTGAAGCTAGAGAGCACTTGGAGTGAAACACTGCAGTGTGCTGAAGTGACTGCTTAGCGCACATCTAGGACAAATGCCAGAGGACTGCTTCTTATGAACACAGGAAATATTGACTCAGTTTGACTAACAAGGAAAACAAAACAATTCCCTGACGGGCTTGTGAACATCAAACTGCTCTTTACATGGGTGAATTAGATTATTCAACAGTTAAACTGAATCCGGATTTGTTTGACAGTAAAACTGTCAACAAATAAATAAACAAGGATGAATAAATAATGTCATGTCAAATGTCACAAGATGTTATTGCGACGATTTTCTTTTTTTCAGCAGCCACATTTGCTGTCAAAACAAGTGTATTGAAACTAAGCATGTTGTTGTAGTGGTCAGCGCTGCTTACTGGCAACACACCCTGATCAAATTCAACTTGAGGCAATTCTGGGAGTCACAGACGTCCACGGTCTAATCTTGGAACACTTGCATTGTTTTTTGTTGACATTAAAGTGATCAAATGCAGTGTCAGTTCTCCACTGTGACCGGACGGTATAGAGTTAGGCACTGTTATACGTCAACTTGGCTTGTGAGCTTGTAAATTCCCTGTGAATGGTTGACTGGGCAGCAGAATTGTTCAGGCTCAAGTCGCCAGAATCCCTGTCTTTCCCACGCATGCAGGTGTCACAATCTGGTTGAATGGCAGACTTTCCATGAACCACTGTGACCCAGAGAGGGACTTGCGGTGAAAACAAATTCAACGTCACAGTTCAAGTCGGAAGGTCACCGTGCTGCTGGACAGTGAGGCCGCCCTACATTGTGTGATGACATGCAGGCGATTCAAACAATGTCTTGTTTACATTAGTAAAACATTCATGAAATTCAGTTCAGTGAGTTGGATGGCCCACATCATGTGACTTCCCTGTGGGTACCTCTTGTCTCAGCAGGTTATCAGAGAGTGTGTTGCCACCAATTTGATGACTGCAAATGAAAACTGTGTACTCAGAATACAACGACTTGCGTCCCTCACCACTGTTCAAATATGCATGCGAATGAGGATTACCTTGAATTCTAAAACAAACCTTTTGTTTTAGGCCTTTACGAAAAGCTGCCATCACAGAGGAAATTAAAGTAAAACTTCTTTGGTCTGAGCAAGCTGGAAGGTAGTGAAATCTAGTCAGTGAAGAGTAGACTGTATCTGCGATAAAACCGATGTGCCACTCTGCCTGTGTAATTCTCGATTGTTTCAAGAGTATTGTGCCATTTTAAAATGGAAAAAAATCTCACACCCAAGTATGACTTCAAAACACCATGGACAAATCTGCTTCAGCTGCAGGCTTCCCTGACAATGAACTACTGCATATTTTACCACGCACCACTACAACACTCACTTGTGATCTGGCTTCTGTGAAAGCGTTTGAATATTTAAAAAAAATGAAAAAAAAAAACCTGGTGAAAACTCCATTAGTGGCTGACATACAACGGAGTTGACAGAACTGTAGAAAAATGACAAAATTAATCAAAAACATGGCATCAACAATTTGCACAACTACTAAATAATTCACGTCTAACCTTGAACAGGTACCTGAAGTGCTGGGGAAGACTAACGTTAACATAACAAGTGAATGTATAATTTATAGCTATTGCCTTTTCCTTCACACCACCGAAGGAATGTAGCGGCGTGAGATCCAGCACGTCCTGCTGCTCTAAGTAACTCTGGTCACACAGAAACCTGAAGGTTAACACATTAATATTGATGGGGCTGAGTGCAGTTTAGCTAAGTAGTGCGGGACAATGACATCTTGCAGGAGAACTCTTGTTGCCGTTTGTCACGGCACCTCAGGTCCGGCTGCTCCGTTCTCCTCGTGGTAACCACACCCCTTTGTTCCGATTGGTCACACATCGCAGCACAACATATTGAATCCCAGTGTGATTACATGCCAGGATACATGCTGATTCACTGCTCTGAATACAAGCTTCAGCCACAATATCTATGGTAAATGCTTAATAGGCACAAAAGTAGAAGTTGGACTGTGTTCCATTTTTTACCCTAGCACTTGTTTTTTGACCCTAACACTCCAATTCCAATGTTCCAATACTCCTCAGACCGAGGGAACTCGCCGTTCACCACTTGAAATGATCCCTTCAAACCGAGGGAGCTCCAGAGCTGACTTGAAACAAAGTGGAAATATGAAGTGTGGATATAATTCCAGGATACCAATGTACTTTATTTAAAAATAATGTTGGATAGGACAACAGTGACATTTTAGTCACGAGGACTACGTTTCCGTTTGTTTACTTTCTCTCGAATCACACGTCAGCGACCCAAATGGTTTACCGTGTCCAACAATATGAACAACACATGTATGTACAACATTATGTTTTTATTTCTTCGTCTGCAAAACATGAAAAAATGGACATTCGATTCTCGACCGTAGCTTTGCCGCCAGATCCCGCCATATACCAGCGTAATCTGACTGCCAAATTATGGGGGATCGGGCGGATTTTCATGTTTCGCAGACGCCCTGGCTAGCATCCAAGCTAACTTTAACATCAACATACCTCTAACAGAACTATCACCGCAACGTAACGGCAAAGCCATTTCTTCTCCATTGGTTCACCAAACCAAGTGAGATTATCAGCGCCGACGCATGAGGTTACAAAAACGTTTGGAGCTGGTATTTCCAAAACGTCCCCAACACTCGAAATGCAGGAAACAAAACACAGCACGGCAGCCAATGACACGTTGTCTTTGTGAACGCGTCACGTGTAAAGCATAACGTCATGTTTTGTCCCAATTCTTAGGGACAAAACATGACGTTATGCTTTTGAAGTGTCGCTGAAGTGCCCTCCAGCGACACTTCACTTTGTCGCTGGAGGGCACTTCATAATAGAAGGCGCTCAAAGTGATAGTGTTAAGTGCTAGTGTTAGGGGGAAAAATGGGGAGCAGCCTAATATTTATGTTACAATATAAGACGTCATATTTGTACCTGTCATCAATACATAAAGCTGTACCTGTCTGAACACCTTCTGTGAGTAAAGGTTTGGGGCTAAATCGTTCAAGCAGTTGAGTGCCTGTGCCTGCTCAGACGCAGCAGTAGAAAATGGATCTGGATTAAATACCCAATATCCAACTAATTCCACTGCACTTCTACACCCCAGGACGACCCTCAAATTGTAAGTATAACTCTGCAGTTATTTTAAGGCATTTTTTTCTTATTCCCCCACAATTTTATGTGTCGGTTTTTCATGTCCCATAGCTATTAATAGTCACAAATGAGAGAGAAAAAGAGAGCGAGAGGGAGAAAGCGAGAAAGGGAGAGACGGAAACAGAGAGAGAGTTTAGCATATGAAAACTCCACAATTACAGTTTTATTTGACTGTTAGAAACTGAACTACTCCCGTCACTCACACACAAACAACCTCCACTTTTACCTCCCGGGTCGCACTCATCCACACGTCCGTCAATCCCCGGCGTCATGAGCAACTCGTAACAATACAACGAGCACACACAACAACCTGTCACCGCGGGAACAACACACCGACGTTACAACATAGAACATTGCTGTGTCTATTCCTTTTAGATTCTGAAATTAAAGCACGTTGATCTTAATTTCACAAGGCATCTGGAATCTACAAATGCAGAGCATGGCGTGAGCTTTCGGAGAACCATGTGTGCGTCTCCCATAGAGTCCACCTCACCAGGTGACGTTGGCAAATGGAAGCTTGTTCCTGCATTATGTGCCACATTCTAAACACGTGGCTGTTTTTCGCATAAACCAATATTTGCTTGCATCGCAAAGACATAGTTGGCAATATTTATTGACATATAGACTTCAATATTTGTATTTGGATCCAGCTGGTGATTTTAGCAGCAATCCGACCATGTTCATCACAATGATCAGGATAGAACTAAAAAAAAAAAAGAGCTCAAAAGCGAGAAGCTTCAAAGCCAGCGAGGTGTCAACCAGTCGCGAGATGTGCCATTTTGTTGATTCCATGATGAAACACAAACAAAAATAGACGGAATGAAAAATGTATCGCAGCGTCCTTTCATCACAACAGCTGGCAGAAGAATCCACCACATGACTATGAACGCTCCTCCTATGATTCTAAAACATGAACAAATAAAATAATACTAGCCCCATCTGCTCCAATATTTTGTGGAACGAGAGCAAACAGCTCAGTCACAGAGCAGATGACTTTCTGAGATCAAGGGATTATTCATACAGGGCCATGATCCCAATACATGTGCATATGTTCAGGGAGATTAGGCTTCAACTGGAACCTATTCCTAATTTTCTGGATTAAAGACAACAATTGATTTAAAACTCACAATTGAATTCCTGTTATGCTTGAACACTTCCTTCTTAAATCAATTAATTGTATCTAAATGTATTGTATCTGTACACAAACAACAGTTTTATTGACTGGTATTAAGCGTAGAACAACTGTCAGGAGTGTGTAAGTCTCCAAAGTGCCACAATAAACACGAGGAATATTAATATTAGGGCATTTTGATAGACAACTCTCATTATCTTAACGCTCAGTCGACTAGTATGACGTACACAGGTTGATGAACACGCCATAATATATAATAATTAAAGAAAAGGGAAAAAAGGTAACTGTATAGTGTTAAAGGTTGTTTCGAAAGTGTGAGGAAGGAGCTACTGCATGATCGTCAAATGCTAAATCTCACTTTAATCTTTGTCGTGACCACCGCGAAATCACGCTCTAAAGTTCTTATATGAATGACAATATAAACATGATATCATAAATGATGCGTTCAGTAATTCGGATAGATTATTATCGGGGCAGGACACTAAACGTGGTTCCTGAGCCGACAGAGTGAGGAGACTTCCCTACAATGTAAAAACAAACAAAACAGTAGCTCAAATCTGACGTTAAACAAATCATTCTCCTTTGACAACAACAACAAGACCAGTCAGCTCTGTGCTAACATGCTAGCTGTTAGCTCGAGGGTGTCCAGCATTGTAGATCAAACACAGAACACTCATTCATCATTACAGCATGACGTTGAAAGGGTCGCATCGTCTCTGCAAACAGCATGAAGCCGCACTCATGAACGCTTTGCTCAAACTCCTCTGTGACAGCGATCAGCTGCAGGCAAAGGCAATGACGCGGCGTCATGAACCCGACTGCAGCTAATTTAATAGTTGACTATAGTTGACAAGTTGTTGCAGCCCTAATTTATGTCTTTACAGTTTGCAACCTCTCTTGGACCAATTGCAACAGGGTGGGTGTTCAATAGATGACCTTTCCTGAATGTATTAAATTTGTGGTTGTATATTAGTGTTTTTACATTTTTTTTCTCCAAAACTGTAATGAATTGTAATTTCTTTCATATATATATATATATATATATATATATATACACTCAATGAAAATTCAAGTTTAATTTTATTCACTGACATATTATTGTTTTTTTTTTCGAGTGAATTTAGTTGTGACTCTTTTTTTAGTTCATCTTTTTATTTTTAGTCACACATTTGTCTGTAATTTGACAATAATTATTTAAATTGATTTATACACCTCAGTGGGGAAACATTTTTTTGTAATAACTAAATATGACACCAATAAACTAATTTCAATATAGGGATGAATCCTAACTGTATTTGTAGCTCTGTGTCAGCTACCTACAAATCTGCCGGAGGTTGAGTGTTGAACCTCTGATACTGTAAAGTGAAGATTTCATTATTTCAAGAGAACATAGTCGAGGCAGGCCACACACTCTGGAGTCACAAACGAACCTCGGTTAGCAACCAAAGGCTGCCTTTTGTGACAGGCTAGATTGAGTCCATTTTAAAGCTTCTGAAGAAACCATCATAGGGAATGCATTTGCCCCATTGTGCCACGTGCTCTGATGAAAATTCAAACTGAAACAAAGTGAATGAAGATGTACCTTAATGAACGCAGTGGTTTAAATTCACCCAAAGAAAAAAAAAGTGTTAAACTGCACTTTTTAAAAGGGCCATTTCCCATGAAGTTCTAGAATTTTAATTGTTAATGAAATCTAGTGTCTAAAAGCAGCAGTTAGGAAAGCAAAGATGTTCAACTCTTTCTCAGTTTTAGAGACTATTAAGAGTGCATTTTCTCAGATGCTTGACACCCACCCAAAAAAGCTTGATGTGGGTGTGCATAAAGCATCTTGATTCTGTCCTGGGGCGACTGCTGTGCTCTTTTTGGAAGTAGCATTAGGTGGGTGATATGAGTGGATTATGGCACAGTTCTGCCTGACAAGTCTTTAATTAACAGGCTTAAAGCAAATGCTCAGTTCCCTTAAATTGGATCAGAAGGAGTGATCTGCTATCAGCTAATTGGCTTCCTCACACTTACACACATATCAGATTTTCCTGCAGGAACGGGGGCTCTGAAGCGCAGTGGAGTTGTGCCAGGCAAGTGTAGGTGTTGCGATTTCCAAGAACACTTAAGGCGGCGGGAAAGATGAAGCACAGACTGCCAATTGAAAGTTGCCAGCAACGTTCTGACCTGACACACTTAAAAGGAAATACATGCCACTGAAACACAGTTATCTAAAGCCCTTCTCCCGTCACATTGATTTCATGTTTCTCGTTGTTTTGAAAAAGTAACCTTTACGAAACACATGCATATCTAAGACTGAAAACTTAAAACAAAAATTGTAGATCCAACAACGTTGCCAGTTGAATTATTGACCTTCTCTTCCATATTCAGCCGTATTAGCTGTTGACTGTCGAATCTGGTGGCGATATTTCAAAAGACAAATCACAACAATGGGCACTCCGATTTCCTCCTACTGTCCAAAAACAAACATAATTTTTACAAGTGACGATTAGTGCCACAGATATTTGTCAATTTTATAGTTATCAGTACCTGCATTGCAAAGTGTCACGGGGTCGATATAAAATTTGGTCAATATACAAGTCACATCCGACTTACGATCTGCTCAACTTACGTTCACCTGTGCTCATGACCACGGCCAGCAGATGTTTTTTTTTTTTTTTTATTCAATGTCTGACACCACAGCACGTAGCAGCCCCGCAACATGTACGACACTTACAGCAGCACAGTATCCCAGCATCTCACTCTCACACAGCGATCTACCACTAGAGAAGCACCTATAACCCTCGCCTCGGCTATTTTGAATGGCATTCGACTTACGTCCAATCTCACTTATGACCGGTTGGTCGGAACTGATCCTGGTCGTAAGTCAGATGTTACTCATATTGTCAATTGTGAGTCGCAAATGTCAGTGCTCCCTCGCTGTGAGTTGATGTGGACTCCGCCTTTTAAGGTATCCCTTTAAGGAGGACCATTAAAGAAGTACAATGTGCTCTGCTTAATTGTCCCCAAACCCTGCACTGTCATCAAAGTGGAGATCCCCACCCCCCCCAAAAAAAACCCTGCACTGAGAATAAATCTTGGGGAGAACCATTCAATACCAACGTTTCTGAGGGATCACAAATCCCAACCAGCGGTGAGCTCAGGCTGAGCCATTTTCTGCTGAAATTTCCTCCCTGTCAGTTACTGCAAACTGCGGAATGGATTTCCTGAACAGTGTTGTGTCTCAAGAGACATGGAGTAATGACACGCACCTCCGTTCAGGAAATCCATTCCACAGTTTGCAGCTATTTATTATGCGAGCATTTAGCAGCACTGGGGGAGTAGACTCGTCCGAGACACATGGAATTAGTGCACTCTGAGGTCACGCGGTATTTACGCTACATGTGAGTCAGTTGGAATCCAAGGAACACGTACAACTAGGAAGGGCTGTTGTCCATGAACATCCCATGCAAGAGAGTGAGATGAACAAGCGAGGCTCCCCTGTGCGCTAGCCTTCCCCACTCCAACTGTGTGGTGGTGTTGATGCGTCAAATATATGTTGTCACTCAATTACACTTTTCACTGTTTTATAATAAATAAATGCCAGTGGAAAAAAAGAATAATGCAACAAGCACAAGTGTATACAACTCCGCTACTCAGACGAAGGAGCCTCATGTATTTTATTTACCTTCCACATGTCTTCTTAGATTTAGTAAACACCGAATGTCAATTTGAAACTATCAGAGTTGCTATTTTTTTCCAGGATATTGACCACAAGTAGCCTTTTCTAATACATGACCAACAGCAATGATGACTGCAATAAAGCAAAGAAAGCTGTGTTTTTGGTTCAGAATGATATTGCTATACGACAAGACGGCAGTAGGACTGAGGACCCTGGGCGAAACACCCCTCAGTAAGCCAAACGCGCTAACAACTACAGTCAATTGGCAAGGTGCGATCAATGCTGTCAGTCAACATCATTCAACAATTGTGTCAGAAGCTGTGCTTGTGTGTTTCTCTCGTCCGGTCCAGTGATGCACACGCTGCCTTGGAGCACTGTGCTGTGCCCGGCCGGTGATCACAAACCCTAGTTTCACTTTCAACTGTAAAGGATGGCAAGAAATTCACACTCATTCACCAGCCTGTCACTCGCAGGACACTAAAACTAGAGGGCAGTTCATCACTCATCCTCACTAATGTTTGACACTGAGACAAAACGGCCATTAGCCTGACCCACATATGTCCGACACAGTGTTATTATTACTTGAATTTACATGCTGCTGAGGCCTGCCAGGGGATATGTGATTCAACTGGAAGCCTAATGTGTCAAGAGGCAACACAGACGGACGACTTTTGGGACACAACACATAAAGACAAAATGAACACTGACTAAAACCTCGACCTCCCACAATCCAAGTGGACTTCATGAACCCACACAACAACAAGAAAACAGTGATTCTGCTTTAACACGTTGTTTAGAAATGCGTAAGACAGAGAGAAACGTAATTCAAGAAGGGAAAGTGAATACATGTTTATCGAAGATGCCTGCCTCGGAGTGCCTTTAGTGTTTTACAGTTAAGTCGGTGACAAACATCAAGTTAGACACCGTAGATTTCGCATTGAACGGCGGGACTTCTTCTTCAATAAACATGATTCTTTAAGTGTATAGCGTAAAACATTTCCTACTGATAATATTGTGTTTTAAATTGTGGCCTCTTATATAATCGGCACTCCTGGTTTAGGGGACCATGTAACTGTGCAGCACCATTGTCCAACAGATTGTGAATCAGTGGATTAATCTCTTGTTTTATGAATTATGATGAGGGCAACAGAAAAGCTGTGTAAAAGCAGCAATAATGAGGTTTCAGGACATCAGTGGAGTACAGTGATCAAAGTCGTGAAGTCTCTCAGATTCCGCCGCTGATATTAATAATGAAGCCCCCCGTGCAATGAAACCCCCCAAAGCCGATCTCCTGGTTCAGGCGATGTGATGGACCACAAGATCAAATCCACCTGACTCAACAGCAAACAGGATTTATCTGTTGGGTAAACATCTGGTGCGTGCCTCCGTGTTCGGACATCAAACTGGCTTGGGAACCCAAATACTTCAGGAACAAAGAAGTGGCGACCAACAGGACTGCGCGGTTAAATCGTTTGTTTGCATTAAAGAGGAATGCAGTTCATTATCATGAACAATTTGCTTGTTTTATGTCAGATGTAGCGTCAGAAAATGTGCACCATGATGACTGTCATATTGTATGTTATGGCCATTACATCTGGTGTGGCAACTGAACCAGCTGTGTTATTGTCCACAATGTTCAGTTCAGTTTAAAGCAACATGCCAGATTAAAAACCAGATCAAACAGAAAATTATTCTGCTTTCCCTGTTTGTTTGTTTAATGTTGACTGTCTGTCTAAATAAAAAAAAAGTTTGGTTATTGTTGCATTATTGTAATTATTTTATGGAAAATTATGTTCATACCGATGATATAACATAATTTACAGAAACAATCTTTGCATTCTCTAAAATGCAAATTTTAGCTTCAGCTTCGTGTCATTATTGCGGTCATAATTTGGTGTTAGGTTGCTCCATATTAACATGGAATAACACTAGCAGCCTTCTTTACACGTGAATTAATGACTGCAGCACGGTACAATGAAGCACTGACGTGAATATGAAGAACTTACCTGAACGGTTTGAACGTCACTAAACATCTTCTGACCATTATTTTATCGTCGGTGGAGCCAATGATCATTTCCCAAAACACAGGAGTGCTGACATGGTGGCGAACCCCCCAACCTGGAACTTCATCTGCCGGCTCCCTCTCATCGATCCGAAACAGCTTGAATGCGAAAACCTATAATGTCTTCGACCGAAGATGAGGAAAGTTTCAGTCACAGCGGCTGCTGGTGTTATTCCACCGTCAAAAAGAAAAACGAGAGGCGAAGTCTGCCGCGGGTTGTTTCCGTCGCCACATGCATCTTCGAATGAAGTTGGTCAGAGAAACAGCAGTGGAAACCAACTCGTCAATGAAGCCTCCCCCGTCATATTCTCGTGGAAATTCTGGTGTTCAATGAGAGAAGGTGTGCGCGCGTCGAGCCCACTGTAGAGACAGTCGCGTGGCGTGAAGCGACCAGATTCCTGCTGTTCATGCAGCTGCAAAGTCAGAGTGCGACGCTGAGCGCATCCGGTTGACGTTTTCAAAATAAGGCTAATCAAACATTTATATCTATATGAAATCCTTGACATTTTCTCACAAATTTTTACATGTTTTCTAATGAAAGCAACCTATCGTTTTCCTCACTCGATCCACACACCATATCTTTTCACACAATATGATAAATCACCAATATATCACCAAGACACGTTTTATTTTTCACAGTACATCGCAGATGATCGATTTCTTTATGCCTTCTACACTGGGAAATTGCGGAAAGCAACTCTATTACATCTTTGACTCACGGATATTGTTCAATTCGAGCTTTTAATTTGAAATTAACTTATTTCTTTCGCTTTCACTGGCTTACTTGACAACATTAACTCATACACAACCTACACGTAAGTGTGATGTACGTACATAGTTGCGGTCATTAAATCATGTCTTATTTATCAATCTCGAATATCTAACTAAAGAGGGACTTAGTAAAAATTAAATTAAGATGGTCTTTTTTTCAATTGTTGGTGTGGGGGCCAAATAAAACTCTAATTTGATGTTAGGTTGCTCCATATTAACATGGAATAACACTAGCAGCCTTCTTTACACGTGAATTAATGACTGCAGCACAGTAGAATGAAGCACTGACGTGAATATGAAGAACTTACCTGAACGGTTTGAACGTCACTAAACATCTTCTGACCATTATTTTATCGTCGGTGGAGCCAATGATCATTTATATCTATATGAAATCCTTGACATTTTCTCACAAATTTTTACATGTTTTCTAATGAAAGCAACCTATCGTTTTCCTCACTCGATCCACACACCATATCTTTTCACACAATATGATAAATCACCAATATATCACCAAGACACGTTTTATTTTTCACAGTACATCGCAGATGATCGATTTCTTTATGCCTTCTACACTGGGAAATTGCGGAAAGCAACTCTAAATTACATCTTTGACTCACGGATATTGTTCAATTCGAGCTTTTAATTTGAAATTAACTTATTTCTTTCGCTTTCACTGGCTTACTTGACAACATTAACTCATACACAACCTACACGTAAGTGTGATGTACGTACATAGTTGCGGTCATTAAATCATGTCTTATTTATCAATCTCGAATATCTAACTAAAGAGGGACTTAGTAAAAATTAAATTAAGATGGTCTTTTTTTCAATTGTTGGTGTGGGAGCCAAATAAAACTCTATCTTCTTTGGTGCTGCACTATGTAATGGCTCAAAAGTAAAAGCGATTAAAAGTGAAAAGTGATTAAAAAAACAGACTACCACCGATCGGTATTGTGATCCATACCTGCTTTTTTCACGTCAAGTGGAGATGAAAGACAGTATTTGGCATGGAGTTTAATCTATTTACAGACAGTCTTTATAAAAAAAAGCTGTTGAAATCATTTCAACAGCCAGTTTGTGTTTTTAAACTTCCTCTCGAAAAGGGAAATTAAGACAATTGTATATGAAAAATAATGTTTACTGTTGAGCGGCAGCTGTGTTCTACTTCCACAAACAGCCATAAAAAGCCAATTCAGCGCTTGGTGGTTTCAGCACCATGGACAGAGGGTACCGCACACTGAATGTAATAGCGACACTCGCTGGTGCATGTTGGTATTGTAGGTGCGCCCGCAGCGCCGTTCCACGGAAAATCGAAGTGGAAAAAAGGTTCAAAATAAACACATCAAGTCTATACGTCTGAAGTGAAGGCAATAGTTCAGAGCTGACTCTCCAACCGCATCACGAGCGGTGATCATGGCTCTCTGAGGCACAATCTATGAAAGTGCCAGAGTAAGACACCACCACATCACTGGACCGGACCACCCTATATTTTCTGTGAAATGATTTGCACGCTGTTGTTGCAGGGGCACTGATTATACAGCATTTGTGCCCACTGGAGCGATGAAGCAGAAATGGAGGCAGGAGAGGAGGATAAAGAGAGAGAGAAGGGGAGAGAGACCTGCGGGGTACCTGACTGGAGATGACAGTGAAATCTTAAACTCCCTTCATGCATGGCTTGACTTGGTACATGTGGATTTGACTGACAACTCATCGCCCTTGTTCAACGTCCCTCTCTGTAGGTTGTGGGAATATTTATGCTCTGTCAGCCAGAATGCAATCTTTAACAGCGTGTTGTTTGTGAGCAGATGAATGCAGGCGTGTGTGAGCAGACGTGCACAATGTATTCGCAGGAATTTTTCAGGAAATTGTAGAATTGAATGAGTAATGTAAATACATGGAGCCTGACACATCCTTTGTGCCCGGGAAAGACATAAACATGTTACTGACTGGAAACACATTAAGGACAAACCAGTTTCGGTTGACTGCGGCAGAGACCGACTTGTTTGTGTACAACTTTAACCCTATTTATATGATTTATTCTTCCACAACCTCAAACTGATTGGAGTTCCATTTCGCAGTGGTCAGCATGATTTAGAATGGATCGAAGAAACGGTGAGTGTTGAGCTTTCTACAAAATAATGGCTGTCAACGACTTATCGATACACTTTGATTCAACATGAGACTCAAGCACACAGTGAGCTGAGCGGTTCGGCTGATGCAGCCATGTGCATCACAGGCTGCAACTGGCTGTAATGGCAAAGCTAAGAGATACAATGGCTGAACACGGAACAGCCTTTGAAACAAACATGATCCCTCGCTTGTATTACAGGTCCAAATAAATGAACTGGAGGCAAAAGGCGAATTGAAGTGGGCTCACAAGACGCTGTGTGATTTCATCACGATGGCTGTGTGAGAATGTAAACATAATCATTGGGCGGCTGCAGTTCCAACAACCCGAGCAGGAGATGCAGACAAGACCAGAGCCACAAACATCAAGAGACTTTTGATGGAGTCTGGATGGCGAAAGCAAAAAGAACACTTGATCTCTCAGCAGGCAGTCGGGAGGAGATCAGGATCTTTTACTGTTAGTTACACCACAGAACTGAAGTCTTGTGTGTAGCTCTTCATGTTCATATTGTGAGTTCAATTAAAATGACATGAATAAAAATGGCAAAATTTTTCATATTCAGTGATGAAACTGATTTTCACTATTCTGAATAGTATGGGCTCCATTGTTTTATCCAGAAGAAATTATTATCTGTTCTAATAACTGTATTCAAGTGTAAAAACTAAACCTAGAAAGTCATACTCAAGTTCAAAAACACAACCACAGGGCCGATCCAATCTGATCCTATCCGATATATAATATCATACAATATCATATAATATCATTTAATATAAACTCTCCTTTTTTCTCCCCACTCCTGTCCACCTGCTCCACCCAGCCTACACTCTCCACTTCACTCCTTTAAATCCCTGCCAAACATGGAAGTCAGACTTAAGTTAAAACTCTAGTAATATTTATCATTATATGAGGCAATGGTTTAAATATATACATTGTTATATTAGGGCAACAACTTCAGTGTGTAATTCGTTAGGAGGAAAAAAAATAACTGACACAAAGAACTCTGGTCACTTGTTTAGAAAGATGTTTCAGTGCACCAATTCCCGGTGCACTTCATTCCACAGTGTGATCTCATAACCAAAACAGGACGGAGGAAGGAGACTAAATCATATTGTGCAGATGGATGGGAAATTATAGTTTAAAAATGCGGATAGCAGCACAAATAATGTTGTTCTATGTACTTTATGCAGAAAAAACTCACTGGTCACTGGAGCACATTGGATCATTCTGGTGTATAACCTGTACTTTATTTGACTTCATTAGACTAACTGTTTTAAAATGCCAGCCATGTTCAGTATAAAGATTATAGTCTCTCATCTACTAAGAGGATGGGAACGTATATTTTATCAAATCACAAATTTGAAATATCATTGTATCCAGTGGCGGGCCGTCCATTTTACACCCAGGCCTTCAGTCAAGTCAAAGTCAGGCTCAAAGTCAGGGTAGCGACTCATCTAACAGCCTCGCTTATAGAAGAGTTTAGCCGCTCCTGCATACCTGCTTGTTAAGTCGCTGTGCCAAGATGAGATTACAGAAGTTTTACCTAACATCCGGACTTTATTGGTAAAGGTGTCCAAACCTGGAAGATAAAGATGTTTATCTGTCGATAGGGAAGCCTCTTATTCATATGTATTGATCTAGGGAGGAAGAAAGGTCAAAGTCTTGTCTTCATTCCCAGATTAATCTTGTCAGGACAAAAACAAATAGTGTTTTTAAACAAATGACTCTTCAAGTCGATAGGAAGTTACACGTCCGTCTTAGCGGGAGTTGAGCTGAGGACACTGAAGCCAGGTGGGTGAAAAACATTTTTGAATGTCAAGTATGTCTGTGGGGGCAACCGTGGTTCAAAATAATGCAAACATATTCAACAACTTATGTTGTGCAGCAACTTAAATCATGATAATGTTATCGTCTGACCGTTCTGCATGGCCAGGGGTGATAAACAGCTATAGCTCCATAATCATCTCATCGCCAGCATGCACGCTGCTTTGAGAAAACAAAACTTTCCTCCACAGATGTTCCCTCCGTCTGGGCCGCTGCGGGTGACAACCTGACAGTAGCGCCAGGCCATTGTTGTTTATCTGAGGAGGCTTTTTCTGTAAAATCTGCCGCAGTTGGGCTACAAAGGGAAGGAAATTAAAACCCTTCTATTGAATTGAGAATCCTTTGTTGTGTCAGCCTTCAATGTGTCCGCTGGAATGAATGGATTCAATCAAAGCTCATGTGTGGCTGCCTCACTTTTCATTAGACCATCTTTGTTGTGATAACAAGAGAGGGAATTGTGGAATTTGGACCAACAATGTGTCGCAGGGGAAGACAAAACTTGGCCCAAAACTATTTGACCAGATAGAGACATTTTTTAAATTATATTTTATCAGTATTCAAGCCTTTCCATTATTTTAACTTTTCTGCGGTGCTTAGCACACACACCTGCTTGGTTTTATTGCTGCTGACTTTAACAGACATCTGTAAAATAAACTCTCTTGTTTATAGGTTACTGTGTTTTTTATAGAGCCAAATTTATGACACGAGGCATTTCATGCATATTTTTTGTAATATTTGTTTTTCATTTTTAAACATAAAAAACATACAAAAAAATTAACAGCTTGACTGTAGGCTAAAGATCACAAGTAAATCACAAGCTTTAAACACACACATGCATGTTTGTTTTGCTCTTTTTTGGGGGACCTTTCATTGCCATAATGCTTTCCTCAGCCTCTCACTCTAAACCTAACCATCCAAAACAAATGGCTCACCTGAACCAGGACTCTGAACCAAGCTTGCACCCAGTTATAATAAACTACTTTTACTGACATTTAAACCTTCGAAACCAGGTGTGTCAAACTGATCTTGACACCTGACTGGTGAGAAGGTGTCTTCTTCATTGGTTGGAACAGCAGTCGGCACCCACTGCAGCTCTTTTGAGGACCGGTTTGACAGCCCTGCTCTAAACCTCGTGGAGACAGGCCATAATGTCCTCACAAAGCAAAATGTCCTCACAAGAAGGTGGCTTGTCAAACACTTGGTACTCTCAAGTACGGCAAAACACACACACACACATGCAGTCTATGTTCTTATGTTTAATGGGGACATTGCATTGCCCTCATGCTTTCCCCAGCCTCTCACCCTTAGCTTCATCCAAAAGATATGGCTAACCTTAACTAGGACCCTGAACCAAACCTACACCCATTTATAATGACCCAGTTCTTTTTTCCTTTTGCTGAAATTGAGGTTTAACCTTGTGGGGAATCGCAAAATCACCACGTAGGAATGTTTCCGATTGGTTCCCACAAGCACAGCTATACAAAGACACACACTTGTGTTTTCTGGAAATATTTCATTGACACAATGCTTTCCCCAGTCTGTCACCCTAAACCTAACCATCCAAAACAAATGGCCATGCATGAGCATGTTCTGGGCTGGATGTGGCCTACATGACCTGACTCTGATGTGTTGGTAAAGAAAGTAAAGTGACTTTGGTTTTCTGGACACTTTGGAGATGAGACAAGTCTTGAGATCCTGATGGCCCTCTAAGTCAAAAGCAAGAGTGGATGTAACTGCAGTGATTCGAAATGGGTTGAAGTCAAATAACATCATAATTTCAAAAACATTGCTCAGAATGACTCGGCATCAAAGACGCTCGGTGGTGGTTTGATTTGCTCAGGTCAGGTCAGTGAATCAATGCCGAGTCGAGCAGAAGGCTCCGGCGACGGATTGACAGTTGAAGCAGCCACCAGAAAAGACAATTTGCATTTTCATTACGTCAGTGATTGACTGTAATCTGCTGTGCGGTTTGGAAGTCGACAGACACGCACTACAGTGTTGACATGACACGAGCCGCCGCTGACCTCTCAGCATATTTGTTTAGTTTGACTGGCAAGGTAGCTCCGCATGGATTTCCCTGGTGGCCAGAAACAGGAAACAATTTGGGATATTTGGGATATGATCAGGAGGCTTGTCATGTCAAATAAAGCCATCACATTAATGGTGTGACTCAACTCTGAGTCACACTCAAGTTGAACCTTGAATTTAAATGAAAGAAAGCTATTAAATGTTTGCTGCAGTCTTCCTATCTGGCAGAACAAATAACAAATATAATAAAAAAAACGTTGAGCTGGTAAAATGGTGGTTTGAGTTCTGCCATCTGACCCTGAGATTCTTGCTTTTCATTTTGTCTTTACAAGAATTGTTGTCACAAGAAATGGCATTTTATTTTAAGGACAGATTTGACACCTTGTAACACTATTTGAAAAAAAAAAAGAATAGAAGGTTTAGATTTTAATAGGCTCAGTGTGAGGCAGATGAAGCTGACACTTTGCCTGCAGGGCACACACACACAAGAATTTTCAAAATGAGTTTTTGTTTTTTATTTTTTGAATCTGCCACAAATGAAGTAAAGAAACTGTCTGCCAGAAATATAGCACGATTGTTTGTGAGAAAACAAAGTGGAAACATCACAACAAACACAACTCACAGCATGGAGACGGGTGGTTTTATCTTTTTAACAGAGTAATCCTGAAAAAATATCATGATAACTGAACGACAGGAGCATGTCTGCTGTTTGCAGAAATAAAGTTTGTGATGTTCTCATGATTAAAAACCGGCGTTTTTATTGTGATCAATTCCGTAAATGTCAAACTCCCCCTTTTGCCTCTTAGTGTCCCTGTTGGATCGCTGCTCATTTTGTCCCACATCACAGTTCAAGTTGGGAGCAATGGATGTTGTCTGAGCAGTTTATGAAGATGAATTCACTCTCAACACACCGCAGTCATTTTTTTATGAGTTACTACCATCCCTGGTTTGGAAGGAGCAAAATTGGGACAAAAACAGCCCAATTATTGTCATGTTCGCGCCTCCCTTAAGGGCAGAATGATGCCGTAGCCGGTTCAGATCATCAGTGGGCAAAGCATTTGTTTAGGCAGCCAAACTAAATGTTTCCTTCTACATTGCCATGGGTGGTTCAACAATGCAAAAAATGCTGAGTGTGTAACTTTGAGCTTCAATTTAAGCTGGCACAGTATCACACTACTGAGTTTGGACACATTTTACCACAGAGTTTTTAAGTAATTGTTCTGCAGTTCACAGTAAATGTTCACAAAATTAAAGTTTTATTGATTTAGTATAATTTTGTTGCCGTCGGCAGCCCCTTCACCCTGCAGTAAACTTTAGCTAGAGGTGCCACTGAACATCGGACAGCACAGGGGGAACCCCAACCAGTTGAGTGTCAGGATTTAGTCCTCATCCAGTTCTTCTCTTTTTCTTGTGAAGCCAGTCATCCACCTGACAGCATCATATTTTGGATGCTCTTCTCCTCTCATCATGACTGACATGAAATAGATCCGACAGTAAGTGCACACGCTGTTCTCTGTTTCATGTCTCACTCCACCTCCCCTCAAAGAAACTATAGGCAAGGTAAGTTTCCCTCACATTTAAAGCAATGCCTCCCCAAGGGTTGACTATCAAAATGAGGATCCTTGATGTGTAACAACCAAGTAAGAAACAAGTGCAAACCGAGAAGAGAAGAATATGGCCTTATGCATCATCAAAAACATCATAATAAAATGTGATCATTCCAAAATATACGCCCTTGACTTCACATTGTTTGTTGTTTATACTTTAAACACAATCATCTATGCCTCAATGGTCAAGCTCCATGTTCTGTTGCAGATTGATATGAACATTTGATCTGAGCTATAGAAAGAAATGTCTTCTTTATGCGGCCCTGATTCCATGGAAATACACAAAGGGGTGTAGATGGTGAATGGCTGACAAATCGAGTCTAGTCACATTCGTGGTGCCAAAAAACAAGCACACACTCACACAGAAAACGAAAAGGAGAAGCATAAGCCTTTTAGTCAGAATCTTGGTCAGCCCTCAAAGGATGGGAATCCTGGACGTGATCGCACACTTGGATTTATCAAACATTTAAATCAGCCGCCATCGTGCTGGATTAAGTGGAGCAAGAAAGCGGTGAAATGATCCTCAACACATGAGCTCTATTCCTTTAGTAGGAAACATCGGATGATGCTCTTATCTCTGGGACTTTGTCACTTCCTTATCAAACAACCATTCCCTGTTGGTCCAACCCTTTGAGTCAGTATGCTCATGTCACATAAGAGAGAATCACTGCGGGATTTTGCAGATTGCGCTGAAAAACAAAGAGACAGAAGATGAGGTGGGAGGAGGGTTTTTTTTTTTTTGCTGTGATTCACTTGGGCTTCCAATTCACTCTCCAAGATGTATTCCCAATACAAATGAGGAAAAATGACTTGCTTCAAGTTTCATGCTGCCGGCATGAGTCTGATCTGGGAAAGCACAACTGTCTCCTACTCCATATTTTGTGACCTGAACATGGAACTTAAAAAAGTGATTGGGCAGTGTTTCTTGTCAACGTCCACGTTCTATGTGTGGAAAAACAATGTTGCTCACTGCTGGTCTGTGCAGATTTGCTAAGGTCCATGTTTGCATGTGCTAAATCACGTTTGCACTGTCACTGTGGGGTCCTTTGTGAACTGAAACAGGTGCAAAGTGTTTGCAGAGAAGTCCATTTTAATGAGAGTTTGTTTATGTCATGGTTCACAGCACGGTGAGTTTGGAGAGTCACAAGCCTAAAGTGAAATTCCGCCTGCTAGGGAAAGAAGTTTTGGCAGTCAACTTAATTAGCCCTGAGGAACTTCTTCTAAATTGAGAAACGCCAGCTGTAATCGCCACCGTGCGCGGTAATACAGACGCAAACTTGCAAGGACTTTTGTTTGTGCAGCCATTAAATGCTCCCACTGCTCCTGAACGGCACTGCAAGACAGTCCATGCCTTTTAATTGGTGCCTCCTCATGAAGGTTGTGAGGATGAAACATTCTCTGGATGTGACTTCTGTCAATGTTTCTTATGCCTCGCACCGTGGAATGCAACTGGGGAATACGTACTGTTTGGCATCTTTAAAGCAGCACTTTCTGTTCAAGAGTTTTTGGTTTTGGCGGCAGATATAAAGCGAAAGTACAGTGGCTTATTTGATGTAACAGTACAACATTAGATCAGACTGCCTTTATTCTTCCCACAACTTTCCGATAAAGTATTCTGTCACTCTCCGTTTCTGCCATCTGACGTGGACAAATGCGTCATTACCGGGGACAGTGGGGTCTGAGAGGTGAGCTTGCGGTCTCAAGTCGTGCCTTGAAAGAGACGACGGAGGGGCTTGAGAAATGACTCCACCTGTCGAGGCCAAAGGTGCATTTGTTTATGAGGATAGATCACGGTAAAACAGCGAAAAATTGAATCTTAGGTGGTAATGTACAGAATACCATCAGCCATATTCTTGCAAATGGAATTCTAGAAATGCATTTCTGTCATTTATTATCCTGAAAATTAAATTAACTTGGCTATAATCATTCATTTGTGCGTTTATTAGTATTGCAGCTAATCCGTTTGGCTGGTTACATCACAATATTGTATTGTAAACACAATAAAATGGCTAATGGGCAGCTATACAAAAACAACCTCCCCACATTCAATAGCACAATAAAGACCATGGATGGCACAGACATCCAGAAGATGCGTCGCCATTTCAGCTGCTGAGCGCTCCAGTCGTCCTATGTTCTCTCCAGGGGTTGACTGTAACTCATGCCGGGTTCGTGTCGGTCCACGTCCTGTTTTCTCTTCCTGCACTCTTCAGTACGTAGACTTTGACCTTGATGAAAAGTGAGTCAAGCCTTTCATGCAATTGAAATCTGGTCGGAAATAAAAACATTACAGGCATCAGCAGTCGATACTTTTCTTGACTTATCCGTCACATTTCCAGGTAAAGTAGAGCAGATTTTGAAGGCAAATGAAGATGAAAGTCATGTCGTCTGATCTTGGAAGACAAAGAAATACCGTTCAGTCTGTTTGCACGGACACAAACAAAAGAGAGTCATGACGTGATAAAAACAAAACATGAACAAGATGTGAGCCTCACGACCCATTTTACATAGACGAGTGTTCTATTGCGCACTCTCTCAGTGACCTCTCAAGATTGCCTGCAAGGATGGGGCAGTAATTTAGACGAATGGCTCACGAGGTTCAGGAATCAGTTACACCACAACCTCCTAACAACCATGTCAAACTTTGACACGCTTGGTATAAGGTTGGAGAGCCATCGTGATTAAAGCAATGAATCATGGGTAAGAATGGTTCAGTTCTTGCGTCATCTCCAAGCAATTGGGTCGCACCTCCAGACTGCAATCCCTGGTGGCGCTTGTGCACTCGCGTGGTTTGGCTGTGCGTGCAGAGACACAGTCGCAGAGAGATGAGACGATGATGTTAGAGGGGGAAAAAAAGTTTTATTTTAGGGACAATTCGGTATTTAGACGCCACCTGAAGTCTGAAATAATAGGGTGGTTACCTCTGTTTCAATGTTAAAAACGCACTTCCTCCACAAAAGAAAAATGTCATCATGTCGACAGTTGAACTACTTTTCACTTCACAATGAAATGGCTCAACAATAGTAACCTGTCCTTGCTGACAAAATAGAGAGAATCCAGTTATTATTATTATTACTGTTATTATTATTATTATTATTATTACTATTAGTCTATTCAACATGTATAAAGATGTTTTTTTTGTAGATTAAATCTTTTCTCAACCATTTAATAAAAATAATATTTAAGCAGTGGTAAGATGAGATGATTAAATTGAAACATATTTATATAAAATGTATTTTAACTGTATTAATAAATATAATATAAATTATAATAGCTTTTTTTTTATTGAGACATCACCTTTAGACAATATTTTTAACCTACGTTTTGATAGAAAGTGATACAGTTTGATGTAGTGGAACACACATCAAACAATGTTTCACACACATTATTCATGCTATACTTTTTAAAGAAAAACAACTCAATCAGAACAACATGTTTTTCATAAGAGGCAATAAAGAAAGGGAAGGAAAGAATCCTCAAGCTCAAACTAGATTTCAAATGTGTTCACAGCAACGGCAACAGAACCAATCGTGACCCACTTTGACATGTTTGCACGGTGCCAACTGGTTTTGTATGTGACATTTCAGCTGCATCCATCTATCCAGTTGTGGTGATGCTGCAGTCATAATATCAGAGAGCGATGGCTGCTGTTGCCAGAAATGTCTTGGGAAAAAAAGCAGACTTAAAAGGAGTAATGCAAGTCGACGTACTAGGTTTGCCAACTTCCAGCCTATTAGAATCCTCAAACTCATGGAGCTCTAAGTCCAGCCTGAGGGACCGACTATGGCCCCTGATCCCATTTCATAGGGCCCTTGACCTGAGTGGTTGAGTGAGGATGGGTTGGTTATAAAGTGTGTGGCTGGGAGGATTTTCTTTTTTCCTCCAGTGAGAGAAAGGATGAGAAAGAAGAGGTCAGGCCAAATGACTCTCAGACATGAAAGGCGGATATGAGACTGTCCTAAGTGTTGAGGCTTTTGAAGGCATGAAAAATGCTTTTGCAATAAAATTATGAAATAAAAAAAAAAAGATTTTCATGATTCAAAGAATGTAAGGCAGGTAAAACATGATTTGAAGCGCCTAAATTTTTGCTTCAATAAATTCAATCACTGTATTCTATGATAAAATGTTAAGATTATATAAAAGTTAAAACACTCACACACATAGTCCAAAGTCCAGACTACTTCCTCAAATAACACAGTCCCCACTGATTTTACGTCTGGTGTTTCAATAGTTGAAATGACTCCATTTCTGATGTATTAATAAATGGGCCTCTGTGGTTCAAGTGCCCGGGCAGATGTTTCACGCAGGATGTCCCGGACCACATGGAGGCATCTGGACAGATCTGTCAGAGAGACGCGTGTTCCGCTCTGCCTGACGTCCTCATCAAAAGAACAGCTTTAAAGCCAGATCGAAATGATGAATAGATTCTGCTTCACTTGTGCCGTTTGATTTCACAACTAAATGAATAGGAAGAGGGTTTAATTCAGGTCTTGCATGAGTGTCAGGGGGAGTTATCCACTCAGTTGGAAGGATTATTTTTTTTGTCCAGCGGGAGAAAGGATCAGAAGGAGAAGGGCTGTGAAGTGAAAGCAAATATTACACAACACAGTATTTATAGCCTTCAATTTAGGAGAGGAAAAAGTTTGACTATAAATAGAAATCCACGCTTCCTGGTCCGAACATTCCACTTCTAAATAGACTGTGGTGTGTAACGTGAAGTCTTGATAGAGTTCAAGCAACTTTTTAATGAAGGTCCACACTATTAAACAGAGTGTGATGAAATCTATTGCGTGCTGAAGTCAGTGTTTCATTAGGCATCAGTTGCTATTAGCTGGGGAAAGCTAATAGTTTTGTTTAAATTGGGTTTTCTTCTGACCATAAATTTTCAATTAAAGGGACTTTTTTTCTGTTTCAAAAAGTCATCAATGAGTCCAACACAAAGCTGCATGGAGACAGGCAGCGCGAAAGAGAGCCGATTAATCTGACTGATTCAGTTGCAGCCGCAGCTCTCAGGATTGTTGTCAGTGGTGATGGATCACCGAGGGTTGGACCATCAGAAGGTGACAATGACACACGCTGAAACAGCTTCTTTGTGCAGCGAAATGGATGCCTTTCACTGCGTTGACAGTAAGTGTAACAGAGTACTGTCGGAGTCAACGTGATATTCGGCACAGACGGCAAATAGAATTCATGAATGTTGAGTATTTTCACGGGGACGCTTGAAATATATATAACACAAAACACTCAGAGAGAATGACTTATACTCGAGCGCAGCTGTCATATTAAAGCTCATATATTATGCATATGCAGCACGATGAAAAAACGGATCCTGGTGAAGCCTCACCTGACCCTGTTTATATGCGTAGGAGAGGAAGCATTCAGTGGTTCATCAGAGAGGCTACACTGTAAAAAAGACAACGACAATCTTTTCAGCAGAGTGAGTATTCTTAATTGACTGAACTAGAAAAGTAAAATTCCAACATTTTAACAGTACAATACAAGTCAGACAAATAATATGTGTCTCAATGATGGCCAAATATGCGATTGTAAATTAGCAGAATTATCAATTGGCACAACAAAATTGGAAAATTCCCATAATGCGGTTCTGGTTTTGATCCACGGGGTTTCTCACTTTACATAGCAAGTGTTCCCGCATGGTTAGCAGTGGGGTCACAGGAGCGGCGCTTCATGGTGAAAGTGCAGAACATATCTGTGATTTTGGCCATGGTCCTGGAGGATGTTCCAGATCTTCCATCAGCACTTGGACACCTTTTTGGACTGCTGTACGCTCTCGAAATGTCATATCCAAAGGCTCTCAAGTACTCTTTTGAGAAGAAGAAGAGAAGAGAGAAGAAACTCTGTCTTTAAACCAATGGAGTTGGCAAATTGTATCTGTTCATCTCAACTGTTCCACTGTTATTCGTTCTATCATCTTGCAGGTTGGCTCATTTTCTTCTATTTTTTAGTCGCTGTTCTACCATGTAATTGATGCCAATATACCTGTGGTGGTTAACAACAATGTGTCATGTTGGCACACTATTTTCTTTCAAATCTATTTTTTTCTATTAAAGTGGACACTCACATACCCGTAATGGGAAACTGATGTCATGTTGGCCCACTTTTTTTTTAATTTAAATATTCAACGTTGTATATTATCAAGCATATGCGCTTTTGTTGACAGTTTTTAGCACAGCAAAATAAAAGTGTCAAATATATGATGCAGTTAATCAGCTTTTTTTTTTATATGAATCATGCTATTGAGAAAATAAATGTAGTAATATTAGCAAAATGAAGAATTAATAGCAATAGCAATTCACAGAACAGCAGAAATGTAATTGGCACAACAATGAAATGTCCCTTGAGAAAAAGAAAAAATACGTCTTACTGCAAAGGGTTGCCTTGAAAAATTAGATTTTTTTTTATTTTTTTTATTTTTTTTTTAACAGTGTATCCATGTTGCCACAGTGACCAGAAGAAATCCTCGTAATTTGGGACACCAGAAACATCTTTGTTTAGTTTCTGTCTCAACAAGCGTTTGGTTTTCATTCAGCCAATCTCAATCTTTGCAGAGCACCCCAGAATTTTATACGTGCTTTTCAGTGTTCACAGCATTGTACTGCAAATAAACCAGAGACATCAAAATGTAGCTTTTCTACTGTGTTCTTTGGAAAGCCTGATACAGTTTTCCAAATTTAGGTCATCTTAGAAGGTACGTTGACAATAAATGTGATGTGGCGGGTGATTGTTGTTTCCTGTCTTATGGTCAGTATCCCCGATCGACATTTCAACAAAAATAGTTAAGCACTTTATATTTACTGATAAACAAGCTTTGCGGTCACACATTTCACTGCCCTCTAACTTTTCAACGTGTAGATTGCAAGTAGGAAAGGTCAAGATATTGATGAAGTTTCATCACATGAGGAAGATACTGTACAAATTCTGGCGGGAATATAAAATCAAGTTCTACACAGGCGACAAATACCTTTTGTCTCACAAGCTGCGCCAGTCTTCTGCAGGCTGGCTCTGAGGTTAGTGGGAAATCAACATGGTGGATTGGAGAGACAGAACCGTGGCCCATGATCTACGGTCCAAGTTTATTACAGGCCAAAAATGAGGATTTTGATACCTCTCTCTCTGTGTCCATGAGATCCTTCAGATCGGCTATTCTTTCATTTACCACTGAGTCTAGTAGATGACTTTTCCCTCGCTGCATGCATCACGGTGAAATCTGGCCTCTGATTTGTTAACATGACATGACTTATTTATTGTCTTCATTTTCAGTGTCTGCTGCAACAAATGTTAGCCTCGCTTGAAGCATATTGAAGTTGCAGCCCTGTCGCTCCAGATATGTTGCCTCCCATCCCTCCTCCCATATTTCAGCACAGCAGTTCTGCCTCGGTTTCATTCTCTTCACAGGTCTTGGTCTCTGTAAGTCTTGACTACATCTCTACAATAGGACCTCTCCGAGTACATTTCTGCGTAACTTCAAAACAGATTGTGTGTTGAAAGATAATACTTCCCAGAGTAGCTCTAAAACATTCCATGTTGCGTAGATCGACAGTGACATATTTCTATCTATCTATCTACAACCACTAAAGGAAAAGTCAGCCACCTGCAAACAACAAAGAAAAGCAGGCCTCTGTGTCGGCACAATTAAGTGAGTCGCTTACAGTAAGCACATTTTTTGTTATTGTTTTGATTTTGTTTTTGTGTGACTGACTGTGGATGGAAGTCTTCTGAATTAAAATCCATACTCACTGGAACTGTAACATCCTCAGAAGTGGATTAAACATCTACTTGTGCACACAAGGAAACAAGTGAGAGGTATTTTCTCTTGTTACGTATGAAAACTGAACTACAGTTTTCCCCATCAATATATCTGCCATTGAATGAGTTACAAGCCTGTGTTCCGTCTATTATGTTCGACACCTGAATTCATGGTTATATACCCAATGACTTCCTGTTTATCAGCAAGAAGGGGAGAGATCCAGAGATTGGATCCAGCGCTTGTAGAATTCTCTCCGGCTGTGTTTCGATTTAAGCCCCCATTAACCATCCACACCTAATGGCTTTGGTATTTCAGACAATTTAAGGCCTGAGTCCAGTGGAAAGGTGCGATGGAGCATGGCAGCAGGCTAATTGAAGTCCGCTGACACCGTTAGCAAAGTGCCATCACGCTGGCAGCGAGTCGTCTAACAAGAGGGTGAAAGCCGCGGAGGAGAAAGCCAGCAGGAGAGCAGCACGTAGCACACAATTTATTATTTCAGGTCGCACCACTATCTCAGGCCGTGGACAGACAGTTTGGACATTAGCAGCGTGGAATTAACATATGAGGTGACAGTTTCACAGCTTTGTTATCACAAGCGCTAAACGGACGCACTGTTGGATGACTCATCACGGACTGATATAGATAGATAGATTGCTGCCACAGGATATGTGGACAAAAATAGGACTGCAAATTCAGAAGACGTGTAAAAAAAATACTTGTAAAGCAGTGAGTCAGCATGAGCGAAACAGAAGGAGGTTCACACACGTGGTGGCGAAAGGCGAGGATTTTAATATTTCCTAGTTTCACACTGTGGCCCAACACAAAAATGAGTCAAAAAAAAAATGACCGCCACTGACCTCAATGCTTAAGCAGGGAGCCTGAATGGCTGCAGTGGTTAAAGAGACGAGTGTCATGGCTGTCTGAAGGTTAGACCCAGGTGCAATGTGTGCTGGACGACAGAAGGCACAGAGACAAGGTTAAATTAAGTACTTTAATGAACAAGACGAGGTTTTACACAGACGAACAGGAACGGGCAACGAAAGATACCGGAACCTGAACATGGACTGGGAGTTACAAAGTTACTCGCGAGCCCCAAGTGACATAAAATGCTCAGTGGTAGAAAACACACGCACACACAAGGAAATAACTATATCAATGAGAAAGCAAAAAGTGGGATCTACAAAATACTCACGGGATTGAAAATGAGAGCAGAGACGAAGCGAGAAGAAACAAGAACTAAGGAAGTGGCTGAAAAGGAAATCAAGCGGACAAGAACTTTGGAATATTCGAAGGAGCTTAAACGAGTCTTGGGAGAGTTTACCATTATGAGCGGGAAGAAACCATCTGGCGACACAACCTGGCGTCGAAGAGTTGATATCCGTGGAAAATCTGATGATCAAATGCACGCCAGCTGGAGAGAGAACAGGAAACGGAGACAAAGGAACAACCGGGAATCACAAAAATAAAAGCATGAAAAAACGTGACATGACACTAACAATACAGAAATGGAGGAAGCAGACATGACAATGAGCTATTATTCTTACTGCATGGTTTCCAACTGCAATCCTGTGAAGATACTCACAGAGCTACAGTTAGTCTCTCTCAGTCAAATACACCACAAAGCTACATGGCACTTCACATCATCTTGATCTGCTCTCCAGGTTTACCTGGAAACTGGGAGGATATTTTGAGCAGAGCTCAGTTTAAAACACCAAGCAGCAGTGTCTGAAACAGCAGGAGTATATAACAGGTCGTAAACGCAACCTCCGGTCCAGGATGTGACTGGGGACACATACCTGTACGTGCCGCTATGGTTCTGCTCATACTATTTTTAGTTGCCTCTGTTGTACACCACTCCACATTTGCGCTATGTCATAGTGTCTTGGTTTATAAAGGTAGTGACTGAACAGCTGCTGTGAGCTGTTGTGTTCCTTCTTTTCTTGTTGCAGACTTTGGAGTTGCTCAGAAATAGGACTGACTGAAGTTGGAAAACAATATAGCAATGTCCACGAAAGCTATTCTCATGCATGCTTTGATATAAGCAACTTCTTGATGAATCTGTTTGCTGAATGTCTTTGTTTCTTTCGGCATATTTTATTGATTCAAAACTTCCCTGTCATGAGGACTGTGGAGTTCTCGGACCCAGAAGCAGACATACAGTAGCAGGATCAGAGTTTGAACACGGGGCGTAATCCAAACAAAAAGGGGCAACACAAACGGAGGGTGAGGTGAGACCTGCCCTTGACTCAACAACATAAGCCGACTTGACTCGATGGTAACTTAACTTGATTTGGGGACTTGACTTAACAGGGCAAGACAATGACTTAAGATGGATTTCATCTAGACTGTGGCTTGACTTCACTTGGAGACTTGGCAGTGAAAGGCAAGACACGACTTGACTAGACGAGACTGGACTTGACCATGCTGTCACCAGACAAGACGAGTCAATGACTTGATGAGATGGAACTCGACCAGACTGTTTCTTGACTTGACGTGCAGACTTGACTTGAGGGGGCAAGACGAGACTATGACTTGACTAGACGAGGCAGGACTCAACCAGACTGTTACTTGACTTGACGTGGAGACACGACCAAACTTGACCAGAAGACCAGGTGTTATTACTGAAGGGATTTGAGGGGAACACAGACAAGATGCTCACAGGAAGACCAGACTAAGCCCACCAAAATAAAACTGGAAATAAACAAACTGACAGACATAGTATTTTTAAGATAATTCAGATATAATAATTTCCAAGTTCCAGAAGCTAAGGTTCATAACTAGATTAGAAGTAAAATTATCAAGTGAATTAAAGTCAGTCTGTAATGAATACCATTCAAATCCCAGATTGTGTTTCCTGGTTTGGAGCGGAGTGAATGAAACCACAACAGAGGACCAAGGACAGCACAAAGACTGTTTTATTTATTGGCACTTGACTCATGAGTGGGAAATAAGGAGCACTTGTGCTGCAGCTTGAGGTTTTTCCCAGACTGTGATTCAACAGAGCAGGATTCATAAGAGTCCTCTTGTTTTCCCAAAATTATCAGGAAGAGCCAGCCCTGTCTCAGCCAAGCTTCCATCCTCCAATATATTTATCACTGGTTCGGTTGATTATGAAACTAGGGATGTCTTCCTATGACATGTGCCTCGGGAATATGGAAATATGGGGAATAATTTCAGAGCTCAGTAGGTGGCGCTCTCAGCTTCAACTATTTGAATGGAGCATCACACCAACTGATGTGAGGTTTCATCGAAAAAGTTGCTCTAAATCAAAGATTTTAGAGCTGAAAGCGCCGCCTAGTGGGCTCTGAAAATGAGGTCGCAGTCACGAAGCTTCACCTACCCATCACGACAGGCTAGCTCGCATAAGCGTGAGAAAAATAAAAGGTAACATTCACTGTTAAGCTGTGACTCTGATTCCCCAATTAATAAAAAATAAATAATGGTTGCCACTAGTGATGGGTCCCGCAAGAGTGAGTCGGTGCGTGTGCTGCTTTAAGACAATCACGTTGCTGTGTCGACTTGACAAAAACGTGCCGAACTGTGTTTATAAGGAAGGACATCTGTGAACAGGATGCAACTGCTGAAACAATCTGAGCTCACGTTTCCTTGTGAATGTCTTTGTGGAGGGGGGCAGTTGCCAGGGAAACGCAAGTTGTCTGTGTGGGACCATTTTGTTGCACTAATGTATTTATTTCCATCTTTACCCAGTGTGTCTCAGATTTTCGACTTGTCTTGTTCCATTCTAATTCTAATGAATTTCAAGGAATACTTTAATCTGGAAAATGTAAAAACATTGGAAAAATGTATTTTTTCTGAATAAAAACATAGAGTGCGCAAGCATCCTCATTCACACCGTTTTCATGTTTTTCACATTACGATACATTATTTAAAGATATGGAATAATAATGAATGCAAAGACTTAAATTATATTATTATATACAGTTGGTGGTCAAATCACTGTCAATTCAATTCAATTTTTAATGTCCAGCAGGTGTCAGTATTCGGTGACGCAGTGTGTATCAGTACAGTGTGTCATTGTGACGCTTTATGATGCCTCATTTACCCATCACTAGTTGCCCCAAATTCATCTGCATGTTCCCTGGGAGGTTCAGCGCTGCACTATCAGCTGGTGTCGTAATGGTTAAACACTGTTTTAGCTGTGGAACATGAATTAACCTGCAGAGAAACATCAGGTTTGAAGCTAATAGGATTATTTATGTACAATATCTCCTGCTTTTCTGATTCAGGAGACAATCCCAGCGGGACGCCCTAAACACGTTTCATCTGCGTGAGAAAATCACAACCTAAATTTCCCGCGGATGGGAAATTAAAATGCAAGAGTGGCGACTCATGTTAGTGCAGACGCCTCGCCGCGGCGCCGGCGTTCGACCACTTCCCCCACTGACAGTCTAAACATGTTAGTCTCTCTTGCCTGAGCCGCACATTTGATTTGTTCGCTACCATCTCAATTTTCCCGGGGCTCCTGTGCTATCAAAATGAGGTGGAAAGGTAAGTCATCTCGCTGAATGAAAATGCTCCTTTAGTTGTGCACCATGTGATAGATAAGCCCGGGGGACCGCTATTGGCTAACGGCGGTCTGACTGACTGAGCGGAGAAGCACATGAAATGATATGGTGGCGACAGCAGAGCATGAAGGGTGAAACCCAGTCTTCCCATTCGCGATTTTCACTGCTGACATGAAAGAGTGTGTGTGCATGCTTATTATGTCATCAGCAAGAAGTGTTTGGAGAGCTATCAGTGAGGCCCGTTCCTCGCTCTCTCTCTCTTCCTGTGGTTCAAATCAATGTTCCTCACATCCAGCTAAGAGATGTGGTCGGATAATGGAGGTGGTAATTACTCTTGAGCGCGGAAACGTCTGGTTAAAACACCATTATTGATTTAATCAATGCGGCTACATGACAGGCAAGAGAGGGATAAAACAATAAAGAATTCATGAATTCTGCCAGGGGTGGAAGAGATAAATACATATTCCTGATACATTGTTTGAGTCGAAATTGAGGTCCGGGTGCCAAAGATGGCCGCCTGGTTAGTGTATGAGGCCCGCCAGAGCTTCAGAACCACAATGAAAATGAAAGTGAACAGGAATTTATCGACCAACAAACACAGCTTCAGTGAGCATGCTGACACCATGAGATAAGAAGACAAGAGTGTGCAAGCATCGCCAGGGTTTTTTACAGATTAAAAATTGATGCTTATGTGCTTCAATGAAGTAAAACAGGGTTTTCCATCCTGCTGTAATGTTCCAAACAGGGAAGAGTTCGAGATATGACCTCTACACTAAACGACAGAGGATGATACTTGGTATATATATACGTTGTAACTGTGGTCATTATTATTTTACATTGCTTATTTTTGGTTTTGTTTTCTTGGTTTGTTGAGGCAAAAACTTACACTGGTGTCAAGTCATTTTTTTTTTTCTGAAGCAAGGGTCCAGGTTACAAGACCAAACCAAGGACAGGCTTTTGTAGATTCCTTCAAGTAGCGTGCAGCCAACAAGGTATTTGTCCTTTTGTATATTTGTATACTTTTGTCTTAAAACTTTTACATACTGTGTATGTAACCGTTTGTGTCGTATTTGCGTTGTTTGTGTTGACTTTTCTGTTTAGTTTTCACTGTGAATTTGGAGAATAAGCTTCAAATAAATCAGCAGCTGGAAAACCACTTGTGTCTGCCTTTACGACAAGGGAGTTACATATGTCTCGCATTATATGGCTCTCCCCCTTACTGTGACTGAAAGGCATGCGTTTGAGGTATTTCTATAAACCAAATAACGTGTTACAGTATGCAGAGCAAAAGGAGTGCCAGAATATACCACGAAAGGCGGAACATGTGTGTCAATTGAAAGTCTGATGCACCATCACAGTTGGGCACTTTCTTCACCGCAGGGTTGAAGCAGGAGGTGAGCGTTTTGCCCCGTCCACCTGAATGCAGTGTATCCACCCACTGAGTCCCTTTTGTAAAACTGTAACCAAGCAAGAACTTATGGAATAGAAATTCACTCAGATTACTCCCTGTGGCACCGAGGTCTCTGACGACATGGAGTTCAGTGTTGATGGTAATCGAAGCTCAACGGCGTCGTCTGTAAACGCCAAGGTCTCTTGTCGGTCCATTTGTTTGAGCTATCCAGTGCTAACAATAAAGCTTCAAGCTTCATTTGCACAGGCGTTGTGTTCTTGTTTGTTGCTTTGCATTACAACGCCTCTACTGTCTTGGCGCATGTACTACATCTTTTTCAATGTTTTAGCGGCTTTGTTTTCACATAGCGCTTTATATAAACTGGCACGGAAAGTGTGTGGGTGGGACAAGATTGCAGTATGGATGTCGCCTTTGTTTGCTTGGGAAGAAATCCCTAGATACCTAGCAGATGTTGGTGCAGTTCTACACCTCCACACTCTGACGTCACCTCCGGTGAGGTATTTGACTTCCACTGCTGGGGACTTCGGACATGCCTCAGTGGTTCACCCATTCTGCAGAGAAGGCGTCTGGTTGCCATCTATCATTCCACCATGACCTGTCCCCGGGACTGTGGTAGGAGTGCAACTGAACCCTCTAGTGGTAGATCGAAAGTCTGTCTCCAGTTATTTGCTAATGTAGTTGTTTATCGTTGCACTTTTCTCCACACTGGCTACTGTCCTTTGTTTACAAGAGATCCAGCAACACACTGGTGGTTACACCTACCTATTTTCATATAAATATGGACCAAACTTTGCTTCCGTGGCTAGATTCTGACATCAACACAAGAGACCCAATTTCTGCCCCAAATATTTTTAAAGCTGTCTTTGGCATGGGAACATAAATCTCCTATTCAGCAGGCAAACAAGGTGGCATACGCCAGGGGGAATACACACAGCAGCAATTATGGACCCAGATTTGCCGCAAGCAATCTGCAGAGTGTCTTTGCATGTGCACGGCGCAGTGTGTAGGTGCTGCTGTGTATTTAGAAGTAATAGCTTGGGCTTTTGCTTTTCATAAACAGAAGGTTTGACTTGCCCGTGTTTCAGCGCTTGTCCCCAGAGGCTACCTTTTCCACAGGCTCAACACGATCAGTTCACCCACCAAGGAAAGAGAAATGATTCTGAGGTCTGAACAAAAGGCTGGGCAGATGGAGGGAAGGATAAATGGATGGGGAGAGTGGTGGAGAAAGGGGGCGACACGCACAGATTGAAGCATGGAAAACAGGTCTGATGACAGAATTCCCCACCAGCATAGAAATCCCTTTATTTCGCTCTCATGCCTCCTGTGGGCAACTGAGGGGAAGTGAGGGCACTCGGATGAGCTGAGAATTGAGACCGGAGGAACAGCACAGCAGCTCTGCTGATAAGAATGACTCAACAAGGCAAAGAAAGTGAGGCGTCGGCGACATTTATACCCTTTCACTGTCCATTTGAGTGCAGTCACCACCTTCCAGGGTCACTGGTACAGAGGCACGAAGTCAATGCTAGCTAGCAGACACGTGAGTCTCAGTCAGGCCTGGGACTGCTGGAAATTCACAAGTGCACTAAAAACTAGAACACCAGCAGGGCATATAGAATAGTGATAGGTAGATGAGGTTTCATGACACAGTATTGAAGGGTTGATGAAAGCGTGGCCTGATTTCCAGAGGCCACTAGATGGCACTGTCTGTAAAATGTTGTTGGACTTGAACAACAATATCATTTCAGAATCAGAACCAGAAAACTTTATTAATCCCAAGGGAAGTTGTTATCGTAACATGCTCTGTACACAACAACAATAAATTAAAAAATAAATAATATTATAAAGTGCAAAAAAGCTATACTAAAGAATTTAGAAACAATGTGAACAATGTGCAAGAAAATCCTGTCCCAATTCTTCTGTACGGATAGATATCCCATAATAACATGTCAGTTGAATAACATTACTTTAAAACAATGGAGGATAGACACCATGATGAGTGGAGGACAACAGTGTTGAAGCTTCACCTTTTGTCACGTTCATTTCAAGGAGAAATCTTGAATTATTCTGACACATACTATTTTCCTTTTCCATACTCATCAACACTGTATAACCGTTGCTAACGTTTTTCCCCAACTCCATTTAATTTATCTTTTCATGTTTCAATATTTTGTTCTGTGGTTCTCTCCCCTTAAATGCTGGAGACAGCTACATCTCAGCAACATTTGTTACGGATGTTGCAGATGCAGCAACTTTGAAGCTAGAACTAACCACTCATATTTGCAATACTACGTCACGCTGACAAGTCAGGTTATTGGTTTGACTGTGGAAGTCATCCCTCATCCCACTACAGTATGCCACAGACTTTTTCACTCTAGTATTTGAATACAAACGTATCATTATACTGTGGTGCTCCTGCAGGTGTTTCAGTTATGGTGTTGTATTCTGAGCCAGTGCATGAGACATGATCATGCTGGTCAGTGTCCTGGGTGCAGATTGGATGATAGCATCAAAAGGGCATTCCCAGCGATCACATTCAGAATAAGAGGCCTTATTGATCACTGGATCACTGCTCTGTCCTCGTGCTGCCATTTGTGTGAAATTACTTGCAGCTCTACAATGACAGATAATGCCTTGCATTTTCTCGTGACAGGTTTGGCACTGACACTAAATGCCAGAGGAACAAGCCGACCACTGGAGACACTTACCCTCCTCAGCATGCTAAAGGAAGGGAGAGCGGTGGGAAGTGTGACTACACAGATTTTCCCCTGTTGTTCGGAGCTTGGCAGCGAAGAGAAAAACTGAGTGACATGGCACTATTTTCCTTGAGGCTTGAGGGCATGGTTGTACTAGTGTATAAAGTAAGTTAAATACCGTCTCAACTGCTATATTGATGGATACACTTGTGGATAAATGTAACGCTAAGTGATGCCAAGTACAAGATGAATGCAATTGAGATTATATCTCGGGTTTTTTTCTTTTGGTTGTCAAAGTTTTGATAATTAAAGTGGCTACTGGAAAATAATATAAATAAAAGCATATATATATATATATATATATATATATATATATATATATATATATAAGGGGTGGGATTGAATACAAAAAAAATCTAAAAAAATTAGAGAATTTGTGATTCATTTATCTCAATTAATTGCAGTTTAATGGTGGAAGAATATTTGCCAGAAGAAGCCACATTTTTCAATTAGAATGAGTTTGGTATATTAGTGAATCAAATGATGGACCCATACATACATTTAAACAACAAAATATTGTTTATTTTGCATCAGTTTGACAATAGCACAATAAATCACGATGGTCTCTATATTCAAGTTTTTATATCACCTTATTTAAACTAAAGCTCTGTTAATGTCTTGGACATATTTGTGTAAGAATTTCAATTTTGTAAGTACATTCAGAGTAGTGGAAACCCTGGCGAAAAAACCTCCCTGAACAAAAGCAAACAGATGCTTTTGTTTGCTTTTGTTCAGGGATTCCTCCGTGTTTGTTGTTGTTGTTATCATCCTAGCTGCCACGTGTCTTGTGATCAGTGTGATCAGTGGACCAGGAACTCCTGCACTTACGAAGGTTACGTTAAAGTCCCACCAATATTATATATACTAAGTTCATAAATTAGCTCAATGTTTAAACTTCAACTTATGATTGTGGACTGTGCCGCATTTGTGGCTGGATTATGCTGTGATTCACTATCATTTTCGCTTAAAAACAGGAGACCACTGTGCATTAAAATGAAAAATCTTCATGGAAGGTGTTGCTTGGATAAAACCGCATCAAGAAAACATAAAAGGAAAATTGGTTGGAAATAGATTTAGTTTTTTCTTTTCAATTCTGTCTGGGGTGTTGGTATCACATTGACTTCAGCCAGCAGCGAATACAAATCCCCAGAGGTCTCATTATAAGGTTTGGCTGTTTTAAATGTTGGCAGCTGCAGAAAAACAACAGATGCATTAGCACCTGTTTTGTCACATTAAAAAAGTACAGCACCTTAAAAGTGTTGTTGCTGCAGAGGTTAATGACAGCCATATTAGACGCCATGAAATCCATATCTTCCAGCACTTAGAGCAAGGTCCTGGTTTATATCAGTGATTTTCGGAAGACTTTTATCGGCCTCACATCCAACATGGACGGTGATGCAAACAGAACACAAAGTAAAAAGTTCATTATTTTTTGCTGAGAGTCAGGAACGACAGTTATTATGCCTTTATAAAAAGGGACTACATGACCACACAACAACCGGTGGCATTATGTTCCCAACAGAAACCCATTAAAAGCTCATTAGAGTCAACAAGCAAACAGTGAAATCAGCACATTATAGCCGAGGAAATCATGCTTGCTGGTGTGGTTACTGCCCTAATGGAAACGTAATCACAATACTTTCTTTGCTGGTCAGAAGCGCAAGAATCATGAACTAGTGATTTTGACTATGTGTTTTGTTTGGTGGCTCCATTATGGTGAGATACTTGTGCAGCTTAACTTACTAGTGATGGGTCAGAAGCAGATCGGGCAGTTGGCAGGAAAAACAGGTCATGAATAATGTAGGAAATGCACAACAACAGTATGAATGACCAAGCCTCAATATGCCTCTGTTTCTGCATTTGCATAGCACGGTTAAATGGAGAAGAGAAGCTCAGACAAACCGATCATGGAACTTTTGGAAGACTCAGCTTAATAAAGCCTAAGTTCCACGCGAACTTGCAGGTCAAACTGTTATGATCCGCTTTTATTTTGACCTGTAACTTCCGTTTTGTGTTGTCCCTCCTTCCTCCTTGGTTTGCGGTACAGGGCTGGAGTTAACTATCCACTCATCATCAAGCTTAAAAACACCTGGACTCCAGCGACGTGTGCCAGATCGTCTTCCTTTGTATCCCATGGTAAATTGGCTCTCCTTGCTAGCTCTTTCTATTTTGTCCTCCTTTGTCTATTTGCTCCACACGGCTTCCTGGTTTTCTCTTTGTCTATATTTTCCCTGCTCGTGCGTTCGTATTGACGACCACTGTAGTCAGTTTGTGTTTAACTGTGTTGTATTTGCTCTGTTTACAGGCTCTGCTCGCTTTCCTTTCTCCCGGTTCAGTCATGCCCTCAGTTGGATTTTTTTTCCCGTTGTGGACTCATCCTGCTTCGGTGATGCTTTGGTTTTGGACTTTTGTTGTTGTGACGCTTTTTGTTGTGTTTTTGTACTGTGTGCAATTAAACAATTGTATATTACCCACTGTTTGTCTCATGTGAATCCCTCATTAGGACACTTGGGTCCCGCTCCGCGTCTCGAACAGGCCACAAACCTGTCAATATACAGTAGGACATGGACAATTTCAACGTCGTAAGTTACAAGTTTGCAATACAAGATTTACGCAAGACTTTTTCAACGTGAGTTAGTGTAGTATGTGTCAACATAGTTGGTCTCGGAGTCAAACTCAGGGGCCAAATCAGGAATGACCAGTGATTTTATGTGCGCTCACAAACCAACTGTGTGTAGCTCAAACTTAGAGTCTACTTTACAATGCAGTAGGTGTTTGTGCGTCCAGGAAAAAGCTAGTTCTTGTATTAAGGTGGAGTCTATCCTGAACCACAGAGAGGTTTTAGCCAAAATTAGCTGCCAATAAATAAATGGCAGCGTGTTTAGACTTTTAATGCCCATTTATGCTCCCTTTACGTAAGAAATTGCACCCATCTGTTACAAACTGATCACGTACTTCCATGCTTTCTTTACGCTTGTATTGCTGTTCACCAAAATATCCACCAGGGGGAGCAGCTCCCAGTCAAAAGTTGGTGATGACGATAAACTCCAAAACAAATATGGAGACTGTGGAAGAAGCATTCATATGTACCTTTTGCGCAAAAGACAAAACAGAGTTGTAGGAGGTGGTGATCTGCGAGGCTGTTAAATACATCGCAAGGAATTTCCGCCATTGTTATGTCTTCTTCATGTCTCATTAGAGCTACGTATCGGGTAGTTACAACAATACTGGCCCCACAGTTTCTGGTGGTGCTGCTCTGTTTGGACGGAAGGCGTCGCCCGTATCCAGATTTGTACGCAACAAAGGGCCTTTACTTGCTTGTTACAAGCACTTGCTTGTAAAATAGCTGCAATGAAGTGTACAGTTCAAACTGAAGTCAAAGTTGAAAAAGACGCCTTCATTTATAGCTAGATGGAGTGAGATGTGAGTCAAATATCATTGACGCTGCTCAACAGTTGTCCGTTTATGGACGTGGACCTCTGCAAGGACATAACGGTATCCTTGTCTACAGCGAAGAATGATGCCTCGACTCGTCTGTAAAGGTTGTGGCATTTTACGCGCTGTTAGCGGGCTGATGTTTGAGAGAAGGACGGCATTACTTTACATGACATGACATTTAGCAGACGCTTTTAATCAAGCGATGGCGCGGCCAGTTTTCTGTTGTACAAGCATAAACTCAAAGTTGAAGAATTGCCCAGGGTGGGTTCACATGGTGACTCATGAGACTCACCTGCAGGAATAAGGCAAGAGTCTTTATGAGACAAAACCCTGTATTAATGTGCAAGCACTTTGGGAAATGCTTGGATTTTATTGGTCGAGAAATACAGTAACAGACAGAATTCAGGTTAAACTCCACATAACTGAAGTCAATCTGGATGTAAACAAGACTCTTAGATGTTTGTACTGGAATGTTGGACGACTCATACAGTCTGCTCAATCTCTTTAGACATGAAGATGCCCTCTTGCAATGGTGACTCCACTGGATTCAGATCTGGTGTCTGCTATCTCTCCCCAGTGCTTTGTCACCAATTTTGAGTCTATTTTTTTTCTGGGTTTTGAGTGATCGCCCTGCTGAAGGACCCAAAACCTCCAGTGGAGAAGCAGCAGTCTGACTCTGCTCTGAAATTCTCAGGTAATCCACAGATATCTTGACATCATTCACTCAGTCAAGACATTCAGTGGCTGATGTGGGAAACCAAGCCCAAAACATCTACCACAATTGACTGACGGCTCTTTTCATTGGAGCCCTTTGTTTTCTACAATGACTGGCCGTATTGTGGTTGACAAAAGCCAGACAGAGGGTTTTTTTTTTTTTGCATTTTTTTTCTTCTTTCTAACCCCATTCTGGACAGCTGGGAGACATTGGAAGAATTTGGAGTACAGGTCCAGAAACATAAGAGAAAGTAACGTGGTGGCGACAAAGGGCACGCAATCGGAACAACGCCCCCTGGTGGTGGGAACAACACACACAGCAGAAAACAGGGAGAACAAAGGCACAGAAAACAGAACTGACTCTGAGGATAATTTAACTATCAATGTGCAAGGATCAAAGAAGGATGGAAGAGCCAAGTAATGTGGACCTGGCACACTGCTCTGGAACAGCAGAGCATAAAAGCAGGTGGTTTTGATTGCAGAGTCAGTTCCAGGTGGACACCATGAAATAGTCAATCACAGGGAACCATGGAGGAGAGAACACAGGACGAGTACAGTTTGAGGTTCATCACCCACCATTCTCTTTTAGCCTTCATTGTCATGCTATGGGCTGCTAATGTTGCACACAGTGGTCACGAGAGCATCTGTGGTAATGGAAGTGCAGCCGTCAGCGTCCCTCTTCTTCCCCAACTTTCTTCCATTTTCCCTGCTATTGTTGTACTCCAGACCACTCAACTCGAGACCATACAGAGACCAAGACCACGACCGAGTAAAGACCAAGATCCACGAGGGGAGCGAGACCAAGACCAAGCTGAATACTGAACAAATTACTATTACAGCATTCCTGTGAATGTTTCACTTGGGTCCCGCTCTGCGTCTCGAACATGACACACTCCTGTCAATATACAGTAGGACTTGGGCAAGGTAGAAAGTTACAAGCTTGTAAGACAAGATTTACACGAGACTTTTTCAGCGCGAATTAGTGTAGTGTGTGTCGACATAGTTGGTCTAGGAGTCAAACTCAGGGGCCAAATCAGGAATGACCATGGATTTTATGTGGGCCCTGAAGGCTACAGTATATAGCTTAAACTTAAATTTTATTTTATAATGCAGCAGGTCTTTGTGCGTCCAGGAGAAAGCTAGTGAGCCTTGTGTTGAGGTGGAGTCTATTGTGAACCACAGAGAGGTTTAGGCAAAATTAGCCTCCAATGATAGCATTTCACTTCTGGATTTCACCTTCACCTTCACCTTCTTCTGCCGCTTATCCAGGGTCGGGTCGGGGAGGCAGCATTCGGAGCAAGGAAGCCCAAACATCCCGATCGGCACAAACCTCCTCCAGCTCTTCCCGGGGGATCCCGAGGCGTTCCCAGGCCAGACCGGAGACATAATCTCTCCAGCGAGTCCTGGGTCTTCCCCGGGGTCTCCTCCTGGTAGGACATGCCCGGAACACCTCCCCAGGGAGGCGTCCAGGCGTGTCTTTTTTTTGGAACTTCTGGATTTATTTTGAAAATAAGACTTCTGTTTCTTTTGCTGGAGATATAAATATGTATCTATATCACTGATAAATTATGCTTTTGCATTCTGTATTCAGTTTGTCAAAACTACTACATGCTGAGTAGTTAACTAAAGCCATTTCAGTGCTCCCTGCACCTGTTACATAGGTGTATATAAAAAAAGGATTTTCTCACGTCAGTTTGATGTAAAGAAAAGCAAGAAACATGTGAGTACCATAGTTGTGCCATTAGCACAGAGAGGACTGCACGATAAGCTGCGACTACTGATGCTGGAGCTTGTTGCAGCGCTCCTCTGGGTCATTGTACAAGGCAATGATAAGTGGAGCATTATCAGGTGAATGGTTTGCACACATGTGAGGGCATCAATAAAGCCCAGTGAAACGGGATTTCTAAATGTCACGTCTTTTGTGGAGCGTGAATCAGTTGTGATTCTTTTCAAAGGGTCATCAGTGGAGGGCTTTGACCTGACAATCCGCTGGAAATAATCCTTGTCGTCAGGCGACATTCAACTTTCTAAAAAAAAAAATTTAATAATAATAAAATAAATGTATAATCAAACAAATGCAGTGCAATGCAGGAATATTCAAGCTTATCAGCACAGTAGCAGCTAATTGAGCGCTCACTTCTGCTGGGTAAATAATGAATTCTCAACTCTAAAATGCATGTGTCTCTGCTTCGCTAAATCACGGAGCGTGAGCGGCCAGCGGAGGGAAGAAGGCTCATACACACACACACACACAGACTATGAATTTTATCATCAGCAGCGAGGCCGGCCTAGTACATCAAAACATCGGCAATTCAGAGATTGATGGAGCTCATCTGAGCGACCAAAGGGGGAGGCCAGAACACCTATTAGGCTGTGGAGCGTGAGATAACTGGGAACAGAGTCTGTTGGATATGAATTCAGAAGCAACCATTAGAGAAGACAAATCACATTTATTCCCTTTTCAGCTCATTAGGTCTTAGTGAACTAATAATGAGAATGGGTATAGACTGAGAAGAAAAGGCAAAAAAGAAACATCAACACGGTTTTATTGCCTTTACGTTCTCCACAATGAAAGCAGGCCTGTGCAAATGCTTCTTCTCTTCATTGTCAGGCCTGAAAAGACATGAGAGAAATAACATTGTGAAGTATCTGATTTGTCTTGGGGTGAAACGTGTTCAGCACAAACAACACACACTTTGTTATTCTGGCCAAACTGGAAGGTGACGTGAGAACTTTTTAGAACAATTTCCATTGTAAATGATCCCCAGCACAGTCAGGACAGTAATGTGCTGCAGCTCAGACGGATGTGAGACTGCACTTGGGGAACAGGCTCACTCACTGGAATGGGACACAGCTCACTGTGATTTAGTCATTGATTTTAGCGATTGCCGTTTTGTCCAATTACCATAAATTTTCCAGAACTGTGACCAGTCATTGACGTGTCGTAATCACTGGAGAATCCGGCGGGAACATGTAAATTAGGTGCTCAGAGCAGAGCGGTGTGTGTCTGGGAGCACATTTGCATCGCTTCTTTGACATGAATTATTTCACTCACCTCCGTTCTGGATTTGATTAAACATTCTTATTGTCGTGTTTTGAAGTTCTCAATCCGTGACGTGAAGCTGTGATGCATGTGGACTGAAGCCCAGAGTCATTGAAGTAGATGAGTCTGTCTAGTCTGTCTGAAACGATGCACTGACTGAAGCTTATTCAATACATTGGAAACTGATTCAAAACCCTTTAAATAAAGGTCAAGTGCGAATATGATCTGTTTATGAACGGCTGACAACACGGCACACAGCGCTACTGAACTACTAAAAGTGTTCAGCGATTCTGCTGGCCACGCTGAGAGGCTTTTATCAGGATTAGCAGACGCATTCTGCAAAACACGAGTCTGCCTTTGGAGCGACGAGCAATTCTCTCGACATGGCAGATCACATCGGGGTCATTCTAGGAAACTGATGCTTTTAGAGTCCAGGCCATTTCATGAGCTCTCAAAAATGGAACTGTCTGCTCATTGAAATGGCGAGTGATGTAATGTCTGTTTTCATTATTTTAGTCGTGTATTCTGTATAGTACTGTATAATTTTTAAAGCAATAGTACGTACTTTACTAACATTGGTTTTTGGCGCCGCCACTGGTAAAAGAGTGTAACTACAGTAACAATGTAGCGTGAATGTATCGGAAAAACTGTGGCAAAACTGCGAGCAATGTCATCATAAATGACACCGTATACACCAAAGCAAATAAGTATATACTTGCAAAGGGAATTGCAAAGGGAAGGCTGAAGAAGTTGAAAGAAGACTGACTGACCCAGATGATATTTATACAGCACGTATCACCACGCTGTTCACTTCAATTGCTTTGCTGACAGACGATAACAAGTCCGTAGATCAAGTGCAAGTGCACCCACCAGTTTTCAATCATGAACACACTGTGATCAAAGAGCAACCACCAAATGCCCGTTTACACTTTTATTTCATTTCCAGTTGTAAGTGGAGGATGATGCTCGGTATGTTGATCGCAGCTCTCAGAAGCTGTCCGCAGTGGACAGTTGGTATAGAACATGTTCCACTCGTGCAAATCAGAACTTCAAATTGACTATATTGTTTTATTATAAAAAAGTGAGGGAACATTAGCACAGTTGCTAGCTGGCTATATCAACATTATACTTTCATAAACACATTAAAATGGCTTGCAGACATTGCAATAAATCCTCCCTCATATTTGCTAACAATAGCAATGCAGAAAATTAATGTCTTTCAAACCCTGTAAAAACATGGCCTTTCAGCATGTGAGCCCTTCAGTTGTCCAATGTTCACCCAGGTCTGACACCTTTCACATATCAAAACATGTGGCTCGGCCAGGATTTACCTGCTATTACTTTACTCAGACCAGTGACTCAGATTTCCAGAGATAGTCCAGGATTTGTCCCTCCCTTGATATGGGATTTTTTCCCCCATTGAACTCAATGGGGATTTTTAACTGTTATTTAACTGCTCACTGTTCATCTTTTCAGGTAGCGGCACCATTCAAAGCATCAAGAACAGCCACAGTCTTCCAACACAACACTCTGACAACCACTGCACACACTCAAGCTCAGTGCTTGCAATAGGACAACATACAACCTCATATTCACAGGTTCACTGCTCAGCCATATTTTCAGCTAGGGACACCATTCAAAGCTTGAAACGTAGCTCCAGTCCTCATCTGTTTGCTCATCTTTAGAAATATCATGGACAGGTTGCAACACTGAGCTTTCACATGTAGTTTCTGTTATTATTATTATTATTATTGCTGTTATTGTGATATCAAATGAATGAGCATTGTTTTACTTTGCTAAATCTGCATGGAAAATTTGAGCTGAATCTAGCTGTATATTTTACATTGACTGCAATGATACTTTGACAAATTTTATAAATAACATTTCCAGCACCTTTTTTCCATCGTCAGTAAGATGACTATTAAAAGCCACTATTAAATGAACTTGGGTCATGTAGAAATGCATGCTTCATCTGTTCAAATGGTTGCAGTTACATATGACTTTAAGGTATGGATTTCTCCTGTTACAATTTTCTGATTTTTATAAGCAATGTAAAATGTAACTGAACAAGCTTGACCCTCATATGTTCCAATCTGCAGTCAGACTTAACCCAAACCATGAACAACAGAACGACTTCAATGTAATGACTTCAAGGATCAAAGGAAGCCAACATCAACATGATGAAGGAAATAATCCTGAAGGCTGCTGGAGATATTTCTCCCGCAGCCTGCCAACTACACATCAAAATTCCAAGAGCCAGGTGGCTGTGATGCGATTAAAGTGCGTAAAGCAGACTTCACTTCAGCTGAGGCGCCGATAACTCCATCATATGCAAATTCCATTTGAGCGATGAGAGAAATAGAATAAGGAAGTCAGTGTTCAATCGTGAGTTCATGGTTCCTCCAGATGACATAGGGAACAAAGTCGGCCTGGAAGAGAGAAGTGGGATGGTGTGTTTACCAGAGAGGTGCATCTCCCATATTAGCTCGTAAATGTGATGAATGTTCGTCTGATTCGGGTGTCATCTTTTCAATGCGAGTGCTACGTCGAAGGTCAGCGGGAAGAGGAGCAGGAGAAAGACACTTCAGAGAGATCTGAGCGTGACAAAGTGTGTCTGATATTTCATTTTATTTTCAAACAAACCGAGGATGTTCCTGACAACCTGACCAGCCATGACTCAAACAATTGTAAGAAATAAGATTATAAGTGCATATTAATGTGAGTAACTGTGAAACCTGAGATTTAGTTTTGTGCAGCGACAACACTATGTTGTGTCGAAGTAACAGGTAGCAATTCTGCATAGACCTTTCTGGTGTGACAATCGTGAAGTCCTCACCTCTGATCTTCACCGTGTGGTCGTGCTATTGGTCTACACTTTACTCTCTGTCACTGACAGTTGTCATGAGTTATGGTATCTACAGGCTGGTGAAGCTTCATGAAACAGCTCCCTCTAGATTAGGGGTGAGCAGTGGGTGCAGATTTTAGTTCCAAGAGGAGCAGGTGTCGGAAGACTTTGATCAGTTGATTGTCAGTCAGGTATTGCTTGTTTCATCTGAAACCTCACTGGTTATACTGCGAGTGTTTGATGGGTGGAAACAAAAAACATGCACCACCCGGGCCCTTTGAGGACCAGATTGCCCACTCCTGATCTAGATGGTGTTCTGCTATAAAATATTGTACTTTAAACAACTAGTTTAAAGAAACCTCATGTCATTTTTAAACCGACAGCGCCACCTCCAGAGCTCAGAAAATGAGGACACCGTTTCATCTCCTTATCACAAGGCTAAAAGGTTAAAGGTTGTTGGAATCTGAGACGACAGCATTTGATCATTTCTGGAAGGAGAACCATGTTTACTTTGAACATGAGTGGCAGTGAAGATTGCCCAGAGCCAGCCGGGCCAGTTTCTGCTCTCATGTTTAAAAAAAATTGTTAGCTTCAGCAAGAGCTATGAGTGGCTTTAACATTTGATGTGCACTTTTAAAATACCGGTTATCATTTGTGGAGAAGGTTATTGTATCACATAACGTCGGTAAAGCAACGGCAACAACATTAAACTGTTGAGTGACACAAGCCGATGGAATCCTCCCTCAGGATATGTGTTGCCTTTTCAATCATTAACTGCAGGGAAATCCCCAGAACAGCACTGTAACAGACTGTCTGCACTTTGGACTTGTGGAATATTTCTGCGTGTTGCACTTTAAATTTAAATTACATCTGAAGGGTATGCATTTTCAGGTTGTTTCTATAAATCTAAACTCCAAGTCGACAGGGCTATGCAGGACTCTGGAGGCAGCTGCTGGAGCCAAAAAGAAAATTGGCTGTGTTTTATTTGAGAGGCAATTTACTTGGGATCTTGTACACAGCTTCCCCAACAAACAATCGCTCTCCACCCTTGAAGCCGCTTTGAAGACCAGCCCCGGACAATTCTGTCTTCCAATGTTTTCTCACTTACAGCTGTCCTCGAGGAAAACATTCTGCAGCTGCTGCTGGCCCTCAGTAATACCGCGTGGTACTCGCAATACAACTTAACAAACAGTCATGTGATCATTTATCATGATAATGGAGGCTCAGTGTGAGAACTATGATGATACAGTTCTTGCATCTTGGATCCTGGAAGTCATTTAGATTTGGTTTTATTCACATATGTGAAACAAGCTCCTGAATGGAGGTGCACGCTCTCAGAGTGCTTTCATAGCTATTCATTAAATGTCAGTAAGTAGTGGAATAGCTTTTTATTTTGTGAAAGTAAATACTGCACAGCATTATTTTCCCGTCCTGCTTTGAGATTGAAGTACAAAGAAAGGTCAGTCAGGTTTACTGACACGTCATAAACAATGAGATACATCTTTATTATGGTTTGGATTCACGTCAGCAACAGATATATATAATTATTTTATAACCAATCATAAACATCAAAGTGAGAATGGAATTACTCTGCTCTCGATTACAGTGGAGAAAACAAAAGGTAGTGCTGTGTGTCACCTGTATGGATTTGACTGAAACACCTGGAAACATTTCGGGAAAACTGACATGTTATAGAGACCTGTCACTTGACGAAGATGAGTTGGGGAAAGCTCTGGCAGCAGCTGCAGCTACATCGCTGCAATCTGCACACCCTGCTCACAGGTGCAGTTAAGAGTGGCATGTACCGTAATGTGCCGTGAAAACTCAGCGCTGACATCGCTGGCATGCAGAGAGGCGTGAAGTGGAATTGCCATCAATTTGAGCAAGTTAATCACCAGATAATGTATTCAATGAAACAGGAGTCAACCTGTGTTTTGGCAAATAGGGTGAGACATTATAGCATCATACAGGAATATTAGGTTTGTGTGTGGTTGCATGTTTAGTTTAACCTTCAGTTACTTATGATCTTTATAGTCTCGTCTCTAGAGTAATCTAGTAGTTTCTGAGTCAGATACATTTTCTGGAAAACCTTCATGTCATGCTGGTTTTTCATTTCTTTTGTCAGTGAGTTCCACATTTTCTCTCCCACTATTGCGGCGTCCATTTGTCTTAGTTTAGCTTCCCTCTTCTTCTCTGCTCCTCCTCATCGGGAGTTAGTTCAAACAGTTCATGTACGGGGGTTTGTCCAACCCCTGTAGATGATCCAGTAGCGTTCCAAACATGACTTAACAGCGTTTCTAGTAGCAGGACTAGTGGTCTTGTGTTACTTTGGTGGGTGCTCCCCCACACCTCCACTCAGAGTACAGTACAGTGTTCTCAATGTTCTCTCATTCGAGTACTCCTTGCATTTATTCATTATATACAACTGTCTGGATATTTTCATTGGGCTGTTGGTTACGCGCTGTTCTTCTTCTTGTTGCAGTGAAACTATTGCAGCAGAAGGAGGTGAGAGGTAAACTTTCAAGTCACATCGTTCTCTGACTTCAAAGCAAGCAAACTCAGTGGGTTTCCTAATCTTCCACACTGTTGTCCTTTCCTCTCCCACCTGAGCCGCATCGGTGCACCATTTGATATTTGAGATCAGAGAGCTGTATCACAGCGGCGAGGAAGCTGTGACGTATTCTCTTTCAGGGCAAATCTGCCAGAGATTAATCCAACATGTATTTCCTAATCACAGCAGACGTGCGTGGAGGCGTGTCCCCACCTGCTGGCACCGGGGGAGCTCATGGTAGCATCTGGTCTGAGGACAGATGTTTAGACAGGCAACTTTCACCATGTGATCCATTCATATGCATAGCGTATAATAGCTTTCTCTTCCCTCGCACAATGCAGCACTGAAGCTGGTGAGAGGAACTTTTTTTTTTTTTTCTGGCAGATGATGACAGCATTAAAACATGAAAGACCATGACACAAAGTCACAGCCTGTGTGATGAATGAGCCCCTCAATGTCTCACTGTTTCAGTTTCTCTTGTCTGCCACCATCAGGCTTGAACTGTAATTTCTATTTACAGCACGTTAATCATTAGACATGAAAGAGCGTAGCGGCGTCACAACTACTCAGAGGGCGACAATGTGGAGACCAGAGAAGAGCTAAGCAGACGCAGAGAGCAGCAAGGGTTTCTCAGCATCGATGATGGGTCTAACAAAACTGCACGTCCACTTCTGGCTTTTTATCATTCTAACTTCAGTAGCACAAGGTATGTACTGAGTTCAAATCTGTCTTTTAGATAACTCTATCAATATTATTATTATTATAATGTTTCAATTCATTTTTGCCGATAACAATAGCGCATGTCAATGTCCTCTCTCATGACAAACTCGGTTGGTTTGACTTGGCCTGGAGAGCCAGCAGTGGTGCTCTGAACTCCAGTGAGCGGTTTTTGCAAAGACAAGATGACAAGAGATCACATCCTGTTTGACTGACTGACTCGCACGGCAACATTTAAACTGCACAAAGATTGAAAGCAAAAGTTCTCAAAGGTTCTACAGAGGGCTGCAGGCTCGGCGAGGCAGGTGGGCTGAATGAGGGTCCTGATGACGGAGGAATCAAAAGCCCACTGAGCTGAAAAACCATAAGAGTAAAAGTAGAATTATTTTCAGTAGGAATAGGTGGAAAAATAAGTTTGACATGCAACTGCAGAATTTAACTCACATGTATGTCGATTTTGCTGAAGGTAAACCTTAGGTGACCTTCTTCCTGCGTGTCTGTTGGAGGGATTCTGACAGGAAAACATCTCCATGTTGTTGATGGTATCACATCACAGACAGGGTCACGTGAGTTCAGTGTGCATCCCACTCTGGTCCTTCAATTTCCAGCATGGGAAAAGAGCGCTTGAAATAGCTTTCCGCAGTGAAAAGCGGAAAATTCATAATTCTATCTGAACGTATGAGATCACAATAAAGCCCCGAGCTATAGTCAGCAGTGAAGATTCTGATGTAGTGATGTGTAGATGAGGTTTCATGAAACAGTGTCCTGATTTTCAGAGGCCACCAGATGGCGCTATCTGCTGTAAAATGTTTTGACTTCAACGGCTAAATCAATAAAACCTCTCATCACTTTTAAATCTAGAGCGCCATCTAGTGGCCTCTGAAATTTCATCAACCCTGCAATACTGTTTCATGATACCCACCACTATTCTGACAGACTATAGTCCAAACAAATGCTGACTCATGAAAAAAACAAAACTCCAGTCTGATGAATACGGTTAGTAAACTAGTACAACTCTGAAATATCCAGTGGATATGAGGGATAAAGAAAAGTTGCTTTGCTCTGTCTTGTTCAATGAGGGCCACATGGAAGATTCTTGGGGACAGAGACTTGTATTGTTTTCCTTTACAAGTCTTTCGAAATGAGTTCATTCACAAGGGCAGAGATTCGGCCACTACAGAAAGAGATTGTTGGGACACATCTGTGGGATTTCCTGACCACATCACCAGTGATGTAATGTAACACCCTCGATGGTTGATCAAACTCGGCTTGTGTTCAACTGGCATTCGCTCTGCCCAATGGATCTCTTAAAGCTTCCTCTGCAGTGTCTGCCATTAGTCCTCTCCTGTCCACTGTAGTGATGCTCAGTGCTGTCAAGGTTTTGGAGAGTGATGACCCCACAAACACTCAGCACCCAACCTCGATGGGCAGACACTTCACCTTCCAGCTCTGCTCACCAGCTCTTAAAAAGCGCTTGTCATTGTCTCCACAAACCAGGAGTAAGTGAGTTTTACCCAAAACAAATGGCTAACCTTAACCAGGACCTAAACCAAACTTAGACCCAACTATAATGACCCTGATATTTTGAAGTTTTAATGCTCAAATTGAGGCTCTACCATGTTGGACTGACCAAACGGTCCTAACAAGCCAAATGTTCTCATCAAGGCATTTTTCCCAGAATTGGTCCCCACAAGTGTCGATAAACCAGTCTTCTCCAGAGTGTGGAGTGTGGATTATTATTAAAACAAAATGGATCCAGCAACAATCATTTTGAAATTTCCCTTGTGGCATCATCTGTTATGTGTGGAAACATAAAAGAAATCGATTCAAGAGCAAGTCTTCACCACATGGTTCGGACGAACTAAATAATACAACCTTTTTGCTGGTTCTTGGTTCCCATTGGAAGCCCATAGTCCGCGACAACTATGGTCCTATGTTACGATCCGCACACTATGGCGGGAAGAGGAGAATACAACTTGAAACACTTGAAATTGTAACAGGCAGCTTGGTGGAGCTTCCATGCTTTCTCTCGCAGTTACCAGGCAGCTGCCATTCTGTGGAGGCTCCTTAGCTCCTGCAGGCCTGGGGTGGTGGGGCAGGACCTCCTGCTGCTGACGGCTTTCACGGCTGGTTTCAGAGCCTGACTATGGTGACCATAAGGTGCTCCAATATACCCCTGTCTACAGCCATTGGGGTTTAGGGGATCCCCATTTGCCCTAGAGGCAGAGGTTTGTTTTGCTGGAAAGAACGTTGTACACTCCATGGAGCGGGGAAATCCTGCGCTGTGGTTCCTCCAGTCCATGAGACTGTCAAGTCGATGCTATGCTCCTACAGTCCATGAGGCAGGCAGCTACGATATGAGTGCTGTTGAAAGCTAAATGGTAAAACTAATTGTCATTGTCACAGAGTCATGCGGTCAATAACTTTCACTCTGCCCGTCGCACTGATCATGAGAAACACGAACATGCCAGAATGAATATAGCAGACTGAATTGATGATGAAGGTGGACGGGAGTGAAGACATTCAAATGTTTTTCAGGTTCAGGAGAGCTGGGACTGAATGTGAGCCCTCACGTCACCGCAGAGTTCAACAAGACGGTAACTTTAAACTGCAGCGTGTCTGAACATGGTCAGAAACTGGCAATCAAGTTCATGGAGTGGTCGGTCAACAATCGGCAACTTTGTCGGTACAACAGCGACGGACGTATCACCTACCACACGAGCAACTACAGCCGCCTGCACTGCCAATACGAAGACGGGCGCCTTGCTCTAGTTTTCCACCAAGTACAGCCAGTGGAGACGGGGAAATCCAACCGCTTCATGTGCAAAGTCCACTCCAACAAGGGAATTTGGAACAGATACAGCCACATAACACTGCAAGGTAAAAGTCCACCATATTGTCATGAACGGTTGCCCAACGCCTGCTAGCAAAGATAATATCATTGTGTCGCTCTGCGGACGATTACAGCCCCAACACTGAATAGAACTCCATGCTCTCTTATTGAGTTGTCCCATAAACTAGACACAAGATGTGTAGCGCGGAAGAAACCACCCACACACTGTCCCTTGCTCTTCAACAGTCGCTCAGTGTGATAAATACAGACCAATACATGATTTAAAGAATGTATATCAGAATCAGAACCAACATTATTGCAATGGTCCGTGGGAATCCCAGCAACTAGGAAAGTGATTTGGAAAAATAAAATAAAATAAAATGGACATATGCATTGTTATTATTATATAAGAAATGTGATGTTCAGATTGGTTGGAAGAAATTATAGGGATGCACCGATTTCCAAAACAAGAAGTGTACAAGTAAAGTTAGGGTTTTTTTCTCCTCATGGTTGCAAGTTTCACTGCATTACAAACACAAATTTTCCAAAATTTTAATATACTGACATTCAAAAACTGCACGCTGCCGTAAATTGGTATCTGTTTAGTGGCAGTATGAATATTCAAGCCCGATATCTGATCGATGACCGATATATCCCTGGAAACTACCACAAGGCGTTTTTAATCACAAGTGAGTCTCCTGCATGTTTGTGTCCAGAGTGCTACCGGTCGTTCCAAGCTAAGTGGACTGAAGACGGTCCAGAGTGCACCGCCACAGTTCATCCAGACCTACAAATACGCTGGTCATCGTCGTCCGGTGGAGGCCACCACCCAAATCCGAGGCCTCAAGTGTGGGAAAGAGTGGATGAAAGAGGATGGCTGATACTGAGGAGCCAGTTAAAGGATGCGTCACGGTCCTATAAATGCTCTCTGTGGAGCCCTGCATCAAGAAGAATCATCGACAGCATAGAAGTGACACCAAATGAAGCCAGTACACTTGCACCCCTAAAAACTTTTTTGTGTTTGCCAGCAATTCTTCTTATCACTTTACTGGAACTCTGACAAGAAAGTGAGTCCAACACAATGGAGCCTGATGGATGACTGGCAATCTTCATATCGCCGCGATGAGTCGTCTTACACAAGCCTCAACAGATTTTTATTCCTCCGTTTTTCTGAGGCCGACATGAAAATTATAGCGTGTCTACAAGTGATAACAAGGGAGATGATAATCATTCTGCTCTCTTGTTGTTTGGTTTCCCAAAGGCAGTCAAGGATGAGGGAGCAGGGATATTGGTTTGTCTTCAAAGGGACACACACACACGCATAGTACATTTAATAGCTATCGCTCTCCTTCACCACTAACACTTCCTCATCACACAAAAGTGTTTTGGATGTCTCTTCTTGGCTGAACGCTTCGCATTCCTGATCTTTTAAACCCCGAAGTGGAACTGGTGTGATCCAATGGCAGCAGGCTGTCTATCAATGAGTGTGGATGGAGCTCAAATTTTAATGCAAGGTGCATTTGAAATTAGAAATAGAGGAAATGCGTGGATGCCAGGCTCCTGGGGGGCCACGGAAAATGAGGAGGCGTGACGCATCAGCGAAGAATGGATGGAACCGATGAGCTCAGCAAGTAATAACTGAAAGTGAGATGTTGACCTGAGAATTGAATTTCATGTTAAGATTAGTCACAGGGAACTTTTTCATAAGGACGTGTCAGTGATTGATTCAGGAAGTGAAAAGTGAGTCATTTCGGAGGTATTATGACTGGAAGGAAACTCAGTTTGTTTGATCTCTGGCCAATGATTCATCTCTTAGAAAGTAATAAAAGTAAATAAGCAACCTGCAAGAAAGCTCTCCAAACTCCTGTGCGACATCCAAAATCCCTGCACCGCTGTTGTCAACATGACAGTTCTGTTCTCGCTGTAAATGTTTAAGCGCCACACGTTCATTTGAAACGAAAATGCATTTGTGTATCTAGTAGATAAACAACCATAAAAATCCATGAGTGTGTCTGTGCATGTTTTATTACCTGCCGACTTCAAGGTCACTGGAAGGTCCTGAACCCCATCAAAGTTATATGGTGTTTACTTGGTATTAAAAAGGTTTGGTATTCATTCAGTCAGGAGAGGAAGAAAGTTACGGAGCGGATTTCACACCCACGAAAACTTGACAGCAAAATTGCATGTTCAAGATTAAATAATACATCACGATTGAAGATTACGTGTCTCCGAAGGCCTGGAACCACCTCTGTATTTCTGAGGAAGGAGAAGCTTGGAGCTGCTAACTGACCCATAAAAAAGACTATTGTCCCATGTTTATAGTAAAAGTCCTATAATTATGTGCAGACAAAACGATATTATTATGAAGAGAAATGAAACAGAGGCCTCTGCCTATGTTGAATCAGTCCTATTCATGCAGAATACGTGGCACAGGTCACCGAAAAGCAGATGACAAAGGTAGAACCACCGCTTACAAATCCTTAACACATGTCTCTGCTGAAAACAAAGGCCATTCACAGTGGCACCCTTTTGTCCACATCACTGTACTTTGCTGAATCAAATTCATTCTTCCTCACCAACTCAAAGTGACCTTCTATCCATGAATAAAAGCGAGATAAAGGGACTAGTTTTTACTTTTCAGCATGAATGTGGAACTATTAACTGAAGTCTGGAAGGGCTTCAAACGCCTCGATTATAGTTGACTGACAGCAAAGCTGTGGGATCAAAACTGTTTATGCAGCCGAGATGATATTTATGAAGGTTTTTGGTTGGCATTTACTTTGGGTTTTATCACCACACAATCGCTTTACTGAACCGTTCAGGAGTCTGTGGTTTATGCGCCAATGCTGCCCTCTGTTGGAGTATTGTTGAAGTTGTTAAACTTCATAACTGGAAGAGACAGTTTGACAAATTCACTTCTTTCATTTAGATCATATGTTTATCTCAGTTTAGATTTTGTCCTCGCCCTGTTGAAGGTTCTGATGATGACATGCAACGACTGACTTGACTGACGAACGCGGACAGCAGTCAGTGAATGGATTTTGGCTCCTCATCTGAAATGATTTTATCAAGGAAGAAGTGCCAGAGACATTGAGAGCAACTCCGTCCTCCACCAGAGACTCAGTGTAGAGCTGATGCTTCTAAAGTAGCAGTAATAATAATAGTAATAATAATAATAATAGTTCTTTACACTCACCAGTAGTCACTCATTTATTTTTCACAAGAAATTATTTTATATTTTTGTATTTATTCACCTTATTTTGTCAAGGATCATTTGAAAACTAAATCAGGTTTTTGACTTCCGATATTCCTAGCATTTTGCCATCCATTCATGCACTCACTTTTAATGAAACATTGCTTCAAGGTCAGGCTCGTAAATGGCCCGGTGATTCCCTCAAGGCACTTGCCCATCTGTGAGATGGGGAGCTTTTAGCTGGAGGATGAAGCGCCACAATCTTCTGAAGGTCACCTTGCCCCAGTCCAGACGGACGTTTCCATCACTGTCATCAACGCGTGGATGCATTTTCCATCTTCGCAAGCACCACTGGTAGATATTGGAGTTGGAAATTTCCTTTCAACAATTTGATGAGTTGTGATTCCGCCTTGATTAATAAATCTATAATCTATTTCTCCAGGACACCCTGGAAAGGTCAGACAACCAGACTGACAGTCTCTGACAAACATGGACAGCTAACCTCCGTATGATATTGGGGAAGAAAACCAGAGTTCCAGGAGGAAACCTGCATGGAAAGCCCTCATATTCACTCACTCAGTGGCCATAATTGAACTTGCGACCTTCAGCTTGGGACTCCACCAACATGTTCTTTGGGCAAGTATTTGAAAATCCATAACAGACGCATATTCCACACATTTAGCAAGACTAGCTGAAAAATAAAAAGAGCAGAAAAGCAGGATTCAAGAAACATTTCTGATGCTAAGGAAATCATTGAATGTATATTTAGTGATTTTTGTATTTTATTTCATTGAAATATTACCTTGTAATTGTACAGTTAGTTAATGATTTAAGAGTACATTTCGTTAACTCTGTCCCGATCAGAACAATACTGAAGAAATGAAGAATGAAGTTGCAGTCTTGCGTCCCGCGTTTCAAATGACATTGCAATACCAAGTTTTGTCCACTAGAGAGAGCCAGTTCACCAACATCTTGGTGGGCTCAACTGACAAAAGCAAACAATTGAATTAGAATTTGACGCCAAATAATGACGATGATCATGTTTTCCTTTAATTTGTAGATTTATTTTTGTTCACAATATTATTATTTTCACCTTTTTACATTTACACTGTTCATCAATGCAACCGACGGAGTCTAAATATCAGGTCGGGCAGCTCCTGAGCATCAGTGGCGGGTGTTACAGTGGCGAGCTGAATAGTGTTTACAGAGGAGCAAGTCAGGACTCAGTGCGGTTCCCATGGTAACTGAAGTGTCTCTGCCGGTTCCCCATCACGCTCTTTGTGTGTGTGTGTGTCGGGTGTGTATTATGACCCTGTCATAATGCCGACCTCTTGGTCATTGGTGTGGTGAGCAGCCACTGGTGCTTATAGCTTAAAGGCCCAGGGGAGGAGGAGCGCACGCTCCTTCAGCTCACTGCAGAGAGGAGGACAACATGTTGGAGGTAATTGAAAAGCGTGACAAACAAGATTAACAACTGGGATTGATATGAGGGCTGCGTTGCAAATTTCTTTGAAGCAAAATGTATATAATTCCGAGAAGAATCTGCATTTCACACATTGCTGTCTACAGCAGATCTGCACAGAAGTGAAACTCCAAAAGGCTTGTTGTGCTTTTTTATATTGAGAAAAGGTCATCCGTGATAGAAGTCACTGTACAGTGTGACAAGAGGAGGGTTTCTTCTACGACCGCAGTCCTGTTCTTCTGCATTTCCTATCAGACCACCTTAAATAATGGTGATCGTCCTCCCTCGTCTAGTCACGCTTTCGCCTCCTCATGTCTGCATTCAGCTCATCCATGAACCTCAATGGTAAATCCAACAGGTCCCATCCCTCCTCTGCCCTCCACACCATCGTAACCTGACCTTGGCTGCCGTGTTTCTCCACATGAGCAGCACATATAAATGCTCCCATTTCTCTTCCTGTCCTTTTTCAACACTCCCATTGAGTCTCACGACTGTGCTGTGAAGCTTCCCTTTCACGCCAAGAGAGTCCAGTCATCTCCTCCTGTTCCAGCCCTGTCGCCGCTCTTGATGTCTGTTCATTACGTTCACGACTTTCCCTCCCCCCTCGCTCATCTCTACTCTCACTACACATCACTATATCATCAGCAAACATCATGGCCCATGGAGACTCCTCCCTAACCTTGTCAGTGTCTGTCCGCAGCCATAGCTAACAAAAGGGGGCAAGAGTTGATCTTTGACAATTGGGAATTTTAAAATGAATCACGCATGAGAGCGTATGTTTTTTTTTCTCCTCGAGAATATAAGAATGCAGAAAAACAAATGGGTTTAAGAAGGGCCGCTTTTCTCATGCAGGAGAAGAGGGTTGGTGCACCACTTGTGGTGTGAACGTCTGGCCCTTTTATTGAACATGACAAAAACGACAACACCAACTGTCTCCCCGTCCTGCAATACTCTCATCCAAAATACAGATATGACGTCCATGGTTTGGTATTAATGCACACCAAGTTTACGTTTTGAAGTGATCCAGTTGATTTTATGGAGCTCATAAAAATAATATATGATTGAGGATTCAATTAAATGCAACAGCATTGTGGATGGAATTTATTGTTGCACGGTAAATACAATGTTCTGTAGCAGTAGAGGAGTACAATTCTGTTTGTAATGTAAAAGGTGCACGTTGTTTATTGCTTGTTCGCTGATGGATTACGACGACTGTAATTCTCCTCTGTGTTACGTAACCACCATAGATTGCCGTAGTATTACTGATCAATGATTTTGATTGAAGACCATTTGGTGCTCTTTAAATGACATATATCTTTGGGGAAAAAAAAGAAACAAAAATGTACAGGGCTATTGATTCTGTATTTGATGTAGTGTTCAATAAACAAGTGAACAGACACATGGCACGGAGTCCTCATTAAAATAGGCTGTTGTTTGAAATGTTTAAAGTCCACATGTGATGGTCAGGGGTGAACACATGATCCCTGGTTTCCAAGCCAACAGCAGCAGAACATCACGTCTTGGCTGCAGGAAGAGTGAGGGGTTTACCAGACAGTTCCTCATCTTGTCTCTAAGTGTAAGGACATGCTTGTTTCACAAATGTCAGTCCTGATAAAGTTTCAGTCAGTGAGAGAATCAACAGAACTGCCCGCATCATGACCAAACTCTGGATCCTGAGCCACAGCAGATGGTCAAAGACTCATCACTCCTCCAATGAGGGCTGCATGTTCCGACTCCTAGGAGCCAACAGTTACCAGTAACAACCGGTCTTATCCCCACATCTCTGAGAACATGAGGCTCTAGAAGTTCTAGCAACTGTGCTACCTACTTTACAGTCCCTGGGTTCAAATAATGATACTTAATATTGACTAACATTAACACTATTTAGTTACTAACATATACATATTAAGTTACTGAACAGTGTCATTAAATAAGGATAATAATTGTAAAATAAATGACACTTTAAAAGTAATAAATACATTTAAAAAATTGGCAAAAAGATAGAATAATGCTTGTGACCCAGCAAAATTTCAACATAAAAGAGAGCATAAAAGTGGATGGTGTGATGGAACAAATGTGTGTTCCAGGAATCAAAGTCAGTGCAAGAGCCCAGTGTGCGTCCATCACTTGTCTTTGACTGTAACCTGGCAACCCTGAGATCAAAACAGCGAGTAAATCGACAAACAAAAGCTAACATGATTGAAACGGTCCAGTTAAAATCCACGTATTCACCGAGTCACCGTCATGAGGCCAAACCCAAACAATGCAACAATGCGACTATACCATACATGGCATATACACAGCATAATAAATCACTCTTGAAGGATGGGTTTAGATGCCAAACCAAAAGAAAGCAGATAAAATCTTGGGTGGAAGAAATCGATTCAAATGAAGTATCTTGTTTATCACGGTTGATCCATTTTCTTTGCTTCTCACCGGCATCTGAGCATAAATCACTGCTGCACATTTTCAAGACCTAACAGCACTAACACTTGGTCAAGGCCACTCTGTGTTTCCTACAAGTTTTGGTCAGACTTCTTTTTCCATAGTCGGCCATCCAAGCAATTCAAGATTCTCCTTTCCCCAGGCGCTGGGAGAACACCGCGGTGCGACCAGGACCGCTGGTCGAACCCAGCTGGTAGGAGGAGGCCTGACTAGACCCTTCACCCCTGGATAGCTCTCCATCCTAATCTAGGAGAAGGGAAAACTCATTTCAAATCCTGCCTCCCATGAGAGGTGAAAGAAACTAGATGGATGCCGCTGGTTTTCAAACCACACCCACAGTAATTCATGAGCACTTCCATTGACACTGTGGTGAGCCAACAGGACCACATCATCTGTGAGATGCAGATAGAGATGAGATCCTGAGGCCTCACCAGAACCTGAACATCCCCCCTCACCCTAGCGACAGAGGGCTATAGAAACAGGTCTACTGCTGACACATCTGGCACAACTGTGGCAGCCGGACAATAGAGTGGTATTTATTGTTGTCTGCTGAGAAATGATAGCCCACAATGGGTCTTGTCTGGAGCTACTAAGAGCTCTTTATTGATCCACCTGATTCTGTCTGTCAAGCGAAGATTAAACCCTCCGACCTGGTAATTCATGGGTAGGAATGCAAAATAAAGTGAGTAAAACTCTCTGTCATCGAAGCAGTTAAAGATGAGTTTGGAGTTAACCAGCACAGGGCAAAGGTCCGTTTCAAAGCAAAATGAAACTGAAGCGTGTTGATGCACAAAAATGACCACAGGGTCCACCTAATAATTTGATGTCCTTTTATGAAACCTATCCAGTTCACATCTTCTAAATATCACGGGGTCTCTGACTTATCTGAATCTGACCTACTTTTTAAACAGGCTATCAAGCTGGGTAATGTATTTGGAGCAGAGTCATGTCCTGTGACGGATGAGTCATAGCAGCAAACGGCGGTACGATGAGAGCAACAGTGTGGGCAGAAATGACAGTGTGGGCGAAGAACGCCAAACACTTTGGCACGCAGAATCAAACAGAGCATGTCAATAATAACAGTTGGTTTGGTCTGTTGAATTATACTTTTACTGCAGAATCCAACTTTACATATGTACACTCACACTTGTACTGCTCTCTTTGTGGGGACTAACTGGATCCAGCAACAATCATTTGGAATTGTACTTTGGGGCATCAACATTATGCATGGAAACCAAGTCGTCCACATGAAACCGTGGAAAAAGAAATAAATTCAAGTGAAAGTCTTCACCACATGGTTCGGACAAACCAAATATTTTTTTTATTTATTTTTTAAAATTTTTTTAACAAATTTGATATTGACATGCGATAGGTTTTGGTTGGGGTTTTCTCTGTAAATAAAGAATGAAAACAAACCTTTTCTTTTTTTTCTTAAAAATAAAGGTCATGAAAACTCTCAAAATAAATGGTGAAATGGACATCTATACATAAGGGCATACATTCAAGACGGCACATTAAAAACAAAATGATAAACAATAAACCCTTTTTTAAAACAATTTGTAACCCCAGAACAAGTTAACATCAAAACCATGCAGTAAAATGTTTCCAAATCCAGTCATGTGACAGATACTAACTTGATCCACATTACTTTTGGCAGATCTGGGAGGAACCTTACGTACGACACGTAAGAAAACAAGAACCATGTGTCAGTCAGCACTGGCTCAAGGACAAATGGAAAGGAAAAAGTCACAATAGTGTAAATATAGAACACTCACTACTTGTTAATCTGAAACTACACTATAACATGTGAATACTCCCTTAATAATTGACATGAACAATGACTTTTCAAGGGATTCATTTATATGGAGTTGAGGTCTTCCGTCCATTTCTCACTCTCACAGTGAAAGTATTATGAAGATTCCCTATGCGACTTCGACACACAGCAAGAGGAAAGTATTTGCATTTTCCTGGAGGCTGCAGCGTGGAGAAACTTGCCCACTGCTGATTTCAAACGACAATAAAGGTCAAACACTCATCAACAAATAGAATCCAGTTGTTCAGAGGAATCAATATTCATCAGAGGTAACTTTCCCCGGACTGAGGGAAGACCAGCGTTGGACGTGCAGCACTTTATAGATGAGTTAGTGCGGAATATTGAGCACTGTTCCACAGCCTGAACAGCTATTGCTGTGCACATGAGAGCAGAATCATGACAGAGATAAAGTGCTTCAAAGAGGCATATTCTAATGATCCACGGCCCACACTGTGCCAGAACCTTATCTGAACACACACACGCACACACACACACACACACACACACACACACACACACCGCATTGGATTCAGTGATAATTCCTTATTAAAATGTATTCCGTGAAATACATTGCAAACCGTTGAAGAAACCTGGTGAGCAGCCCTGACTCGTCTACAAGACTGGGCCCTTGTGTCCGCCACACACCACCATCAGACTCAGAATGGAAGGATACAGAGAAATGAAAAACGTTGAACATAACACATAGACATGGAACAGCACACAAAACGATAAAGGGCTCGATCAGTAATGACAATATTAATGTGTTTTCCTCCTCTTTTTTTCTGGGCATTCCAACATTTAATTTTAATAATAAATAAATTAACATTTATCAACTAATATTTAATAAAACATTCTGAAAAGCCTCAACTAGAAGGAGTCACATGGCCTTCCATCAAACGTGAAGCGACTTAGCTACAGTTTAAAGTGATGGAAAATCTAAATTACCATCTTAAACAAAAATAGCTTGTTAGTGAAAAATGATATTGAAACATGTGTCATCTTGCTAAGACATTTTGCCTCCCCACTACTGCAGTCCTATGATCTGTTTCACTATGACCTACATTACAGTAGTTTCTCACAATTCACATTGATCATTTGCTTCATGTCTGCAGGAGGAGGATTCGGACTGACAGCACCTTCCTGGAACATGTGCTTCCTAATGTGCTGTGCTCTGTCTGGGAAACGCTCTGATATTCTTGCTTTACTTCATTGGAAGGTATTGGGCCAAAACGGTCAGACATGAACCTGACCCACTAGAAACATCACTTTGCATGTGACTTTTTTGAAAAAATAATGCATTTCTGCTCCAGAGGAAATGTAGTGCATAAAACTACAGCTAAAAAAGCTGATTTTGGACACTACTCATGTCTATTCCACTCATGAACTCTGCTTTAAATACACTTTAAAAGGTGTAAATGAAGCATTATGAGGTAATAATCCTGTACGCCAGCAGTGGCATCTGTCCCTCGATCTTTTGGGCGGGTTACGTGAACAAACTTGACACGCCTTCCTGTGATGTTGTTGTCCAATACAGCTCTTCAGGTAGGTCGACTTGGAAAACTAAATGCATGAACATTGTTCCTTCACATTCTGTGTACGGCCATGTTTTACCTTGCTAACGCTGTAGATGACTGGTGAAGCGTAGAAAAATCTAATAGGACCCTTTAAATGAAAAATAACCGACGAGCGTTTGAGAAAGTTTGAGAATCTCTGCAGCCCTCAGGTCCTCAGAGGGCTCACTGATACGGAACATGAGCGCAAATTGGGTGTGTGTATCTGTTTTAACATCAGGCGCAATTTCAGTACAGGGAGGAAAACAGCAGTCGGGGAAACAAGAAACCATGAAAATAAAGTGATGCTTGTCTCTCTTGTTAGTTGGCTGTCGTGCCCGTCCAAACCCTGTCGGCTACCGTTTCTCCAATTCATTTCTCATTTCTCCAACGCAACTTTTAGAAGAGATAAAAACCCCTGCGGCTTCAGCGCCAAATTGCAAGGCACCACATCACATCATCATTAACAACATTGTTGAAATGAATCATCTCGGACCATTGTCCCGCTCAGTCGTGTTGTGCTTGTTGTCAGGTGAACCCTTAGCAACAGCAGGGACTACATCCCAATTACACGTCTGCAGAGCCAGGGAGGAAGCGGCACCATTTACCAGGCTACCTGCCATGCTAATTGGTCGTGTTCAATATCTATGCTTCAGACAAATTCCTCAGAGGTTTTCCAGGTAGTCACTGGGTTACATATTTGTGGAAACACTGATCAATACACAGGCCAAAGAGCTGGTGTTTTAACAAACTGTTTTCCCCCCTCAGTTTTAGAGGATTTTGTTTTGGTCAATCTTTTTTTTTTCATGATGAAAAACAGATTCATTGAGTTGGTTTGTGCGGAAAAAAATGGTAAAAAATTAAACAATTTAAAGCAACACTTTTTTTTATGTTTTGACATTTTTGTTTGAATAGGAAAATTGAATGAAGGAATTATACATGGCTCTTGAACTCTTGCTGCTCTGTGTGAACTTCACATACATATACACACATATCGCTCATCTTTAGCCGGTAACTGCTCCCCCCAGAGCACTTCTGAATTTTCATGAATCATATTTATAGAATGCTCATTCAGACCATATTTATGCCTCTATTACCTCGGCCATTAAAAGCCTTTACATGTGGATCATCATTAATCCTTGAAGACATTACCCGCCACTTTAACATTGAAATTCAAGTGGCGTTCCATTCTGTGCTGTTGCTTTAATTGTTTTTTTTTATCAGAAAATGTGAGACGTGAAAGCCTTGGTTCTCAGGTGGGGACTGTTTTCCTGACACAGGATGAAATCAACACAAATCCACAACAACATGCAATTACAGCAAAATGCTGACAAACAGAATTGCTGAACAAACTGCTGATGTTTCTATCTGATATTATGCTCCGTTGCTGGGTGGCGTGTCGCACAAGGTGTTCAGTTTCCATCGTTCTTTGTTGAATCAGGATTGCAACTCTGGTGCTACATAGTTCAAATGGGATCTTTTTTCAGTGAATTCAACCTGATGTTAAACAGAGCCACTCGCCCCACTTGCCTCAAGGTGCGGCCCTAGATTCAATGGCAGAGTTTGTGAAAACACAAGCAAGAAAACAAGGTGCTATAAATGCTTGATGTGAACCAAAAGGGGTCTGGCTCAGGGCAGTCTGCGGGAGAGATGCCATTACAAGGGTAACTACCCAGTCCGTACTAACCCAGATGGCACAGTGAAAATCTCCCAGCTGCGATGGGAGGCCTCGAAAGGAGAGCAGCTGAGGAGGTAGTGACAGCCCTCAAGCATGTGGATACTGTGGGACGTACAACATGGAAGACTGGACCCAAGCCTCAGCTGCTGAAGGACGAGTGGACAAGGTGAAGCACCAGGAGGAAGACATTACGTGGGCCATTGTGGTGTCACTTGGGAAGCAAGGACCAGGTGGCACGGAGTGGAGGAAAGTAAGTTGAGCATGGAATCCAAGCAGCTCACTTTCATTATCCGGGCAGCGTATGATGTCTTTCATTACCTCTGAAACTCCAGCAGTGGCACATTCTACCTGGGAGTGGGGTGTGTCTTTTCAGGACCACGATGCCTGGCAGCACAACCGGGTTTTAAAGAGTCTTGCCACCACCTTTGAGTTCAAGTGAGTGAGGGAAACAAGAGCACATCCATAAAAACAGAGCCTCACTGCCTTCATGCAGTGACTGGAAAATGCGGGCAGATGTTGGTCAAGGCCTTATATGGCCTTGCTGCCACCACCCTCAAGATGGTCCCCATCGGCCAATAACGTACTGTTCGTACTGGGAAGATTCTGGCATATGAAAGGAAGCACCTAGGGTATAAGCTTGCGGCAGAAACGCAACAACGTGGCTGCAAGGATTTGTTGCATTGCGTCAACGGCTTTGGTTGAAGCGGACGGACACCTGCTGGGCCTCAAGTAGCAGTTAGGGGTGACACAGAGGGGGTGCTTCAGGGACGACTGAGCCCTCTGTTGAGCCCTCTAAATGCTGATGGAGAGGGGTGCACAGTTGAAAACCTAAAAACGACCACAAACACATACAGGCAGTGAAAGTTTTCCTCAGTCTGTTTACATATATCCTGTGGTGACATATTTCCTTTCCAGGGTGTCCCCTGTTTTTCACCTGCCGTGGCTGGAAGACGCTCCCAGCTCCTCCCCTCTTGCTGTCAGAGCAGCAGTCACCATGGCCTGACCTCTTCTTGGGCTCTCCAGCCTGACCTAACTGACACCAGTGATGATCCACTCACTTGAACTGCGACATCTGACGTTGTCCTCCACTCATACTGCACAGCAAAATAACTCATCTAAATCCCGTCATGGCAGCAAATGCCACATAAAGCCATGATACTTGTTGAACTAATGACTCTCGCTTCACGTTTTGTCAAACCGTTTTGACCCCAATTACCAGAACTGAGATGCAACAGAACATAGCAAGTGGGTAGATGATGGCTATATTGTTGCTTTACACACTAACAGAAAATGTGTGTCATCATAATTTCAAATCGGAAGACGTTTGTGTGGCACTGAGGGTTCAGATCTGCCTGATAATTCCGCACTAAACTAAAGCGCTGACAGCTGATTCTGTTATATCCGGGCAGCAGCAGCAAAAGAAAACAGTTCATATCATGCAGAAAACAGAAATGTCTTGGAAAAGCGCAGCCATAATCAGGATGGAAGCTGCGTTGAGAGAGTGAGAGGAACGTTTCATGAATATTTCAGATATAAAACACGACACGTTCCTCGTAAAAACATTCATTTGAGTCCAAGCAGCTGGGGTTTGCAGAACATCAGCTATAATGTAAAATGTCCCTGCAGGGTTCTCTGTTGTCAAGGACAACAGCATGCTGTGTTGTCTCTCAGCGTCTTTAACAGACACAGCGATTTAGATGCAGCCCCTTGTGTATAAGCAATGTTTTGTCATCTGCAGCAATATTATTTCCACCATAAAGGTCCTCCGTGCACTCACAGGCTTTTGACTGATCTTCAAGAAACAAGCAAACATACTTTTGCATTTGCTCCTTAGTTTTTTTCTCTCTCTTTTTTTAAGAAATTGCCATTATTTTTATCCCTCTATTCTGATTTCCTGGTCTTGGACTTGTACACTCATTCGTTTCCTGCAACTAATGCCTCATGACCAGACCAGGGACTCTCTGCACAGGAGCCTTGTCCATCTCTGGGCTGGTACAGTCCATGTGCAGTTTAGGTGTTCAGCTACACAAGCATGAGGTGACGTACGAACCCGACACGGTTGGCATCACATCCAGCGTTGCATCACGGTGGCGCCCGTCTTACTCTGAGTTGCAACAACTAGTCAACACAGTCGACCATTAAATTGGTCGCTGGTGACTTCATGAGTCGACTAGTCATGACATCATCGCAGTAAGCCGAGGCTATGGCACCACCGTGACCCGAACCATGGAAAGAATGGGAGCGTTTCACATCTTTAAATTCACATTTTAAGCACTATAGGAATGTTTACTATGACCAAATTGATTCAATGATTCAAATATTCACAATACTACAATAAGATGTGTTGGCCAGTTGGACTACCAAAGCTACATTATTATTATTTTTTTTTTTTTTGTGAATTGAAACTTTTCAGCTTTAAATCCTGCATTTTCAACTTAATCTAGATTTTGAATATTTTCGCCCTCAAGTGAACTGTTGGCAAACTTGAATATCCCATTCGAAGGTGCTGTCGTGTTATCACACCGTACTACGTTAGTGTTGAAGACCCTTCGAAGCTTTTGTGCGGGGATATTGTACATCTTTTGTAGTTCATTTCATGCTTTGGAAGGTTCAGGAAACATTATTGTCCTTGTAAACTAAACTAACTAAATATGAGTGTGTGTGAGGTTAGCCAGATGTTAATACTGCTCTCTTTGTTTTTTCTGTTTTACACTTTCTAAATATTAAAAAACGTGTGGATCTGGAACCAGTTGTGACGCTGGGACAGACTGAAGCTGGCTGTCAACCTATAAAGGATCATAGTGACAACAGAACAGGTGCTAAAAAAATGAATAAATATATTGCTTCTGTTTCTAGAGATAACTGACTCAGATTTTATGTTATATGATTTTACAATTTTTGAGAAAAATCCAGTCCTACAAAACCACAGAACAAATAAGAAAAAATGTCAAGATTTCCCTTGATAAGATCAAAAATAATATTCCCCTTGTGTTTAACCAAGGAGAAGGAATTTTATCTTATATCTCACATTCATTGGAACAATTATTAACCAGCCATTTAAAATGTAAACAAGCCAGAACGAGACATTTCTGCATTGCGGTTTACAAACAGACTCCCTCCATAACTACAGAGTGCTTTCAAGACCAAACAGGAAGTGAAAAAAATGAAGAAAGGGTCAGATAGTTTAGCTTTATCAGGAAATCCAGTTTAGCAAACCTAGCAACACAAGGTTAGAGCAGAACAGGGCGGCCTACGCCAGTGAAAGTTCCAAAGTCAGAAGAACAACTATGCTATTACAGAAAACAATTTAGTTGGGATTATTCAGCTGTTTTCTGCCACCACTTCAATTTGCTGTCTGTGGCAACGAAAGCCTTCAACAAGACGTTCTGAACTTGACACATGTCGCCAATCTTCATTGGCCTGTGGATCTTTTTTTTTTTATCAGCCATGAGGAAATGCCAGACTTCAGTTCACACTTGTTGACAGTGTTACACAAGAGGAAAGTGACTTGTAAGCATGAAAATGCCCCGCAGGTATGTTCTCTTTCTGCGCCGTCTGTGAATTACCTGTCAGCACCACTCAGCATGAGCGGCGCTGACAGCAGCGTCTGCATGTGTAGGAACCTTGTCTTCAGTGAGACATAGGAAGACGTACGTTTGAAGAGTGTTCATAGGTGGGTGAACTGCCTTGACTCAAATATATTCTATCATTGAAATACGGAGAAGAAAAGTGAAATTCATGCTTTGGACTTGTAAAAGTTACATGCAGCCTTCAGATTTTAATAATAAAAAAAAATCATCTTGAAGTCACCAGTGTTTTGTATTTGCCCCAAAATGAGCTCTGCTGAGCTTTGAGACTCTGACAAACACGCCCCGGCAGTTCTGCATCAGGGAGTCCCATAGTCACGACTGGGCCTCGACTTGACCCATGGCCAAGAGGCTAAGAGACAGTGGGACGGACAGGGGGGTGAGGGGCATGGTGGAGGAGCACTACATTTCAGAATTAGTCACTGTGCATCAAACTGAAGCCTGGGAGACTCAAGATTATTTTCATCTGGAAGAAGTTGTCCTCGTGTTACTCACTCGGCCGCTGAACTGTGTGAGAAAATGTCATGGCTGCAACATACAGAATCTGACCTCAGAAGTGACTCAGTTGGCTCGTCCGAGCAAGTTCGCGACGAAGAATTTGACATCTAGTGGATTAAATTAAAGTAATACCTTGTCGTGCTTCAGCTTGACTGCGATTTGACGGCGCAGTGTTACAGCCATGAAAAAAAAACAAAAACAATGAGAGGGAATATCATACGGTATCAGTAAGTCAACATTTAAAGATGGAATAATAGTCTACAAAACACGTGTGGTCCATGCAGAAGAGGTTTTATCGGACGTATTGAAAGGCCAAGTCACATTAATATGACTGCAGTGAAACCATCAATAGACATCGATGAAGCCTGAGGCAGCTGTCGATCTAGATGGTTGGTCCCAAAAAAATAATGCAGCTTTTTGCAGCTCAGGATGTGCTCAAGATGATGCTCAACATCACTGGGTTACTAGACTCGTGCATCAGTGAGAAACCATGAGCAGCTCCAAGAGAGGGGGGTACAGTCAGGGTGTCAAACTCAATCATACCAGGGGTCAAAAGAAAACTCAAATAGGGCAGAACAGTCCATGAGCAGGAGTCCCGGGAGGCTGACTTTAGCATCTTCCTGGGCTGTCTATTAAACAAAAGAAGAATATTTGCCACAAGAAGCTGGATTTTTCAACTTGAATGAATTTAGTATATGACTGAATCAAATGATACATTTAAACATTTTGATACAAACATACATTTTGGCCATATTCAAGTTTTTATATCACCTTATTTAAACTAAAGCTCTTTTAATGTCTTGAAAATATTTGGATAAGAATTTCACTTTGATAAGAATTTCAAGTACATTCAGAGTAGTGGAAACCCTGGCCATTGTGTGGTGAAAAACCTCCCTGAACAGATGCTTTTGTTTGCTTTTGTTCAGGGATTCCTCCATGTTTGTTGTTGTTGTTATCATCCTAGCTGCCACGTGTCTTGTGCATCAGTGTGATCAGTGGACCAGGTTCCCTGTTGTTTGGAGAGCAAACTGTTCAATTAAAGTCCCACCACTAATTTTAAAATGATATTTGGCTTTGACTTTGATATCAAATTATTCCTGAAACATTTTGACGTTGTTTTGTGTCTCACATTTGGCACAGTGAAGCTGCCTGCTTGTTTATCGGAATGTGATCAGAGGAACAGATTTGCTTTGCTGCCATGTGACCTGTTTGGACCTGTAGTCACTTATATGTGGGCCACCAACTGTTGGTTTGCCACTGCCCAGGCTCAGACATACACTCACCTCATGCTCCATGTTGGACTGGCACTGAGCGATGAGTGAACGGCACAAGCAGGTTCACTGAGGGCAGATAGGCTCCTATGCTTCCATGAAGCCCATCCTACTAAACAAGATCCTTTGGTTCCAAAACAATAGTGAAGAATTCCCACAGATGACAGGGTGACGGGGAAGCGTTAAATGATTCTCGTCCACATCAGACTCTCCAGAGCTACACAACGTGAGACGTAACATCCCTAACAGGAAGTGGCAGCACTGACCAGCCAACCGTCACTGGGAGCACAGACTGACTGCTGTTGACTCCACCACGCAGACACACTGTTGACACTCGCGCCAAACATGATGAATGATGAATATCAATGCTATTTTTACCTCCTGGCTATTAGCACAAAATGATTCAGGTTAGTGAGACATGTTTGGGTCTGTGTGGGCGCCATGTTGTCAGCTCTAGTTTGACATGATCCCCCGCATCCAAGCGTGGAGTTGTCGGTGCAACAGAATAATAGCTTTGTCTACAGTCATCCAAACACCATTGTCAGTCACTGAGCAGAAACATGAACTAAATAGTGATCTAGAAGTGGAAGTTATATTTTAGCGTTGACATTTGACTTGCCTTGCAAGTTTTGCATGTAAAACACAACTTACCTTACCTTGAAGTATGTTACCACCAGCCTTGAAATAAGATTTCCTGACGAGATGAGGACCTTAACCCAAAACTCAACCCAAAACTGACTGAATTGTTCACTTTACATAGTTAATGGAAAAACATACCCATGTAGTAACAACAAATGCAAACTTATTTTGCTAAAGGTGGCCCTATTATGCTCTTCCTTTAGCTGTAGTGATAGCAATGAAGAAACATCACCATTATGTGAAAAGAATAAAGCATAATAAAGTTGATCAATTTCCGAGAAATTGCCGAACAATTTCAAATACAGCACAGAAAACATTCCATTTTGCCAATTTCTTTTGGCTCCACAACTTGGTGCATACATATACACACACAGAATTGCATTGATTTCAGTTTTTAGGTCGGATTGGATTAGACTGCCTGCACAATGGGTATATTCGGGAAGTGTGAGTGCCCTTGTTGGCCAAAAATTTCTGGGATATCGCACAACATTGTGGATTAGATCTATAAACGTTGTAACAATTTTCTAAGAAATGCACAAATAAAGCAGATTATTGAATGAAACTGGGAAGAACTATGAGAAGGAGATGAAATAAGATTGCGCAGACTATAAGAGTTTGCAGCATCTGAGGCGCCTTTTCACAGTGAGAGGATTACAGTAGAATCTGCCGTTATTTACTATTGAACATGCCGTTGTCACTGTTTGAAACTTTCTTGCAATGGAAATGCTCCACTTGAAATGGTCCCCAGACAGTCATTCTAATGGGCATGCGCTTCATGCATTGCAACAATGGCGGACTTTACAATGCACAAAAAAAAAATGTTTTCTGTGTTGACATGGATCTTTGTAGTCGGAATAAATGTCTGTTCTGGATGAAAAAGCTTCATGTAAACACGTCTTACCTGAAATAGCCCCATTCAATACATCGTCATCATTCAATCCTGCAACCTTCTTGCTACCCACAAGGCTGCCATGTGGCCCATCTCTACTTGTTCCAAATGACATTTCTATTGGATGGGGGGGGGTCCATTATGATGATTGTTGATGTTGTCAGGTGGGCGTCCACGTGCACGCCTGATCCGATAATTGTGAATAATGCGAAACAAATGTATTAAACAAAATACATTCCCGAATACATGGAATAATGCTATATTCATCGCTAGAATGTTCCTCTAGGTATCTTGCCTCGCTCAAATTCGTAGTTCTATGAAGTTTAAAATGTATATCGATTTGTAGACTGTAGAATTGTGACTAATGCTGATCAATCTGAGGGTCATTTGAACATTAAATGTTGAGCTGATAAAAGATATCACTGTATTAAAGTGGCCGATCGTGCATTTCACACCTTGGCTTCACACCTGTGCTACCCCATGCAAAAAAAAAAAAGTGATACAGAAACTATGTGTTAGCAGCTTGTTTCGATGTTTACACTTCATTTTAATGCGTTTGACCACATGAAATTTCATCTTTAAAAAGAGATGACTTTTCTGATGGCACAGCTGCTCTCGTTTAAGCCGCAGTGCACCAACATGCTAGCTTATATGTTGCGGAAACCCACATTTGAAGTTTGGTATCGGAAAGACTCCAACAAGACGGGCACATTTTGCCGACAGCGGCAGAAGAAACATGTCTCCAGTGCACCCGTCATTAACATGTTAACATCCAGGTTGGATGACGCACCATGAAAATTGTTTCCCATCACGAAAACAGGGAGGATTTAATCGCTCAGTACATTCATTTAAACTGAGGAAAAGGTGCTGATGTAACCGTAAGTGCTGCGGTGACAACACACTAACCACTGAGCTCGCTTGCACTTTGTTGGTGGAATGGTTCGTACTTTGTCTTCAGTGCTGCTGCTGTGTTAGCGTGGCCTAGGACTATTTATCTCAGAGGTTGCTTGTTTCTTAGTCTGTAACACTGTCAAGTTTGAAGAGACACAAGCGCATCAGTCAGTTTCATGAGCCCTCCAAGGGTCAAGGACGTGACACAGTGCTTCAGTTGACAACGCCACGTATGAGGACGAGGAGGAGAAAGAACTGCGCTTGCACGCGCACAACTCCACCGTTCATCACACTCAAGTTCAACATCATCTGACAAGAATATGTTTTATTGCCTCTGAATGCGCAGAGCTTTCTTCACTTCAGGCGTCACGCCAAAACTACTCAGTTCAGAGGTGGAATTAGCAGCAACGAACAATGTGCATCCCAGAACGCATCCTGAGGACCGAAGGCAAATTGTCCACCTCTGAAGCCGAGGACGTCCTGACGCGTTAAACAAATGGGTGATCACAGTATCTCTGCGCTCACTACACCAAGCGGCAGCAGAATCGTGACATTTGCTGGGCCTGAAGATAGAAATCTTGTGTGCCGGAGATAAAGTCCAGTCAAGAGCGAGCAGCAGCCTCCGATAAGAAGGGAGCGCTGCAGTCGTGAGAGTGAGAGATGCACACAGACAAAAGCCTTTAAAATAGATGGCTCGCACATAATGGTGAGCGAAATCGAAAACCATACAATGCTGGCAACCACAGAAAACAGCAGTAAATATCTTCAAATCTCTACCTGACTGGAGCAGAAACAGGGTCCAGATTTAATCACTCGTCTTTGGTCTTTTTTTTTTTTAAAGGTCTGTCTGTATTTTTTCACAGACACCTGAGATGTCGACTTCATTGGTACGCTTCAGTCCAGAGCGTCGGCCCCTCTGGGATCGGACCAGTGAAGGTTAATTTACATGTAAATTATTTTTGGCAACTGTCAGATTCCCACACCATCATCCGGTCGCCTTGTATTGACAAGATGACAGTGACGGACACGTGTTGCGGTGTGAAGCCGACAGTGGCCAAAAGCAGCTACTTAATAAGAGCGCAGGAGTAGGACTGACTTCTGGCTGCAGGTCTTTCTGGATTCACTACTGAAACGCAATAAATCTGGACATTTGTTTATATGTTTTACAACATACCAGCTGCCTCTTTTCATAAAATGTGAGATGGAGAATCATTCAATCTGTCATTGGGAACCTATTTATCACTGATATTCATTGGTCTTGTCCTTATCTTCCAGCTGTGAATCTACCGTCCAACCCTGCGTGCAGCAGATGCACTCCTCACTGAGGAGGGACAGATGAGGGGCATTTGGTGAGGATGCCCCCCGGACGTCTCCCTGCAGAGATCTTTTGGGCATGTCTGTCAAGGAGGAGGCCACTGGTCAGACCCAGGACACGTGTGAGAGATTATATCTCCCAGCCTGCTGGGGAACACCCCAGAATCCTACCTGAGAAGCAGGTGGAGGTGGTTGGGGAGAGGAGTGTCTGCTGAGAGGAGGGAGTGCTGCCCCTGTGACCCCCCCCCCCCCCAAAAAAAAAAATTGGTGTATGGATGGATAATTTAACTCTCACATAATACATTCATTATTCACTGATGCATTGAATTGTTCATTTATATTTATGATTTATTTTCTTTTATTTATTTATTTTTGGGTGAATTTTCTCTGCCCTGAATGTGTGTCTTATCTTATTTATATATTCAATATCTTGACTTAAAATAATATATTTTGTATTTTAACATTTACCTTTGCAATGTTTCAATAAGAGTTTTTTTGTTTACTATCCATGTTTCTTTTTATGATAAAGTATATGCAAATGTAAAAGAAAATCAACTTGTCTCACATTGTTTGAGAACAATTTCATTTATTAAATTTTGTTTTGGGAAAGCGTTTTTGTTTCAATTCCTTGAGGAAACTTTGAAACTGTAATTTAAAAGTGATGGGTTTTTTTTTCCAAATGCGAAATCCCATTTGTGCCCAGAGAGAGACTAATGCGCGACGCTATTAGGGAAATCCAAATTTGTTTTTGGCTGCGTCCCTGCTGATCAGAGCGGCTTCATGGATGACGGATGCCGATGAGGCAGAAAGCGTCTCAAATCTGTGGAATGTCTGACAGAATGTTTATGATCCAGTTAAATCAGGTAGACTTTGTTTGGGTGCTGCGAGAGGGAACATCACAACAAGTCAGATGTGGGATTAATATTTAAAGGCAGAGGGAGTGTCAACAGCAGCAGCAGCATTTAGTCGGCAGCGTGTAGAGCCGCATTCATGATGCCGGGAATCAACACCTCTGGGGGGCTGAGGAAACACAGTCAGACCAGCTCGGTTGTTCTTTGACTGAATGAATGATTAGAATCACGCAGGAGAAAGAAGCCGCATCTGGTGCCAAATCATTAAGGCTTCTCTCTATTTAGTGAGCTCACGCTCACATGGGATAAGGAGCACAGGGGGACGAATGCAAACACACAAAACCCACACAGGTTTCTGGCGGCACGACGCAAGAATCGCAGCTCAAACATGTTATCATAGAACAGGTCAGAAGCAAGAACGGAAGTGCAAAGTGCGGCCCAGGAGCCACCCGCGGTTCTATGGCCCTCAAGAGGTGAATAGTCCAATGGATACTGTGAATCCCTTTCTAAAGCTTAATATAACTATTTATTTTTGTCTTAGATTTAACTGTAGTTTTGCTAAACTGGTACATTTTTTTTTGTTTAGTTATTTTAATGGGCTGTCCTCATTTTAACAGCATGTCTTGTTCAAAATAAAGACAAGAGACAGATTTTGGTGAAAAAAAGAAACATTTTAGGCACATGTCATGGTGTAACTACACTTATTTTATAATAATATTTCAGTAATAATACTGTAGTTACATTGATTTTCTTCTGTCCCTCTGCCCATCGGCTTGATGGCCCCTCGCACTACATAATGTGGCCCTATGGGAGGTTTCATTGCGCACTCCTGTACAGCCCTCAGCTAAGCTGTGCAACAGAGAAAAGCCAGAAACATCTTTTTTTGAAGTGACGGTGAAACATTATGAACTTCTCCGTCTTATGCATGTGTTCAGAAGGTTCCCCTCCGGTTCGCCGTAAAACGAGAGGGCCACATTATAAACTTCTCTGTCTTATGTATGTGTTCAAAAGGGTCCCCTCAGAGACCCGCAATATGAGCTTGTTGGCTTTTCAAGCTTTCAGATTTTTTTTTTTCTTTTGTTAGGACTGTGAGGTGAAACTGGTCCTGTACATACTTTGATGATCAGGGAAGATTTGGTGAAAAAAAAAAGAAAAGAAAAGAAAAGCCAAGTCAAAGTCAGTCATCACCAGCAGGTACAGAACGTTTCATGCAGCAGTGGTCGTCCGCCCCTCCAGCCACAGGTCAGTGGTGACTATTGATCCGACCTTTCAGGCCATCTGCTTATTAAAATCTGGAGCCGAATACTTCCCAGCAGTGATGCGTTTCATGGGACCAGACAAGCGCTGCCATTGATTCCTCATCTTCCTTTGCCTTGCTTGTCACAGCAGCCTTGAATTTATTAGAACATTATTAGCATGTTTTTTTTCCCTCCAATGTTCCTACTTTGTGCATGAACATTTGCATGTCCTTTCATCATTGGTCGCACGGAGCTAGGTGCTGCCGATTGGTTGGATCTGCAGCGGCTCTCTCTCCAAGCACATAAAAGGACGGCGGGTGATCCGCCGCGGAGCAGCAGTGAGTGGAGCATCCACAGAGAGCAGACACCCCAGGAGGTCACCCAGCCGCTCTCCAGAAACTGCTGAAGGCGGTATTATTAAATGCACCATCTGGAGGCCGAGTGAGACTCTTTCTTCTGCACAGATCGACCTGAGCCACAGAAGCATGTCTCTCGAGGTGAAGGAGAAGACCCAGGTGCGACTGGTGTTCCTCGGGGCGGCGGGAGTGGGCAAGACAGCGCTGATCCAACGCTTCCTCCTGGACAAATTCGAACCCAAACACCGCCGAACGGTGGAAGAGCTGCACAGCAAGGAGTACGACATCGGTGGAGTCAAAGTCACCGTTGAGATCTTGGACACCAGCGGCAGCTACTCCTTCCCAGCCATGCGCAAACTCTCCATCCAGAACAGCGACGCCTTCGCTCTGGTGTACGCCGTGGACGACCCCGAGTCCCTGGAGGTGGTGAAGAGTCTTCGGGATGAGATTCTGGAGATCAAGGAGGACAAGTTCACCCCCATCGTGGTGGTGGGGAACAAGGTGGATCAGGAGGAAACGCGGCAGGTGTCCAGCGAGGACGTGCTGTCCACCGTGGAGATGGACTGGAATAACAGTTATGTGGAGGCTTCTGCCAAGGAGAACTCCAACGTGGTGGAGGTGTTCAAGGAGCTCCTGCAGCAAGCCAACCTGCCGAGCCGCCTCAGCCCGGCCCTGCGCCGACGCAGGGAGACCTTCCCCAACGAGGAGAACTTCCGGCCGCCAATGAACAAGACCAACAGCTGCATTCTCTCATGAACTTTGAAGGATGACACGGCAGCTCAGAACCAGGCGTCTCTGACAGTCATTCAGGCGGAGCAGCGGTAGACTTGATCCGAGATGGACAGAAGTGAACACAAGAGGACTTCAACTGAATTAATATAAACATGAAGCTGAATTAACTGTAGATATTCATGAGCTAGTGTTGGTGTCAGTATAGATATATATGTATAAATAAACAACCAATGAAAGTCTTGTATTTAACTGTCATGTGCTCTGTCAGATCTGTATCACACATGTAAGTGCACATCATCTCTGTCGATATTTGGTTTTAAACATGCGAGTGTATATTTCTTTTTCTGTACAGTGAATTCAATGCACCGTTTCATATGAAAAAAAAAATGCATCACATTTCAAACAATTAAAATAAAAATCATTCACTGTTTTGTTTTTTTTACTTGTTTATTTAATAAATCTCTGTTTGTAAGAAGGCGTCCGGACTGTAAATACTACACCGGTAGAAAACACTGCCACCCAGTGACCACATTAAATTAGCAACAACAGAGGTCATCTGCTCACCATATTGTAAGTAACAAACCTTATTTAACCTTAGAATATTGAATCAGTGGCGAAGTTTACAATTTGTCATATAAGGAACTAATTCATGTATCTCTACTTTTACAAGGAATGTTTGTACCACCGTGACATTTATGGTTCCTTCATCCAGATTTAGATTCTGATTTAAAAACACATTTGTAGCCCACGAACATTTATGCAGCGGTGTTACCAGTGAAGTATGTCACTGGGTGTGTTTCAGATTTAAAGAAAACCAGTCATCGTGCTATTGTCCAACGCACTTGGGGTGTGGTCAAGGTCTTCTGTTAAGTAGAACTTGACACTGTGACACTGAGAGTGAGGAAAAAAGCAGATGAAGAAGGAACTGAATAAGATGATGTTAATGCTTTAGTGAGAGCAGACTTGACCAGATGAGGGCAGTGCAACTGTTTCCTGAGGACATTAGACTGAGCTAGTAATCCAGATGTACAAGCTGCACACTCCTTCCTGCCAAAGTGCTGGTCACTTTCGCCGCAGCTTTCACTAGTGGTGTGGCGGTTTCTGCGTCCCACAGAGGCCTTTTGGTCGTGGGTTCTGATGCCTGACCTGTTAGCCAAACCTGAACCTGATCCAGCCCCTCAGGGACGTCCTGCACTGCACCACTGCCTGCACCAGTCTGTGCAGGTCAAACTGCTGACCACTGTGAAGCCCTCCACACAGATGTTGGGCACCTGTTATCTTGTTCCACTTCTGTTCTGGCTCCAAATCCGCGCCCGCCACTCGAAAATATATTTAAAAAAAAACGTTTTTTTCATTCTGGAGAGATGAATTTCATTCACAGATAAATGCATCTGTAGAAAAAAGCAGTGCCTGGTTCACTTCAGCTTCATCAGATTACACGAAAGTGAGTTTCCTGTTTTGAATTTAAGGAAGTGGCCGAGCAACAGTTGACACAGTTCCTCTTTAAATCTGTAATAAAGATTTTTTCATTTTCTGTGTCGGTTCATTTGTGGAGGAAGGCGCGGCGACGGCGACTGGCGGTCTGGTGAGGTTTCTTGATTTTAAAACAATGTTTTTATGGTGGCTATTCTTAAAACCCCCTCCTCTTCTGTCTGTGCCTCTGGACTTGGTGGAAGCTCCTCAGCAGATGTAATGTTTCTGAGGCGTTTCCAACAAGTTCAGAGTCTCAGGCAAGGTCTCAGCTCTCTGCCACAGAGGCTCATGACTGCTCTCATATTTGGTTGAATCAGGTATTGATGTGATAAACATTGCTGGCATGTTGGAACGGCGCTGTGGTTTGAGTTGAACATTACCTTATACTACACTGTACACACTCTCGACACTACTGTGGTTTGTTTCAAGTATAGAAATCTGCAGGTGCTTCTGCCTTGAACGAAATGGGCGAGTCACCACGTGTGAGAACACTTCAAGTGGAACTGCAGCTGGAAGCCAGTTCAGAAGAGACACTGAGCCAGTCCAAACTAACCATCATTTCTCCATGGCATTTTTAGTCATGTTCTCTTTTCCAATAAAAACTCTGATGAAACTAAACTACAACCAAGAACAGGCTTTATTCCCCCAACAGAGTAAATTAATGAAATCATATACAAGATCAAGAATACTTTGATTAGAAGACTTTGTAAACAGTTACTGATTGGACTTGAAGATAAAACACAAGGTCAAGCATTGGTCCTCTGTGTGCTTGGTCACGTGCCACCGACGTGTGAACCAGGTGCGCGGGTCGCCTCAGTCGTCCACGGTGATGTTGCGGAAGAGGTAAGCCATGGACTCGCCGTTGTGGATGCGGCGGATGGCCTCGGCCAGGATCATGCTCACGTCCACCGTTTTGATTTTGGGACACTGCAGTTTCTGCACCTCGTGCGGGACGGTGTTGGTCACCACCACCTGGAGGGTCACACGCCACAAAGTCTGTGGTCAATGCTGCTTGTGTTGTTGAAAACTAAGTGTGTGTCGATTATCATTTCAGATCTGACAGAGGAGCCAAAGAATGAGACAGGTCTGCACCAACAGCTACTTTCAGTTAGACAAGTGTGTTGTGTTGTGTTGTGTTGTGCTATGATCTATGTACAGGGTAATAACCACCTCAACCTCAACAACATACCCTTTAATGAAGATTCCATTTTTTTCCATTTTAAATTGCATTGTTTGTGTTGCATGAACTGGAAAGTTATTTATCACACACTGCTCTATTCATCTCATCTGAAGTGTAAATAAAAACATTTTCTTAAATAGCAACAACAACAATAATGTAATAATGACAATAATAATAACAACAATAACAATAACAGTAACAATAGTATTGTTGTTATGATTATTATTATCAACAAAACATGTAATAAAGTCATGATCAACGAGTCAAAGATGAGAACTAACAAATAAAAACGTCCTACCTCGTCGATGGCAGACTCCTCTATGAGCTGGGGGGCCTCAGCAGACAGCAGCCCATGTGTGGCCATGACGTAGATCTTGTACGCTCCTCGCTCTTTCAGGATCTCTGCAGCAGCTACGAAGTCCTCTGCGTCATCGATGATGTCATCCTACAGTATAACAACACAGCTGCAGTTTGACTAATAAATAACTCCTCACTAATGCGCTTCGCGATCACTAGCATTTAGCTGAATAAATCTTGTAAAATTGTGAATTCAAAATCATGTTTATTCTCTTAAAGTCAGAAACATCTTACGACAATGATGGCAATTCTTCCTCCCACGTCCCCAACCACAGTGATCGGTGGCTTCTCCTTCGCCATCATCACTGTGAGGCACAAAAGCAGGGAGGTCAAAACAGAAACGTTTGCGCAGTATGAGCTCACATTATTCAAGATGCAAGTCTTGAAAATGAAACTTTGAATCCCATCACCGAGCAGATCAGATCAGATTGAATTGACTCACTGGGCAGCTCCAAGCCAGTGTGTCCGGTGGTGGTGCGGGTTTGTGGGGGGGACTGTCTTCCGTCAGCCATGTCTGACTCGGAATGATTGGCCTCGCCGTGCAAAACCGCCAACCCCAGCCGCAGCCTCTCAGCGTAGGACTGAGCTCTGGTTGAGATTATCATACATGAGGGGGAAGTCAAACATCAAACACAGACAGAAAGGTGTGTGTGTGTGTTATTACATATAATAAAAAAATACACTGGAAAAACCTTCACCTCTTTGCAGCTGCTGGTGACTTGGCTACAATGACAGCGTTCCGGTAGTCAGGTATCTGGCGAGAGACATTTAATATCAAAGCTATTGAATCCAGAGGACAGAGATTATTCTTGTCTTCACCTGATCCTGGATGTACTGGATGAGGAAGGGCGAAGCTCGCAGGTTATCAACAGGGAAGCTAAAAAAGCCCTGAACTTCCTTCTGATGCAGGTCCATTGTGATGATGTGAGTGAGTCCTGCAAAGCAGATGAGAAGCAATGTGCTTGGATCCGGGGTTCTCTCCACTCATGGGTTCAGTTTACACAGAAGTTCACATTTGTATGTCTGAGTCCAGGCTTGACTTCATTGGAAGTGCATTTTGGGTGGAAGTGAAACGGTGTCGTACCAGCTTTGGCCAACATGGAGGCCAGTAGCTTGCAGACAATGGAGCCTCTCTTCCTCATCTTGCACTGTTTGCTGTAGGGAAAGTACGGAATGACTCCAATGATGTTGTTGGCACAAGATGTCTTCAGAGCATATGCCATGATGAGCAGCTCCATGATGGCTGTGTTGACATCTCTGCAAAACAACACAGAGAAAGGGATCAATAACAAACGGACAAATATATATTAACAAAAATCTTTCTCTTTGGCATCTAACAAATATGATTCATCTTAATGTTGGATGAACAACTGGACAGTTATTGTTGTGAGCATATACAAAACCTCATGCATTCTACTGTGTGCTCAAGGCAGGAGTACTAAATATTAATTTGACGATGTAATAAATTATTTTTCATTCCGTTTTGAACTCGTTCCCTGTTATCTGTTGAGTAGCTTTAATTGAAAGAGACATAGGAGAAAAGGCTGCTCTACAGGAAACACTTTGTGAATATGAAGTTCCCATTCGGGATGGCGATAACCTTTCGTACACAATATACCACCAAACACAATCTCCACCATGACAATTCAGCATCCTATGATAAATTCAATAAACATGCAGCATATTCGCTGCATTGGACTTGTTCACGTGAACATGACGAGTACGCGACAGCGCTGCGCTCTCCAGCTCCGCGACGTTTGGCAGCCCACACCGGTGTGTGACAGTTGTGGAGAGTGTGGTGGACTTTGGTTCACCGTTGTAGTTTTAAACTTATTTTTAATGCAGGAAACCTTCAATGATGACACTGGCTCTGTGTTTATTTTATTAGATGGAGTGGTCCTCATAGGTTTTCTGACGCGGTCGTCTGCCTTGGTTCACATCAACACATGCAGGTCTCCTGCTGTGCTGGCGCCTCAGCGAAACACTGTGGTGAAAATAGTTGGATATTGGACGGAGCTCCGCTCCAGTATTGGCATCCCATATTAGGGTTCACTGATCAGGGACACACTCTCTCAGGCAGCGCTAATGCTACGACCTGGCATTAGTTTGGGACCATCAACAAATTCGAAAGTATTAGTGAAATGAAAAACAACCATTTTAGGAGAGAAAATTGTTTTTCATCACGCAAGACTGGACAAGGACTGACAGTTATAATGATTTTGAGAATAGAATATGACTAAATGATCATTTATTCACATACCTAACATTTCTTCAAATAACATCTAGGAAATGTGTCCAGTTTAAGTCAAGTGTTAAGAGACATGAGATACAAATGGCTCACTTTAACCCCTAAATAAAGCTGGCAGAGCCGTCTGTCAGACACCAGTGGCTTCTACCAGAGACGTGAAACATTGAATTTCTCATCTCTTCACTTAGTTCACTATTATATTGGCACATAAACAAATAATGATGTTGGAGACAAACTCCTCCAATAAGTTTCATCATAAAACAGTGTCAAGAGGGATTGTAGTGTCCAACACATGGAATAGAATGAAAATATATTTACAATCATAATTTTCTTTATCGAAAATTACAACATTTATTGTGATCATTTTTTTGGTCCATATCGCCCATCCCTAGTTCCCATCATTCATCCGTCTTACTTGGGAATGGTTTGAATGATGAAGATGTCTTGTCCACGGACCGACTCCTCCACATGAACTCTGGTCTCTGTGACAACCAACATGCAGGTTAGCATAGCTCTGAAGTCACAGTGTCAGTTAAAACAATGTCAGGGCAGCATCTCACCAGCGTTCGCCTCCTGATACACCACCGACTTGCCCAACTCCACTCCGAGACGCCTACAGAAAACACAGACGTTAACTCAGCAATAAGTAGACAAAAGCTGGGCGAGGGACAGAAGCATGAAGACACGACCAGGAGTGCAGAGCCTTCCTGACTTTCTATTTGATCAAGAAAGTTTTTTTCTAGTCACACATTGCAAAACTTTGCTGACCCCAGAGGTTTTACTTGGCTGCACATCTTTGGCCACACAGCAAACACAGTCTCTCAGTGCACGCAAGTTTCCACACTCAAGTCACAATTTCATATTTCGCTTATTCCTTCCCACTTAGACAACCTTCTGCTGCACATTTAAAAATGTGTGTTCTTGACCAGGGCAAGCCACTTCCACTTGATCCTTACAGTCCACATGAATGGGAACTAAATATGCAATTTAGTTAATGATATTGGCAGTTAGTTCCACCATATCACATCAAACTTTCCAAAAGTTGCCCCAATAACAACAACAACTACTACTACTACTACTACTTCTACAACAATAATAATAATAACTGAGTTAACTGGAAAATGCCAAATTTATCACTCATTTTTGTATCTGTTCTAAAAGTAACTCAATGCAATGCTTTCCTCGTGCAGATGTCTTTACTCCAACAACCCAATGTAACAGATAGAGTCAAAAACCATCTTTAGAATAATCTCAGAGGCACTTAAAAGGTTCAAAAACAGGCTGAAGGCACAATAACTGTAAACATTATTGGCCACTCTGGTATTGATAAAGTCTTCCATACAGTTACATTTAGAACAGATACAAAATGTGTGATCAATTTGCCATTCATCATGAGTAAACCTAGCCCTAACTAATAATAATAATATAATAACAACAATAACAAGTGTTGCGGCTGTTAAAAAGCAGTGACTTAAAAGAGTTTTGAGACTAAAACTTAATGACATGGATACACGACAGCTGGAAAATACATACTCTTACGCAGTTTATTATTATTATTATTAGACGTAGTAGTAGTAGCAGTAACAACAATGGAGGAGAGTAAGTATTGATCTTAAACAAACTTCAACGTGCTTCAGACCAGACTGACTCCGATCAGTCAAACCAGCTGAACAGTATTTTATATTTGTATTTCACAATGAAAGATGTCAGCGAAGACAATACATTTCTGAATGACAGATTTTTCTAAAGCACACATCATTCAAACTGTCAGACTAAATGTTGGGGACAAGCAGACATTCACCCGCCGAGCTGATCACGCACCTCATGATGCGTGTGCCTGAGTTAGACGGCCATAGGTCAAAAAGTGGTATGTGTGTGTCAGACACATTAACAGTCACCGTGCACAGCCAAGTGCATCAACCTCCCTGCCTTTTCAGATATTAGAATGGCACGTTTTATCAAAACAAGCAACATATTCACTTATCAAAACACATGAACACATCACTAATGTATATATCCAATGGATTTACACTAGAATTATCATGCTTTATAAATAACAAAATGTAAACAATCGTGGAGATTTGAGTGTTATAACAATTATTTCTTATTGTGCTTTAAATGTCATATGTTTCTTAGGTCAAGTTTAGTCACAAGTCGTGATTTAACGGAGTGTGGCTCACTTTTCGAATAAAGCAGGGTTCATCGCCACTTAGTGTGAGGGCAGTTTAACCACAAAACCGGTGCTGACAGTTGCACACAACCTTTCAGCTCGGTTATGTTCACGATCTTGCGGTTGTTGAGCGCATCAGCAGACCCGATTTAAGCAACACACTAGGTAAACCGCCGGTACGACGTCGTCACTCACTCTGTGATAGTCTTGGCCAACTCCATGCAGGCGGCGGTGGAGTTGGCAGAGAACACACGGTAGCCACCTCTGGAGATGTTCATCTTGGAATAACCATACGACAGCTTCGGAGCGTGGGAGACCAATGACCTATGACCTCCGAAACGCCTTATGGGCATGTTTGTTTACGCTGCCTGGTACACTGCAGAACCTTCCCACCTGGAATTAAAATAGAAGAGACCGTCACAAAACATGAGAGTTGAGATAGGTGCTTGAATTATGGGGGTGGGAGGAGTAGTTTACTAAATAAAAAACAAAATCAATGTACCGAAACAAAAGCCACATGCAACGCTGAGCACCACTCGTGTTTGGAATAGTGTCCCACGTCCTCCTTCAGAACCCATACAGCCTCCTGGCCAGCAGGAAACTGTTCGTAACTGGGGGCTGTGGGGCTCGGTGGCGTAACAAACCAAGCTTCGGCGCCTCCGCGGAATAAAAAGGATATAAAAACAGTGCACTCCGTCAACATGTGAGGCAGCGAAACTTTGGGGAACGAGGGGCAACCGAGACGGAAAAGGCTAGTGGTTGAGCTACAATGGAGACGGCCAATCAGAGGCCGTATAGAGACACGGAGAGGCGTGACGGTTCTGATATTAGCCAATGAAAATCGAATAGTTTGTGACGCCGCCATATCGTGTTTATGGGTGTTGAACCCTGCGAACTACCTGGCAGGAAGTCGTGGCTGAGCAGAAATGAAAACCAAACTCGCGATCGATTGTTCAGTTCTTGTTCTCTGGGGGCGAAATGTCATTTTTGTATTTTTTTGTCTTTCCATTGCTCAACAAATAAACTCCATTTAATCTGCAGGCAAGTGTTCTTTCAGTTTATAGTTGTACACGAATATAGTAAATACCTGCGGTCTACAAATATCTTTGTTATGTTCTCAGTTATCTGAGATTATAGTGCCTTTTAAGCTGTGTATTATTTTCACTCATATCGTTTGCCCGTTGTGGTTGTCGTTTGTAAAAGTCGTAAAAATGGTGCAGATCACCAAAAGACCACTAGAGGACGCCAGAGCTCAACTGTTTCAAACCGTCCAATGAAAGCTGTTGCCGTTCGCTGTGTTTAGTTTGAATTCTACAAACATCTCCGTGGAAAAAAGCAGGCGGTTGAATCATCTCTTCATCCTTCCCAGATCATGAAGGAGTGAGCGACACTTGACTTGACAGTCTAGTCAAAGCTTGAACTGACATTCCCATCTGTGGATGAAAGTAGTGGATGTGACATGACTAGATCCAAAGACTGAAGTGAAAAGCTTCACAAGGAACCAAGTAGAGGTGCCTTCGATAATATTCGGATCGAACGCAATGATGGTGTAACATATTCTTTCATCACCCACTAAGACTGTCGCTCTCTCCAAGGACAACAAACACTACTTTGAAAGGAGAAACCTCAGTGGTGGCTCTTTTGTTCACACGCAGCCATCAATGCAGCAAATAACAATGTGATGAAACAAAGTGTAACACAAAACCAAAAAATAGAAAAAAAGTAAAGTAATCATTAATGTGGAATCCATAATTGGAGCACACATAATCCAGTTAGGATATTATGAGGCCATACAATAAATAAATAAAAACATATCCCTTCAAACAAGATTTTAAAAATGAAGTTCCTACACATAAAATAAGTTTCTGAACAACTTTGGCTTCAACAACAACAACAATGGCTTCCAATCTCAGTCAGCTATAACTGTATAATTATTCTTGTTTATTTTATTTATAATTTTCTTAAGAGGTACTTTAAAAAAATTTACTTCAATGACATATTTTTCTGTGGATATTATGATGGTGATTTCTTGTAATCTAATCTAGTCTTGTCATTCTTCTCCCACGTTTTCCCACCATGATCCTTTTTTCTGTGCTCTTCCTCACGCCTCCTTAGTCACCTCTAAATAAATGACAGTTCAAGATGGGCAGGAGTACAAAAGCCATCCTGACGTATGGTCATGAAGCCTCGATACAGATGAGAAGAATCACTACATTTGCCTGAGCGGAGAGAACAGACAGTGCTGGCTGTAGTGGCACACATTGTTTTTGATGCAATTGTGCTTCAAGATACTTCTGAATAATAGCTGGTGTTGGCATTAAGACACGCTAATGGATACTATAAAAATGAATTTTACAAAAACTAAAAAGGCTGTGTAAAGCATCCTTTGTGCTTCGACTGCACCGGATTGTTAATGCACGAGAACACAGTGTTCTGCTCAGACTGGGATCAAAGAATTCTTCCCCTCACCGCTGTAAAGGTGAAAGAGACCTTCAGGAAACAGAACAGACTGTGACACATTAGCACTTCCCCATAGGTTCCACTGACTGCTGTCATATGAACTGGAAATGTCTCTGCAAGAATACTGCTAACACGTCCTAACACTACCTGATTATCCGTGCTGCATCACGGCACTTCCTGAATTATAAGGCCAGCGATCCATTATTGTATCAATGCACATACTGTGGTCATTTGCCCCCAAACACACAGGTAACCCAGAAAAAAACACAGGTCAACTTAAATAAAGTAAACTCAAGTCAAATGAAGAAGAAACATTTTTTAACAGAGGCCAACTTTGCTGTTCATTGAGGATGTGAATTTGGGGAAGTGTATTCAAATTCATTAATTCAGTCGACTGTACCATGGAAGCAGCAATAAATCTTCACCTTTTTCTTTCTCTCATTGGTAGTTTGAAAAATGCTGAAGTGTTATGTAATAACGAAAACACTCTAAAAAAAATGCAGCGAAACTGCGTGCCGTAACGGCATCACCAGGTGGCAGCCAAGACAGTTTCGACACAAACCAAAACCTTCTGGTCATGAAAAAGTCCAACCAGCAGCAGAACCAGTTGCTAGTCATGATCGTCAAATTTACTGTTGAGGAAATCGGATAAGCTGTAGGTCATGAATCAATTATTATATAAAAGTAAATATAATAAAATAACGTCTAAATATCATGGAATTTCATAAATAAACTCTGAAGTAGTGTTCTAATTCATTTTTAAAAACTGCTGCAACAGCTCAACAGTTTTTACTGTTGGGGGGCGACATCACTTGCTTTATCATTTATTCTTTCCAAGAACTTCTCCGTAGTTGTTGACTATCACAAATTTGCAGTTGTCAAGTCAATTCATTGACTCACTACTGCAGCATCTCGCTGCCCTCGCGGCCCAGAAGGGTGAAACAAAAAACTTCTAGCCCTCTAGGGGGCGCTCGGCCCTATGGTTAAGCGTCACTGACCTGAGTAACTAGTTAAATATGCTTGCGACACCACTGAAGAATGTGGTGCATTGATCACACTTACCGTAATGATGAAAACAAAGTGTAATTAAAGCCTATTACAGGTAACTACAAACATCAACAACATGCTTTCTTCATTCCTTTTTTTGGATTTCAATTGTTCTTTTTTAATGAGCCATAACCTGACTTCACATTTGAGAGAGAGAAGGTACAGTACATCCTTGTCAACAGAACGTGAATGGAGGAGTATGTTGCCGCTTCGCTCAGTCATTGAAAAGCACTTTCCTTTCATTGATTTTTCACACAGAAGCCTCTCTGTATCGACAGCGATTATGAGGTTTGAACTGCAGCCATGACCTTTATCTTGTGGCATCTGACTGCGACTCGGCAGGAGATAATCTTTGGCTCCCTCCTACTTGCTTTCCTTGACAACTTCCTTCTCTTATTAAATCAATGCTTGACATTTCATTTATCAGCAGCATTTGCAACACTCCCCTTCTTGTGTGCTTACAGACTCAGTCACTACGTATGGGCTTTTATGCTTTATGCACACCACACTTTGTAGAGAGACGTTGGCTGGAAAGTTGAAGCGCAGAAAAGACAGTAGCCTTCAGAAGTCATCTTTACTTCACATATAACATTTTTAAATGCAGCTGAGCAGAATGCATATTTGAGTGCCAGTGTTTCTGGTGGATTTCCCTCAGTACACACTCCTCACTCGACAGTGCCAATACTGTCCTGGGGTTTCACTTCAGAGACCTTCCACTATGCATGAAAACGAACGCTCGGAATTTCCTATAGCCAACGCACACAGCCTCATCGAGGTCCGTAAACAGTTGCTATAGTGACGAGTCTTCTGGGCTACCTGGTTCTGCCATATGATTGGCCTGTACCCCGGCGCTTCACGCACACACACGCACATCAGCAAGGATCATGGACACGTTCTGACATTCATGTATGCATTACCCAAGATGAAGCGGAGGCAGCATAAATATTTCAAGAGACTGGGGTCTTAAGGGACTCTTTCTTGTTCTATATTATGACACAGCTAATCAATAGAAACTTGTGGAAGTTCCCCACCGTGCCACTAATACAGGGCTAAATCAGCAATTCTTTGTGAAGCAAGAATCTTTTTTGCTCTGTGTTTTCAAAGGGTCATCTGAGGCTGAAAGTCAGCTTTATTCGTGTTAACAGCGGCAGAGTCAGTGGTGGCACGTTGCCTCTGCTGCACCACTATGACACAAGATCGAGATGGAGAACACAGACGACTATCTATCTCTGCACCGACGGATCCAACTGGTGAGTCCTTCACTGCTGTTTATGGCCATGGAAGACCCAAACCAAGAATGGGTTCTGGAAAGCATGACGTGGGCTTCCTTAATCTGCTGAATGCAAAAATATACACTTTGAAATGCTTTTATTCACATATAGATATACTGTAAGCCAAAAACAAAGACATCACTAAGCAGCGTAATGTGAAATTATGCGGTCACAGTGACCCTGGGAGGAAGCAGAGAAGACATACGCTGTTATGATATGGAGTCAGATAAAAGGCAACAGCACTCTATTTTGCAGTTTATCCATCAAATGATGAAGCTTTTTGTACAAAATAGGTCCTGAAATGCAAGTCTCTTCGATGTCTGAGGTCCATTTGAGTCCGTTTGCTCGGGGTTCCGGGCTACATGACCGAACAGGTGAAGCCGCAGCACTCCTTCAGCAAGGACAGAGCAGAATTGTTGAAGGGAGGCGCCTGCGGAGCTCGTCTTGTTGGTAAACCTGACGTGCCAGCAGAGATAGTTGGTTAGCTCAGGTGACTATTGAACTACTTGACAGATTACACCATACGTGGTGATCGACTGTTTTGTTCGCCTCGATGGAACCCACTCGAAGACACACGGTACTGTATAAATACCGCCACCAGTGCACCAACAGACTTCACAGAGTGACTTTATATTGCCATTTCAACTTTCCTGAGAGACGAGGAAGGGTGTTTTTGACTGTAAGGCCCGGTGGAAAAGGCTTGTTCTTCAAAATGACCCATGCAAAAGGCTCTGTCCTTAATCCTCAAGCTCAAAAATGCGCACTAAACCCATTCTTAGCAAGGAAATTGAGAAAAGTACCTTACTCACTTTTGAGATGTGCCAGGACCTACCTTAGAACTGAGGAATACCCAGAATGCTTTGTATATTTTCAAAATAATTGAATCCAAAGCGGCGAATAAAGCGAATTACAAATGTAAGTATTTTCTTTGGTGATGGAGACATAAATATTACTAAAACCATTGCCAATGTGGTGTGACAATAAAGAACATCTAAGTCTAGTATCTTGGCCCATTTTACTGATTATTTACTACATTATTGGACAATATTTTATAAATGTTCTGTCTGTAGCGGATAGTAGGGGCTTTTGTTTAAGACAAAATGCTCATTTTTGTCAGTGGTAATGTAGTTGTTTTATCAAGATAACAGCCTATATAACATGGATGTGCAGCTAGTGGTATAATGTGACTGGGTTAATGTCGTCTCCTGCAGTAGCAGAGTTCTCTCATGATAGTTATAGCTTGTGTTTATGACTCAGGAGCGATCTGCATTAAAGGGGTGACCAATGTCTAAGTCACACATGGCCCTTAAACACTTGGTTTTGAGGGGTGTGTAAGATTGTGGATTGAGCTAAAGACTAATACTGAGAACTTTATTGTACCGTTGACAAGACTGAGGACAAACTGAGGGAGGAAGAGAACATCTCCACACAAAAACAGTGACACAGAAACAGTGACAGCGCTCCTCAGATCAACGCCTCGGTTGCTCATTGCCAATATGAGAAGCATCACAAATTGACCAAGAAGTTTGCCAAAGCAACTTTACATACTTTGGTAATTGATACCATTGATCCGGTGTTTTTGTAGTTCCGCTCGCTCTTGCTATGCAAAACAAAGAACACGATTTTAACTGAAAATATCGCTTTTATTTTGAAGCAAAGCTACTCTATAAGTATGTGAGATTTGATCACTGTAGAAAACAATACACCTTTAAATGTATATAAATAAATAACCTACTATTTTACAACAAAAACAATACAGTAACTGTGTTTTGACCTACCTGTCTTCCTGTTGTTCCTAGGGAATTTGGACTTCAGAAAATCTGCCATTTCTTTATCTTCCTCTTTCTCTCTGTTGATGTTTAAAAAAAATGGTTAGGGGGAAACATGCAAAACATATTCAGGTTGGAACACATGAAATCTGTTTTCACGCTTCAGAAATATGAAATCAGAAATATGTTTTAATAAATGCAGAAATAAAAACATATGAATAAATAGTTAAACGCAAACATTTTATTTTTTTTGCCACCATTTTATTATATTTAATGTATTCCCTCATTTACACATATATATTGATTCTTTTCTATATTTAATTTATTAAAATATAAATTAAGTGGTTATGTTTTTGTCCCTCAAAGACATTCTTTCTTCGAATCTCTTCAGTGAATTGATAAATTCGTCCTGAACTCATTGTTAGTTTAGTGTATTTAGAATGGGGAGACGATGTGTTGCTCATGTAGAAGCTGCCGGTGGTGTGTTGGTGCCATGGCGCTTCACAGCATATCAATGCCGTTGGCAGCGCTGCAACACTTTTAATGGGTCACGACGGGAGGAATTAGTGGCACACGGCAAATCTCTGATTACCATATTCATTAGGATTGTTCTTCATCAACCTCCTCTCCTCCTCCTCTTGGAACAGACGGTTCCATAGCGTTCCCATCCATCACCAATTAGACGAGAGGATTTGCTCATTCTCCAAGCTTAATCCTCCTTTATTCCACTGACAGGCTGTCAGAAGTACCTGAGACGCTCAAACTCCACATCATCCACCAGGAAGTCTCTGGTCTCCACCAGCTTGTGAATCTTCTCCAGGAGCTCTTCTTCCTTTTGTCGGTCCTCATTAGACTTGTGTGTGTCTAGAAAGAACAACACAGCACACAGAAAACAGTTCTGAAAAAAAAATACTCATACAATTTCACAACGATTTCCACAGTTCTGGAAATGTTCCCCAAACAATAAGGACAAACAGGAAGAATTGACTTTATAAAACATAACATTCACTGAAATAAATCTTTCATGTGTCAACTTCTTTAGATAAATAGATGAATAGTTTTAGTTGTGTGCTCTTTAATGGCCAGGTTTAATATATTAAACCTGAAAAAAAATGCTAGTCAAATGAATCAAAACTCAGAGGACCAGAGGATCCATTTGACTGCTGCTCTGCACAGCACAGCTTCAAACAAATGGCCAGTCACATGCCAAAATACATTTGGACAGAAATAATGACATAGTAACTTATTACTCTAAATGATTTAAGAATGAAGAAAAAATTGCCCCAGGAAAGGCCACTTTTCTTGTACAGGGAAAAGGGGCTGTTGCCCGCTGCATGCAAACAAATATAATTCGGCACTGCAGCCTTGTTTTCGGAACATGAGGTCCCTCTATTCCATCCTCACTGTAACACATGTCACTAGGATAAAATGTCCATGTATCTATTGACACAACCATGTGGGCTTTATAAGGTTTATACAGGCTTTAGCACCGTCAGCATGTCATTTTAAGAGCCCCTGACCACAGCAGGACAGGGGCCCATTAACACACGAGTTTGAGTGAGCAAAAGCTATAGACAAATACTACCGTATTTTCCAGACTATAGAGCGCATCGGAATATTAGCAGCACCCACAGAATTTAAGAAGAAACAGATCCTTTTCGTACATAAGCCACACAGGTCCATAAGTCACGGGTGCAGTGGTGCTGTCTGCACCGCAGAAAATGCATGAGGGTCACTTCTAGTTGTCCAACATCGAGACTAACTCGTAAAACAATTTCGGCAATGTTCTGAAATTGAATCATGAATTCATCACATCTTATTTACATTTAAAGTGTTAACACGCAGACACGCGGGCGAAAACAGCGCAATTTGAGCGCTTTAAAGGTAAATAAAATGCCTGTCATGTCATCGGTTTGATGTGATGAGGCTCAATATTTTTGCCAGCATGATGATCTTTAGACTGTAAAAATGAGGGATGCTCCGAGAGACAGGGAGAGCATTCACACTGCAGAGGAACCAGCGATTTCACCTTCATGAGCATGGTAAACTCTCTGTGCTTCGTGTTTTAAATAGCATATTGAATTTGTGGCGTCGGCGCCTTTTAACGTGCTGGTGCTGCAGTATGAAAACTTTACATGACAGACTGAAAAAAAACACCGTAGTAGACATGCCGTTGCCAAGCGAGCGGCGATTCGGCAGGGAAAGAAAAAGGAGTGGACTCATCACAAATCAGAGCGCCGGCTGTCACGTGATCGGATTTTGTGATCGGCAATGAAAGGCAGCAGCTCGGCATTCACTGAACACGCGGCGAGCAGCCTTTCATAATCGGTGGCCAATCAAGTTGCGGCTTATAGTCCAGAAAATACGGTACTTACAGATCACAACTACAACATGAGACTGGCATAGACCATGTAGCTCCACCTACCTGGTATTGAGACGAGTTTGTGGAGTTCTTTCTTCAGTCGCGTAATCTCCTTGCACAGCTGTATGTCATCCATCCTGCATCGGCACATACAAACATAACACACTGTAGGGTACGATTAAAAGCATAATAGCTTTTGACCCATTTAAGGTAAAAGCTGTGACATCTATTGAAACCACAAGTGCTTTTGAACCACACAATAGCTTCAATCCTTCAGAAGATTTATGAATACTTTTCTCAAAATTAAGGCTCCGATTTAGAAAAAAAGTGCAAAAAAGGGGTGATAACTTCGAAAATAGATGACAAAAATCACCTCTGAGATGATGTAAAGTAAAACACTGAGAATTTCCTCACCAAATTTGCCGTACGCCGGAGTTAAACCTGACCATCCTGGTTCTGCCAAGGTTCCTTTACAGTGGCTACAGTGTAGTTCATAACATACCTTTGTACAGACGGCTTGTTGTGCACTCACATATATCGGAGCTCGGACTCCCTCCGCACCAACACGTCCCTGATCCGCTCAATTTTCAGGAGCTCCCCCTCGATATCATCCACGGTGATGGTCGAATCGGCCATGGACACCACATCGTCCTCTGGAGGAGGGACTCTATCTGTGGGAATATTTACATCGTATTTACTTAAAGACATCAAAAGACACTTGGCCATAAACTCCCATATATTAGCAGCAGCAGTATCTCCAGGTAAATACAGCACACAAACTGCATGGCAGCCTTCTCTTTTACTTTGATATCTTTAGGAAAATATACTCTTCTGAAAAGTGACTTTCAAGTACTGCTCTCCACCCATTAAAACAATATGCATTGGAACTCACGCATTAGATCTTATTTATTAAATAGCATTAAATAGTTACATGCTTTATTAATAATGATAAATGATTTATTTTTTTTTACTCTGGTGTTTGTCATCAGGTTCCAGGTTGAATTTTACGGGGAGTACATCGCAGGAAACACTGCTTTAGACAACCTTTGCCTATGTATGAAGAGTGGTGCGTCAGCAGGTTCCATACGTTGATACTAGATTCATTTTTGGTAGTCTGAACCCAGGCAAACACAAAACCAACAGTGGAAGTCCAACAGCTGCTGTCTTTCTCCTGCAGTCAGTGCCATGCGTCTGACATCAGATCCAGCTGCAGAGGCTTTAAGGGGCACGGATGAGTCATCTAGCGCCTTTACAGCCTCTGCTCCTCACAAACATCCACGCTGGTAGTGACTCTAACCCTTTTATGCCAATTCCTTTTGCAACATTGATTATTTTCAATTGAATTTTTGGAGGTTCCGGATGATAAAAATGTTGAGCAGACATAGCAGATCCTCTGCTAAAATGCCAGTTTTGGACTGTTGTAGTGTAGTGTCCTCCTGGGAGCGTCAAAACTTTCACAGCAACACCTTTTTGAGAAACGGTAGCAGCAGCACACGACTGAAAAGAATTGCAGCATGATCCTTGTTGGACAGAAAACTACTGACCAACACAGGCTTCTAACCACATGCCTCTTTATTCCCACAATTAATGAGGGGGGCTGAGTCATAAACGCTCTGTTGTTACATCAGAGTGTGGAAGCCAAAAGGTCAACACCTGTGGAAATTCAGTCAGCGCCTACATCCAACCCGCCACCGCCGGGCAACAGAGACGCAACACACCGTCACAAACATCCAAACACTTCACGTAAACTGGGCTGTTTAAAACACCCAGGAGGTGAACACGGGGGTAAGTCACTCGTTCATTGGTTCACCTGGCTGCGCGTCGCCTCGCTTCCACTCGCTGCTCTCAACGGATCCGTACCGGTGACACGATCGCTGCTTCTCCATCATCCGAGCAGCGCCTCGCCTCCTGATGGTGCAGCTTTGTGCTCACTCACAAGCAGCGATGCTGAGGCGCTTCTCCTGGATCGCTCCTGCAGGTGTGTTGGGGAAGATGATGGAGAAGAAGTGGCGCTATCTAGTGGTGAATGAATATACTTGAATTTATGAAACATGCAGGGAGAAGCAGCCAGGCAAGCTTTTGCTGTTGTTTTTATTTTCTCTTCTATTTTAATTTTATTTAAATAGAAAGATGACTAGAAAAAATGAATAGGTTCTTAGTTAAGATTAAAGAGATGAGTATGGAAGCCCATTTCTGCCAGGTAAAAAAAAAAAACTGAGAAAAAAAAGCAAAAAAAAACTTTTTTTTGCTTGATGATTTTTATTTTAGTTATTTATTTATATATTTTGCTTACTGTTTTTTTTTCTCCCACATTGCAAGAATAGGCTTCCATAGATGAGCGAGTACTTCACTGTATAAAATGTTTCTATCCTGATTTTTTTTTTTTTTTTACTTAAGCATTTCCCTCCACCATAGATGTTTTGGTTGTGTGATGACAATCTATGACGTGGTGCGCTTGGAATTGGTGTAATTAAAAATTATCCCTGAAAAGTGTAATTACTTATGTGTGAAAATAATTACTCGAAATGAATCAACTAACCAAAATTAATCTCTCACCATCCAGGCACTGATACAAACTGGTTTAACTTTTTTTTTTAAATCTTTTCTCACTTTATTCTGTACGTTTCATTTTTTTTGGACAGATTTCAATTGTCACTCTAAGACTTAAAGTAAGGATGATAGTGCTCAATGAATGGCTGCACAAAGACTATACAAGACATGGCATCATTGTTTGTAATTTAATGTACGTCAGCATGTTTTCTTTTTTTTTTTCACTGAAGTCCTATGGAGGAGTGACGCGTTGTTGCGCTTGTTCATCGATGATTTTCATATCTTCATGTTCGGGTTGCTGGTAGGATATAAATGACTTATTCACACAACACTGCTAAAACACAAGCTCACTGCAGGAAACTAAAATACTGTTTATTTTTCGCATATTTACAGACAAGTTATTATTTACAACTTCATTTTTTTGTGCAATATAGATTATGTGCAAAATAGAACATTCAATCCACGATTTTCAACAGATGGCAGATGGCATAATATCAGGAGTCACATTCTGAATGCTAAATCAAGACCTTAAAATGATTTTCTTCTTACATGGAGGAACAAAAAAACAGAAGTACAGCTGTACCAAACAGCACCTTTCTAACTGAAGGTGTTGACATCGGAGCATTGTTTCATCAACGTGACAATGTTATTGCAGTTTCCCCAAATATCACAGAAGATACGCTTTTTAGCAGGACACCTCTTCATTTCATGTTGGCATGATTCAGCTCCAGATACGAAGATATATGAATGAGTATGTGGTTTTAATCTCACCCACACAAAGCCACAAGTACAATCACATCAAAGGGTTTTCACATTTTCACAACTCTTTTTTTTTTTAAACAGCTCTTGTGACAGACAGGAAAAAAAGATATCGAATGATTTCATTGATATCAGTTTTTGCATCAGACAGAACTAATAGTTTTATGAATCACAGAAGGTAAAGTGTTGTTTAAATAACTGACATTATTATTATTTCAATGAAAATGCGCTCAGTTGATTTAGGAATTTTTTTTTCAGTGTACTTATGTAACATTTTGGCCCAATGCCCTCCAGCTAAGGGCCAAAATGTTCAGTACTGATACATGTCATTTCAGGTACAGCACAGATGAATCTGGTTTCAACCTCAAAATGGTTTGAATAGTTTAAGGTCAACTGGAATTCAACGCCTCACATGAACCCTTGAGAAGAGGTGGATGAGTGAGAGTCATGCCAGCCTGTTGTTGGTTTCAGATGACCAGATGGCACGCGTCATGGATTACAAAAAGTTCTGGGGGAAAACAGAGGAGGAACTTTGCTCCCTAGAAAGTTTTTTCTTTTTTTTTTTCACATGAGACAAAAGCCTTTGCAAGGTAGGAGCGGTTTGTTGTGTCATGCCATTTGTCACCGCTCCAGCTCTGATTCCTGTCAATGAACAGTACCAGGAATAGTGGCCAAACCAGAATTCACAGACTCAATGTTTTCAACGTCAACCACAGGAATCCACCCACTCTGCATTTTAAAAAATAGACTGACAGTGTTGTGGGGTTTATGACACTGTCAATTATTCAATCCATATCTACACCCACTCATCGATACAGGCACAGCTGGTCATAGCAAAATTGGTTTCAAGACAATGAAGTTGAAGGCATGGATTAACAAAAGCCTTGAATTATCTTTCAACTCAGGCGTTGAAGGGAGACAAAAACAACGCTGCCATGACGGTGCACAATAGTGATGAAAGAGTGATGCTCTTCAAAGAGGAAACTGTAAAATGAAGGCTTCATTTAGACACTTGCGATGGCGACTAAATGTAGACTGTCAGACAGGAAGTGCTCCAGATGCGACACTGTGTGAGTTTTTATTGTCTGTGTTAGTGTTGTGCGGCCCATAGAAGCACGTCCTTGTTTGTTGTTTTGTGGCCCAGCATTGTTGGCTTTTGTCTCAGCCCTGTCACACACCTGTGGCCCAGCATCAGTTCAGGTAGTTCATTCTTCTCAGTTTCGCCAGACGGAAAACTTCAGGAGCAGGACGGTAAATAACATGAGTCGGTGCCAGCAGAAACGGAGCGGAGGTCAGCTGATGATGCCAGAAAATGTGTTGATTGGAAGAGGAAGTCCTTTGTTCATGTACTTGCTCAGTCCAGACTTCTCATCTCCGACGGCGACTTTGGACTGAAAGGTTTTCTGAACGCTGTAGCTGGGGTCCACGCATGGGAAGATCTCGATGCTGACAAATAAAGAAGTAACTGTTACATCACTTCTGACAACACCAATGGATTGCAGTAGAAAAGACGCCACACCTCTGCACATGTTTGTAGGTCCTGCGACAGTCTCGATCCAGAGTAACTGTGATGGACTGACCCCCCATAGCGCAGATCTTAACTTCACTGGTCCGAATCTTGGGATTCTACACATAAAAAAAAGAAAGTTATTAGTAAGTGAACATTTCAGTTAGTGTCACGTAAACCTACCGGGGAGATGTTTTTTGTTTTTGCAGGTTGATCTTTCAGTGTCACAGTTAAGCAGTTCACATCTGGAAGAGGAAGACAAGTACACAAGTTACTAATGTGCGAGGAGGAAATGCAAAGCTGGCATTGAGGCGAACCTTCATCGTCCTTAGCCGGAATGGCATCAATCTGAACAGCAGACGTCCTCACTGGCATCGCTCGGTTAGTGTCTCTGCCACTTAGTTTGGCCTGGACACACACGTACACACACTTAGCATCTTAAAGCTATTAAAACTGTGCAGAAAATAAAGAGATTTTAGAAGTGAAAAAGCTACCTCTTTATAGCATAATGTGGCAACAGCTCCACACATGTCTCCCGCACTCTTCCTTTGCTTTTCTATTTGGAAGACGGAAATAAAACCAGTTCAGTTCATGCACATATAAGGCCTATAAGGAGAAGTAGAAATGGAAATGTTGGGACATTTTTCTCCCAGTTCACCTCTCAGTGACTTTGGAATCAGATGAAAATCTGGAAAGACCAGCTCCACATGGGTGAGAAAGACATCCTCCACAAGACTGTTCGACGTGCAAATGATCTAAAAGACAAAACAGAAAGGGAGCGTCCTCATGTTACTCGTGATATTAAGAGCTGCAAAAACAGAGACAAACTATACTTTGATATGAAGAGGAGGATTCAAATACCTTGACAGAGTATATGGTGAAGTAGACCGGCTGCTGGCCAGCCCGAAGGTAGTAGGAAATAGCATCAGACACAAAGGGCTCTTTGGGTTTCCCCAGGGTCGTCGGTTGCTGTGGCGAAAGAGACAAATTGTTCACTACTGCACCACAACATCATAACAGACAACATGTTTAAATGTACATATTTACGAGAGCACCTCAAGTGAAGCCATTTTTTGTGGAAAAAAACAATTAAAATTAAACAAAAAATGAATATAAATAAATATATATTTACAAAGGCCTACCAAGATAAATATGCTATTACAGATGATTTACTATTCAAGAAATATTCAAGAACAAATACGGTTCAAATATATTCATATATTTCCTCCGACATACTGTGTGAGAATGACCATTTATACAGTGAATTCACAAGCATAAATGCTATAATAATAATGTGTAGCACAGTGCAGGTGGGTCTGGACTCTTGTCTTTCTCTCAGCCACTGCTCATTGAAACACCAGCCTAGCGAACGGGTCGGGTCACGTGGGTCACGCGTCACTGATTGACAGGTCTTGGACGGCGTAACACCGTTTTGTTGCGCTTATAGTGAATCACGCAGCTTGGACAAGCAAGAGTCGGCTTTAAATGTACTCCCTTTCTCTCCAAATCCTTTTAAATGCAGATATTAAAGCTATTATGACCAAAATCGTGCTCACGATTAATGAAGCAGTCCAAAGCAGAAGCGCTCTCTCACCATTGTAGTAAGCTGGGGGAGAGTGGCTCCCAAACTTTTGACGTTGCAGTTGTACCAAGGGTCCGCCCGGCCCAGGTAAGAGCCAACAGTGCAGGGAATCCTCACAGACTGATGCTTGTTCTACAAAGGGAATATTGTGCGGTGAACTGGATGAAATGAGAAAGCATGACCCAACCTCAAGTGCGGGAGTTTCCTCAACTCATCGCAGCGTTAAGGTGAATGACAGGGTGCTATTGCTAACACATGGTGAGAGGACACACGAGATTAATTGTTCATGACAGGCCACGCTGTCGTGTGGATCAGTTCCAATGATTAGCTCAAGGGCTTCCTTTGGCGAAAGGTCCCTAGCAACAGCTGCTCTCACGCTCATAGGCGGAAAAGCCAATGCTGGTTTTGATGAAAAGATTCAGAAAGCAAGATGAGAGGAACAGCTCTGAAGGTGGTCAGAATTTAAAAAACACGTCACGATACATTTGCCACCACCGACAGCCACTACGTTCACCATAAGCCGCAGCCTCCTTGTCACATGTCGGGAACTCATTGAAGCACTTTGATAAGAGGAACACAACTTACGTCATGAGAGACTGGGGCCGAGCAAACAGGGATGTAGTAAAACTGGAGGTTGGCTCTGACTGTAAGAAAGAGCCGCCGTGCTTCCCTTTTCCTGCCAATGCAAACCAAGACTTGTCACCGACCATTAACCATCATCGGCATTCCACTTGATGTTACAAAACCATGCTGACACTCTACGTGTCAACACCTGTTCGAAACTGTCTACTACTATGTAATCACGATGTCTCTACTGGCTTAACATGTCAATGTCAAAAACACTTCCATATCAACCTCAGCATCATTTCTCTGCCTTATCTAGACCGATGAAGAGAAAAAAAATACCTCAAATAGTAATAGGCTTCGGCCAGGCGACCCAGAACTCTGTCGTCTCCCATGACGACTATTCTGGCCGTGGAATTCCTCTGCATTTTGGGAAAGGGGTTCTGCGTTGCACCATTTCCTGTCCTCCTCTGTAGAGAGAATGGAAGACTTCCTCTTCGCCCATTACGCTCTCGGCTATCCGGCGTCTCCTGCATCAACACGATGGGGTGGGTGGGTTTCATCTTCATCCCGCCACGGCGGCTCAACTTTGAATCTCTAAAGAAAAGATTCATAATGATGACCAGCTGAAACTGCTGAAGTGAGTGTTAGCAACAGCATCAGTTCACTTGATAAAACCATCGTTTTTGTGTGAATGTTTGCTTCTGGACTCCAGTCTGGTACCGTTTCCCACACTAGTGACCAGCTGGAGGCAGAGATTGTGCATTCAGTCTGTCTTCAAATATATCTGAACTGAAGGGTGCACTGTAGTTACCTCTTGCCAAATGCAGGAGTAGAGCTGACTGGAGGCTCTGGGAAGGACATGTTTGGCGAATCCAGACCAGGGGGCAGATCTCCTACAATCCCGCTGTCATTGGACAAGACTGAATGTCGCGCCTCAGACACTCTCATTTCATCCATGTCGCCGTCATCCTGGTCCTGGCTGAGGGAGAAGTGATCCGTGGAGCTTGATCGCAACCACCTGCCCAGCTCTCGCCCTGAAGCATGTTATGGTGAACTTACTCAGTGGAGTTGAAGTGAGGTTACAATATGATTTATGAATACAACACAGACTTCTCCCGGCTAAGACGAAAGAATATTTTTTCTGGGCTGAACAGATGTTGAGGTAGTTGTGAATGGTTATATGAGTTCGTGAGAGGTTTATGAATGATTTTCATTTCACTATTATTGTGAACTAAAAATATCACCGTAACTACACTATCACAATAACAATACCCGTGCAGGCGTTCCTGTCACTGCAGAAGGTGAGAGATGAAGCTGACAGTCATATAACTTGATTTAACACTTGAATATAAGTGTTAAAACTTTTAGTCATTATTTTTATTGCTCAATAAGTATCAGTTAAATTTTCCCCAAATAAAAACATAAATAAATACACAATAATAAGTAAATAAATATTTACTTATTTTATTTATTTATTTACGCTAGAAATGTGTGAGCAAATTAGACATGAGAGTGGCTAAAATAAAAGAGAAGAATTTCTGGTTACGCTCAATAGAGGCTCCCCTACAGGCTGTTGAACTTCAGTGCTGCCTTCACGTGTGTGTGAGAAGCGTATCAAAACAAGAAGTCACAAACAACCTACACTGTCTTGTGACGTCTGTTTAGAACTTAAGTGCTAGTTACATATTGAAAAAAAGCTTCCAGGCCGAGCAAAAACGCTCTGAGCTCAAAGCTACTTACATAAATCGAAGTCATTTGTCCACATGTGGAAGCTCATCTCTGGGTTGGGCAGCGGGCAGTCGTGCAGTGATCCACCCGACACACACTCTAAACACACACATGGGCTTGAGACAAATGTAACACAACAAAGCTTAAAACCAAGGCCCACAGCTTCCTCCCTGTCTCCTCAGCATCCCTCAGACTGGAAGACTCTGATTTAGGCGAAACTTCTTGTGAAGGACGACCCTGTTTTTAATATGCTTCATTCAAGCATGACCATGAACATGCACAAGAAATGAACTGCAGAAAACACATTTCCCTGATCTAAAGTTACATCTAAGAGCAGTTTCACGTGTGATTATATAAGACGAAATGACCGCAACACAAGACAACTCTTTTATGAGAAATTATCGTCTGGGTTGAAATGAGTCAGAGAACAGGCTGTGGGCCTTGTGGGTTTCCATGAGTTGCACTGCAGCTGCTGCACAGCGATCAGTTCTGTGTTTCCTTCTCATACCTGACTTGACGCCTGTGACGATTTTATCGTACAGCTGCTGAAGACGACTGCTCAGCAACCCCCTGTCCCTGCCGCCTGCCTCCGCGCTCTGCTCGACGGTCGCCAACACTTCCTGAAAGTGCGGCTCAACACACGCTTCCTGTAGCAAAACACACAAACACACGTGGCACATACAAAGGAAGGTAAATACATGCAAACAATACAGTTACAGCAAAGAAGCTCCAACTGCGCCGCGGCCTCTGCGGCAGACAACACATCTGCTGTGTCTAAACACCACCACTGAGAATGAGTGCAGCAGGATGTCTATCAACTTTTCAAACTTCTCTCAGCAAGTGATCATACGGAATATTTTAATTGTCATTTATGTTTTAATACAAGCAAATATACTGTTATATTTCCGGACTATCAGCAGCTACTTTTTTCTCACAGTCTGAATTTAAATTGGCTAATCTGAGATTGGCTGTGAGGTCAGAACTTCGGACACACGGGCAAAAACAACGCATTTTGAGTGCTTTAATTTAATAAAAGATCGGAGGAGTTCATGATTCAAGTTCAGAACATTGCTGAGTTTGTTTCATGAGTCAGTCTCCATGCTGGACCCCGTAGTCAAAAATAGTTTAGAAGGGATCTTCATGCACATTTAAACTGGGTGCACCACTGACCTTTCTACAGCGCAGACAGCACCACTGCACCTGCGGCTTATATATACGGTGCGGCTTATGTGTGAACAATATCTATTTTCCTTCTTTATTCCGGCGCACTTTGTCGTCCGGAACACAGTCAGAATTAAAATGTTATCTTGCATACAATGTATGAATTAAAATATGCCATCAAACACCAGACTATCTCCAAAAAAACAAGCCCAGGTCCTCATTGTAGCAGATTCACTAGGAGAGAAATTCAGTTCAAAACTGTATACTATAAATATTTGGCGTGTTTGAAGCTGCTTTAATACACTGGGTGTTTGTCACATTAAACCTCTTGGATCTGAAGAAGTTTTAAAAGCTTCATATTCTTGGTTCTCTAAATCATCACCTGCACTAGGACCATTTACAAGAATACTATGCTCTGAACAAAACAAAAGGCATTGACTACAAAGGACAGATGCACAACATGTAGCCCCAGCTGCCTCACTTGCCTGAAGGCCCCTGGCCAGCTCAGCAGCGTTGCACTCCTCTCCTAAAACGGCCTGAAGGGTGTGCTGCACCACAGAACACATGTGATCGTAAGGTGATACAAAGTCTTCGTATTCCGAGTTGGAGGCCTTAATGTCTCTCTTCAACCCTTCCGCCATCGCTCCAGTAAAGACATCGGGATCAGCCAGAACAAAAACCCTGTTGACAGAGCAGACTTGAGTCACCAATGTGAACTATGGCGTGACTAACCAAGTAGGCTTGAACACAATCGTCACTCACCTCTCCTGACATGGATAGTAGTCATTCTTTAGTCCCTGTTCTGCTACCACCATCCTCTGATACCTCAAACCTGCAGGTTAAACTGACTTTTAATAACAAGCCTTACACTTAGATCAGCTCATTAACGTTCAAAGCTATTCACAGGAGGAACCACCATTGGATTAAAGTTCTTAAGTGTTCATGACAGAATACTGGCAGACAGGATGGTCACTGGCAGATTCAACTATGACAGAGAAACTAGAGACTGTTTGCTCAAGAGACATGAGGGAATGTTGCAGCATAACCCAACTGATGGGTTCAGGCACAGGCAAGCACACACTGCTTATATGCTGTCACGCTCTGATGTTGCTCTGATCGACTTGCAACACAAAGCAGCGATAACAAGCACATTGTTCACTGTAATAATCATAAAAACGTCCTGTGAGAGGCTTCAATTCTTAATGTTCATTTCATGTGCCAGCCTCAACTGGGAATCTGAAAAGCCGGGAATACCTGGAACGGAGCGTTCCGCTTTGATCTGTCTGGTGTAACTGAGCCCAATGGCACAGTAGGGATGCGGAAGAATCAGCAGCCTCTTACAGATGTCGTACACCCGCTTATACAGCTCATCTGGAATGTGGGCCGTCTGGAATAACCACAAACAAAGAAGAACCAGTCAACAGCAACACTTGGAGAGGAAAAACCAAGCCTTTCGTTTACTGACACAGATCTGCTTATTGAGGAAGGGCAAAGACGCATGACGATATGCATGATAGTGACAGGAAACCCAGCAAGATACGGTACCTGAACAATGGCATACATGATGGTGTGGAGCAGCGGGAGAATGATCCCGCGATTATCAAACCTCTCCGCCTGCAGGACAAACAACAAACATGATCTGTATTGCATTGTGATGATCAAGGAGATAAAACAGAATCCTTCACTCTTTCTTTCGTTATGGTCCTGCCATCGCAATATGCTGTGTATTATTAAGAAATTACCTTCTCCAGCTCTTTCACCAGAACCCACACCAAAGACAAGCTGTTGGCAGGATTGTTTTTGACCTTTTGGTGGAGCGTCCAACGCAGCATGCCTGCTTGTACACACAGAAAAGAAATGAACACAGAAATTATTTCAAAATATATTACTGTGTTTATACACAAACATACACACAAACATATATATATATATATATATATATATATATATATATATATATATATACACACACACACACAGTATACAGTATACATTGATGATTTTGTCTTGCAGTGAATTTATTACCTCGATTCAGGGTGTCCTGCAGGTCTGTCTCTTTGGGCAAAATGGCTTGCAGACTGCGGTAGAGTTCTTTCTCTGGCACTATTGGGTAGTTTGTGGCTATAAATGGGAACAGAATGTATATAAATATATATTAATTGATATATTTGGATCAACTTTTGCATTGACTTACCCTTTGGCTCTGGGCTTTGCCAACTTAAACCATGGCAGTGGGCCATCGCTGATGAGCATTGATGTTTTTCCCCTTGGGGAAAAAAAAAAAAGAATGGTGTCAATGTTCATGTATACCTCCACATAGTTCTTGACCTATATTGCTAAGAACAAAAAGAAGAGAAAGAAAAAGAACTGGATAAAACGTTAAACTTTAAATAGTATTAAAAACAAAACAAAGCAAAAAACAAGCAACAAAAACAAAATTGCATTTTCTGTAGCAATAAAATATGGTCTGCCACAGGCACGATCTGGATGCATTTCCATACAGTCAGAACCTCGTTCTCCTGCCCTGTGTGTGGGAGTGCCAATGCCAAAAATGGGATGAACGTGATCTCTATTGACCCGGTGAAGGCGTGCAGAAACAACAAGCACTTGTATGTAAATAAACAAACAGATGACAAACAAATGCTGCTAAGCAGTGGAATGGGCCATGGTTTACATTGAAGCAGTTGCTGCAACTATTGGACTATCATAATATAAATCTGAGAATTCAGTTTCATTTATGAGTAATATCTTGTGCTCTACCGTTTATTTACTGTATGGCAATATCAAATTTGTGGCAAATATAGTGACGTACTTACTTCCATTCACACAGTCATGAATCATCTCAGATTCATTTTTATCTTTTGACCACAGAACCTACTTTTAGTAGACAAACACAAACACAGAAATCTTTTGTCACCTTCGGGTGTCCTAAAATAGCACGTTCTACGCCCACTCCATTGCCCCACTCAATCACAAACATGACCTGAAGTAACATGGGAGAGAAACCTGGAACAATTCAAACGCGCTACTGTTGATGATTCGAGTGATGAGCCTTGCTGTTAAACTGTGACAAAGTAAGTATCTGTCATTAAAGTCCAGACACATTGTTCCTCTTTGATCATATTGTTTCTGTGATCTCCAGCGTAAAAACCACCGGTCTGACGAGTATTTTCTGATAGCCAGTACATACAGGCTCATAATTTCTATTCACTCTCAAGTCTGTGGCTTGGCAAGCCCTCGTGAGTCACCAACACCGCAATGACTAAGTCAACCCTACGCAAACAGACACTCTCACAAACAAGTGAAATGCTCAACAAAGGAAAAACCTAACAATAACAACAAATGAAAACTAGAAAACAGCCAGTAGTCAAAAAGACCAACCAAAAGGGCAATGTTTTTGTCAGTCTGTATAGTAAACAACTCAAAAAGTTAAGGTCTTCTTCTTCTGAATGATTTGCTGAAGCTCTGTTGAAGAAGTGACAGGTCCAGGAACAGCCAATTCAGAGCGTTAGGTCCCATTCTGGCTGGAAATGCTGTCAAGGTGCTTTTTCAGTTCTAACAGAAATGTTTCTGAAGCTGGAAAACTTCAGTGGCATGTCTTGCTCGGCATGATTTGAATGGCACATGAAAGCAGTGAGAATGAAGTTTGTGTCTTTTCGTGGATTTCTGAATGAGACTCGGCGTTTCAGCCACAGCCCACATCCGTCACACACATTCTCTGTCGGAGAAGTCAGACCCACATGTTGCTACAGTTCAACAATGCTGCACGATTAAAAAACAAAAACAAAAAAAACAGGAGCTCTCATTTCCGCGGCAGCATGCTGCAGACGTGTCAGAAAACAGGAAGGACCTGACAGCGGCCTAGGGAAGGGTGTGCTCACTGAGCCATGGAGCTGGATCCACAATAGAAGAGGCCCGGAATGTGCGTAATGGGGAATTCCAAATGTAGAACAGTAAAGGTTGTTGGACGAACCCTGGAAGACGTGCTTGTTATGAAGACATAATTGAGGAAGCAAAACCCCCCAAAATAGCCAAGAAGTTAGCTGAGATTGTCTTTTTTGTATCTTGTCGATATATCAATATATGAACATTCAAAATATTCTTATCACAAAATCAACAATCTCAACTTCCCCTCAGCAAACCCAGTCTGTTTTGGGCTCGTCCTTTAATGTACAGCCAAAAGCAACCAACGTCATTTCCTGCTCTCTGTTGATTGACAGCTGGAGCCAACCAGTAGCAAGCATCCGACTTTCTGCCTCCTGATGTCATAATGTTTATATACATATAAAAAAAACAGGGTTTTCACTGAACCTATAGTCATATAGTATCGGATTGATATCAACATATCTGACTCAACAGAGGGAAGCAAACTGGGGCATTAGGTTAGTTCCAGAAACAGCACAAGATGAGGAAGTTGACTAGATCGGGCCAGAACTTTCATGTGCAATTCATCCTCAAAAGAATTCTGGAAGCCTAAAAATCCAATACCTGTCTCATCACCTGCAAAGGACAGAGCAATTTAGCGCGTCTGAAACTGCATCATGACACCAATGTTTATTCACCACCACTGGAGTTGTTTTCTTGGCCAAACATGTGGCTTACTCATTCTGTGAGCCTCATTGTTGATTCAAGCAACATTTGATGGAATCTGAGAATAAAGAAAACACTTCCTCATGCTTAATTGTCTTGATATTTTTTCATTGGAGAGAAAACAATGGAGTACTTCCGTGATCAATCATATCACAAACACCATCTGACATGACCAGCCCATTCAGCCTTCTCCGCCTTAAACTTATCTTGACTTTCCTCCCTGGTCACACCTGCCCTTTCCAGTAACTCCCTTGTTTTACATTTCAGGGATTCCAAGAGGATTTTTTGAAACCTGCCCACAACCAGAAAAACAAAAAACACGGAAACCAACGCAGCAAATCAAGAAGCAAAGTAGTGAAAGTAAAAACGCAAGTTATTAAACAGTAAACGTAAAGTAATTCTCTCTCCAGTCAGCAGCCATCCGCTTCTGTCTGGCCGGAATGCCTGACTTGACTGGTGCGAGCAACAGACTTCAGTCATTATGATGTTTTTTTGGGGGGGATTTTTACATGAGGAACACGCAGTTTGTATCAATATTTCCACTTCGCAGAAATATGTTCATGATCATGAAAGATTTCATCTTTAAAAAGCAGAGGTGGTGTGCAATGCTAGTTTGTTGTCGAAACCCTGACATGTTAAAACAATGTTAGATCGACAGCTGCCATTCAGAAGGCGCTGAGCACAGATCAATGTAGTTGGATTGTAGGGATAGCGATAGATCTACTACACACAATAGGAGCTGATGAGTACTGGACAGAGATCAAGGGAGGCGAAGAGTAGAGTGCAGGCAGGGTGGCATGAGTAAAAAAGAAGGTTAGGGTGTTAAATGATAGAATAGTGGCAGCCAGAGTGAAAGGGAAGCTTGATAGAGACCTGCATTGATGCTCAGGTTTTCACTGAGAATGACTAGGACGGTTTTTATCTGATGGTTGGAGGAGAGGCAGGAACCATATTGGACAAAGACTGTTAGAAATGGGAGTAGGACAACAGGACAGGATGAGCAGGATAACAATGAAGTTCATGAATGTCATCAATGGATTGCATCTATTATAGATAACAATGGATTTCAATCACTTTATACATCACTTTCTATAAATATGTTTTCTGCACTTTTATAGTGATAAAGACGCTCCAGCAGAAAACAAATGAACATTGGAAACAGTTGGGCTTTTGCAAGAACAAAGTTGTTCTAAATAGGTTGCTTGGGGTTTGTTGGACTTGTAAAGGTGAAGTAAAATATAACAGCAACCAGACAAATCTCTCCAACCGACCGTCCAGGCACGTCCAGCAGCATTGTTAAATACAACTGCACTGTTGTTTGGTCAGAGAGAGTAGTAGCAGGTTAAACAGTGCTCATTCAACCTGAAGAAATGTTGCACTTCATTTTGATAGTTACCTTGTATCTGAAACAGAAAAGTGAAGGAGAGGCCAAACCTGATGTTTAGCCTCGACTTCAGTTTTTGTATTCATGTTCTGTTCAGTATCCAGGTCATTATTTCAGTTACACCGACTAGAATTATGTCATGATAGTGAATCATTTGGAATCCTATAGTTCTAAATTCTTTATTTCCTCAATTATATCCTGAAGCTCAAGCCATTAATGGTTAGACCCTTACCTCCACCCTCACTGTTACAAGCCCACTTTTTCCAAAATGGCAGGTAAATTGCAATGTGATACATATCACGATAAAGGAGTGGTTATCCAACACATTATGATAAATTGCGATACTATAGTTTCAACAATATACAGTAATAAGAAACATCATTTTGAGGAGGGAACTCAGATAATGCAGTACAGTATTATGTGCAAGAAAACAAGTTTATTTTTATGACGTCAGTCCAGTTATATTGTCAGAGAAGTCAATCAGAAAAAGTATTTTTTGAACCCTGAATAAACTAAACTTAGTAACATCCCAAAACAAACTGGTGACTATGAATGTATAAACACTTGTCCCCTACAGCACTTTTCATTCAATCTACAAAAGGCCCAGAGATCAAACATACATCAGAGAGCACAATCAATTCAATTCTTTGTGTAAAATCCACTCATTTCAAGGCTAAAAGCAGCTTTACTGAAAAGCACGATTGTTCCTGCTGATTCTCTCGCCACCTCAGGCTCAAAGCTTGTGCTTAACCAGTCAGCAGTGGAGCAAGCTGAGTGGGAGTGAGTAATTATCTCATAAAACTCAGGAGTAATTCGGATGAAAATCGGAATCCGAACTTCTCTACGTGTGTCTTTGGCGTGTTCTGTGCGTGGCTGCTCAGAAATCATGACACAACGTTTCATGCAAATCATAATGTACATTATGTTCATGGAAATTTTCTAAATCCATTCTTTGGTCTACCATAAGACAGAATGAATATTTTATGCATCCGTCTGTTTACTTTTTTTTTTATATATATATTCACTACTTTTAGAGCCTTTACAAAGCACCTTTTGAGGAATATTTGACACTTCCGTTTCTCATAAATCCAGCTAACCCAAATGTCAATAATTCCTGTCGCCGTACATGGTAAATGTGTTTTCCTACTGAGCAGACTTTTTGTCCCCAAAGTAACGACAGTCAAGTTTCATTGGTCTCAGGCTGCTACTGTTAGTAATCTGTGTGAGGATACGTGCACAGGATGCACCACAAATAGACACATAACAAAGCTAAAAACAGCCTTCCATGTAGTCAGGTAGAAAGCTTTGCCAAGAAATGTGGATTTGGGATTCAGATAAGTCCAAAAGGTGTTGTTAAAAGGTGATGTTAGTAGCATTAGCATTACTTGGGTACGAGTTAGCAGTGGCATGCAAGTTAAATAAATGTTGTGTGTTTATGGTTTATGGTGAAAGATAGCGGTCATTCACATCCTAGGGGAAGTAAGTTCTGTCAGGCAAACTCCCCATAAGAGGCTAAAAGGGTATCCATGTGACTGACAGACAGTAAAGGGGGGTCATCCAGTTAATGCAATAACTGTGTGTCAAAGGTCAAAGACAAGCCGGGGTCTTTCCACCATCTCCTCTCCGAACACTTGGATATTAAGTACACCTCGAGGGCTCCACAAGTTTCCCTTTGAATTTTACAGGTTTATTACCACTCGTGACTGAAACCATTGAAAAATAAATCTCAAATAAATACAAAAATCTGCCATTCACAAATATTTGTCAACAACACGACATGCAAAAATCTAGTATATTTCTATTGTGGTCGGCCAGTGCGCCAGAAGTTAAAAGTAAATCCCACTAACTCAGAAAGCAGATGTGGTCCATTTTAGGAGGACGCCTGGAAATAGAAATGTAATTGGCCAGACAGATTCACTTATCAACAGGTGCCATTTAATTTCTCTATTTTTCTTTTTCTTTTCAATTGAGTATGTTGGGGTTAGGAACATGGGTATTTGTTACTTTAAGGAAAGACATGAATAAATTTGTTGTTCTATGTGCTGACACAAGGGAGTACATAGCACATTGTCTCCCTGTCCTGGTGGAGCATCAAATGTTTAATAAATAAATGAATAAAAGAAAGAGCTAGAAAAACCATGTCTAGAATGTGTGGAACAGACAAAACAGATTGCAAGAAGACAAATTAAGCTTCAACTATGTCTTTGGGTCACTGGACATTGTGGGCTTTCCAGCCATGTTCAACTTGAACTTTTCCTTCTGCATGACCATGTACTGTTCCCAGCACCGCAACTAAAACTCTTCCAAAGATCATGGACTAGTTTTGATTTGGCAATCGCTAGTAGAAAAACCTATTGTTTTACAGAGCATGAGTTTATTTACCTTTGCAGAGTACGGCACCTGCTTCACACGCTTTTGGTTGGAGATTGACATAGTTAGAGTCGTAGTCACAGCTTTGCCGCAGCAACCAGTTGGAGTTAATTCCTCCGATTTATCATTACTGATTTCCTCATGGTCAGCGACATGTGCCACCTTCAGCATGCTTATGTTAGGTGCCGGCCTGAGATTGTTGTCGGCAGTATGACAACACCGCTGCATTCAAGTGGCTCGCAAGCCTCCAGCAATCTCCAGAGGAACTGCAAAGGTTATCAGATTTCACTTCGGTAACTTTCCTGAACTGAACCTGTTTCTCCCTCTGCCAGTGAGGAATCCTTCCAGAGAGTCCAGTGTCAGTCTTATTACATAATCTCATTGTATCTGGTAACAAAGCCTCTGTACAGATCATAACAAAGATTCCCCCAAAACAATATAGGCTCTGTGTCAGGGAAAAAATATGACACATCATGATGTTACCAAAATCACTTTTTCGTGTCACAAGTTTCTCTCAAAACCCAGAATCATCGGAGCACAGCTCACAGACAACAAACAATACAAGACAGTCTTATAAACAAGAGCCACATTAAAAACATGTTCTGATTTTGTCCCTCTAAGTGTGTGACTATTATGAATGTGTGGCGTACTGCCAGGGATATTAATAAAGATTTGATTGAATAAACAAATGTCCTCAGTAATATAATATATAATACGACCTGTTTAAATGATTCAAACAATTCAAGAAATTTCATAGTTTATAGTTACTATGACGTTATTTCAAAAAGTTACTTTAAAAGATCAGATTTGTTTTACGAGGAGAAAGGGGGAAAAACACTCTAAATTCCATGTTGCAAAATGATACTCTCGATTTGAGACTAAGCGAAAATGTGATCTTAATTTACAGAGAAAACTGCAGCTGCAGAAAGACCAGAAGTGTTATCGGAACTGAGTTATTATTTCAGGAGGCTAGAAGAAACAGCAGTCTTGTGCACTTTCCGGTGTCATGAAGCGATGAAGCGCCAAGTCAACAAGCTTTTTATAGCTCCACCTGGAAGTGTTCATTCACAAAACGGACAGCAAGCGCACACGTTTGTCTTCGCTGTAATCTGCTCCAGTCGCGTGTCAAAAGTATGAGTTCAATAACGCATATTCCACGTTTTAACAACTCAATTTCAATTCAACAAACTACTTACGCCGACTTGTACATGACACCTTGCAGCAATAACGTCTGTAGCCAATGCAAACATGATTACAAAGACACATATGTGCTGAAGACACTTACATTCAGTGTAGCTTGAAAGGCTCCGCAGCTCTCACTTCGAATTATTTTTGGACAATTGAACCGCGCCAGGTCGCACTCAGTTCACTTGTGGCTTGGCCACGCCCACTCAGGAAGTAAATACGCGTCATAGCCAATCAGAGTTGCTCTGAATTTCTAATAAGTCAGGGACGATGATATCTTGATATTCCCGTTTATCAACGTACGTAATTATGTTGCAGCCTCACAACAAAAAGGGTTGAGTTCAGCGTGTGGCAACTCTGGAGTTTCCTATCAATCGAGGGTTTCCAGTGTCACTGTATAATAAATACGTCTGTTTTTTTTAAATTATTATTTACAACAACAGCTGGTTGACAGATTGCTCTTTGGGAAAGGTTTTAACACACAGTGCTTTGCTGGCATCATTTGTGTCTGTGAAAGTATTTTCTCTCGAGGTGGAGTCCCTCTTGACCTAAAATATAATTAGGTGTGTCTCTTACCGTAGAAAGTGGCACTTCCCGCTTCAGGGATCAAATGCTGTAAAAACATCCTTTGAGTTTACGGGATCAGGTCAGTTTGAAAAACTGTGCTGTGAAAAAAAAAGTCGTAAACACTGAAAACTGGAGTAGATTTGTAATAACATTCAACATAGAATTTCTGTGGTTGTTACAAAATTGTTAAACTTTTGCTTTGTTAAAATTTAAAATATTTGAATTCAGCAGTGGATTCCGGTGATGGTAACATGCCAGTTGAACTTATGTACGTTTTTCAGATAAGACAACCCAGAGCGATCCATCGTTTTCTCTTCACTTACTTCTACTTTTAATTTTTTTTATATTGTTGCACTTCACACAATTTGAGAGCGAGAGAGACAAAACGTGCAGTCAGACGTAGTACAAACGTCCATCAGTTTTATTTTTGTACCAAACGACAATGATCTCTTTTAGTCTTACATACAACTTCAGTTAAAAAAAGCAATTGTGTGGGGGGGGAAAAGTGCAAAACAGTGTATTTCAATTTCGGAATTGTGTTCTACAACCGTGTTACGCGACAAGGCAAATGATTTGTCAACACTGTCCCCTGCTGGTCAGTTTAATAATCGCACAACACAAACCATGGCATCACTCAGTTTAAAACAAAAAACAAACATAACAAAACCCAACATGCTATACAATAACAACATCATATAAAAAACGAATAAGAAAAATATATAGATGCTTTTACAGTGTATTCTCTGAGATAAAGACACGGTCCTATAACACAATAATGTGATTTAATATTATTATTTATTTTTGCTCCAGCACCGTGTTCCGTGGAACTCAAGGAAGAGGCCCACTGAAGGTGACTATGGGCAAGCAGAGAAGGGAGCAGAACGTGGGGTTGAGCGGTTTGATTTGAGCCGTCTGATGTCTTCTTCGAAGGCGCCAGTCTGAAGAGTTGTCAGGTTTGAAACACACTGAGACTTCACACCTGTATCATGGAAAACAGACAAACATCATTGAAATTCAAGAATTCTACTTCTTTGCAACCTTTTTGTTAGAGAAATGTAAGTAGCATAAATCATACCTGACAACACTTTGCATTATTTTTTTCTCATCTTGGTCCAGACACACAGCAAAGGTTGTGTTTTCCACACCGCTGACCTGCACCTTGTCGACTTTGACCTCAGTGAGGCTCAGCTGCTATAAGGTGAGTCAAAGTAGATGTATGTCGGAAACTGAAAGAGTGTGAGACAAACGTTTGGGATCCTCACCTGGTTAATGCCCTTTTTGGCTTTACTGTTCTGTCTTTTCAGGACCTCCGTCATGGTGAGCAGCAAACACTCCATCTTTGAGTCTGATCCAGTGAAACGCAGTCGATTAATGTCATTTTTCCTTTATTTAAAAGCAAGATTGTGTTTGTGCAGTATACCTAGTTCCTCAGGGTTCTTACAGGCTTTGGTCAAGTTTACTGAAGTACACACTTTCGTTTCCCTTTTCCACTGGCTTCTTCCACTAATCGTGACCTAAAAACACACAAGAGCATCTATCAAATGAGGATATTTATATACATGAAGACAGGGAACCAATAGAGTCTCTGCTGCTTACACTTTAAACCAAAACAATTGGCATGAAGTGGACATGTCAGCCAAAAAAAAGGAACAAGTGGACAGAGTCATAAGAACGAGTAGATTGTGATTTGAATGACAAAGTAAATGGAGCGGCAGGAACTGAAAAACCTCACTGGCTGATGAGATGCAATTCATGGGTCTGTTTTTCTGATTCCAGCTGGGCAAAACTATTACTAGCCTTAAGTTGGCTTGATATTGACTGTTGGATCAGAATTAGGTTTGTGACATTATCACGTTATTTTGTGATATTTCTCATGTTTCCTCTTGACAAGAAATGAGCTAGAAGTAACACCTTCGGGAGCATAAACGTGTTATAAAGTGGTTGAAGCTGATGTCTATTTCGGTCGTCTGCACGCTTGGTAAATCTCCACGTGTTGCATGAACAGGAAACTACATGTTGCTTACAGATGAGCGCAGAAGTTCTCACTTGAAGTGTAATAAACCCTAATAAATAAACCCTGATTTTCACCTAACAAGCAGCGCACAAGTGTCCACCTTATCGTCATCGCCTCGACACTGCTGTACATGGCCCTGCCCTGAAGATAATATCATGAGCTAATGTCACGAAATAACGTGGTAAGTATTGAAAAATAGTGCAATGAAAGTGACGTAATAACACAATATGACGCGATAACATTAGCTTGACAAAATAATGTGGTAAGTTTCTCAAAATAACATCAAGAAAAATGACATAAGTACCATGAAATAACTAATCTTGCATTATTAGTTAGTGCCAGGTTTTTCCTGCAGAAGGCAGTGTGGGGCATTTTTTGAGTGTGACTGTGCTTGAGTGAAGAAGTTCTCATTGAGTTTAATAAGAAGAAAAGAAGAAAAGCCTCGTCTGAGTTACTTCAATGAGTATCAAGAAGTAACCTGACAATATCAAGAAAAGATATAAATATCACAAAATATTGTCACACCACGAAATAACGTTATGAAAAAAGCATTATAATGTAAAACAGAGTGATGTCATAAAATAAAATAACACAACTAAAATGTGCAAAGGATGATGAAATATAGGGATAAATGTCACAAAATATACATGATGTGGATCCAAATACTGTGAACAGCCCCTTCATATTGCTGACTCTCAAGTACATCTGAAGGCAACAAACCGCCTTGCAACCAAGCAAGTGGTTAACTAACTGTGAGCGGTTTATCCTGACGCCTGGTATTACAACCACACAGACATGAGATCACACACTGGAGCCTCAATGGTTGTGTAATTATTATCACAAATACCTGCAGAAATATACTAATCTTACCAGTCATTTATTCTCAATGAGGAGAATAAAAGTTCTGTACACCAGCCTACCTTGTTGTACACAACATCCAGGGTCAGAGGCAGTGCTTCTCTGTCACCATCGATGCCAAACCGCTTACTGCCAGCACCTACACGGTGACAATAGCACAGTTACATATGGCATAACAAGGCAGAGAACATGTCATACTGCAGATGAAAAGAGTGATCAACTTTCTATGTCACTCACCCATCGCCTTGATCGCTCGTGTTCCTGCACTGTGACCCAGCTCCAGGGAGTGAACAAACACCTCCAGCTTCCTCTCTCCGGATGCTAACGTCAACTGTAACAGATAAATCAACCAATGTTTTGATGAACCCAAGCTTGAATCCAAGCCATGGATTTCTGCGAACATCAGTCACATCAAAGGTCATGACATTATTCTCGTCAGTTACGGACTAATTTCTCAGGCATACAGCACCGGTCTCATATCCCAGCTGCATTACAAAGCATTATTGTCATTGAGTTGACTGGTCAATGACATGGACCAACCTCTAATTTGCTATGTGGCATCTCTTTATCAACATTTGCCTATTCAGGCTATTTTAACTTGAACAACAGCGTGGCTTGGACCGTCACAGAAACAGGTTATGTATGGACAGTGAGACGTTAGAATCTCAGGGACTTGTGAGTTCATTTGCTCACACGTGCACACTCATACACACACACACACACACACACACACACATTTCCAGTTGCACTTTAGTTGTTTGCACTTTCATTGCTCCTTATGTTTTGGTTGTTATTTATGTTTCTTTTTGCTGTTCATGTTGTATCTGTTGTGTTTGTTATTTATGTTGTATTTTATAGTTCAATGTCGCCGTTAAGTAATGACATTTCGATCCTCTATATGCTATGTATATGGCAGAATTGACTATAAAATCTATCTTACCTTAATAGATTAGACATTGAAAATACTATTTGACATTTTCAAATGTATTTTTAGGGGTGGGATTAGATTAAAAATATTAATCTATTTAATTAGAGAATGTGTGATTAATTAATCTCAATTAATCGCAGTCTAATGGTATCAGAATATTTGCCAGAAGAAGCCACATTTTTCAATTTGAATGAATTTGGTATATGACTGAATCAAATGATGGAGCCATACATACATTTAAACAACAAAATATTGTTTATTTTTCATCAGTTTGACAATAGCACAATAAAGCATGATGGTGACTATATTCAAGTTTTTATATCTCCTTATTTAAACTAAAGCTCTTTTAATGTCTTGAAAATATTTGTATAAGAATTTCAATTGTATAAGACTTTCAAGTACATTCGGAGTAGTGGAAACCCTGGCCATTGTGTAGCGAAAAACATCCCTGAACCAAAGCAAACAGATGCTTTTGTATGCTTTTGTTCAGGGATTCCTCCATGTTTGTTGTTGTTGTTATCATCCTAGCTGCCACGTGTCTTGTGCATCAGTGTGATCAGTGGACCAGGAACTCCTGCACTTACAAAGGTTCCGTGTAGTCTGGAGAGCAAACTCACCTCCGCTTTGTAGAGCTGGATCAGTGCAGGGCGGGCGGCATAGCGACAGTAGTACAGGATCAGGTCAGCCAGGATGGGCAGGCGTTGCTCATAAGAACTGTTGTAGGACTCTGACTCAGTCTTGGATGTTTGCTGTTCAAGAAAATGCAGGTGGCATTAACGTGTGGTCCATTCTTGTGGACAACAAAAAGCAGAGTGGTCGTACCTGGCAGACAACATTGGAAGGCAAGTTAAGCAAGCTGAGAGTGTTTCTTTCGTACCAGGGATCCAACATGCCAAGGAGATTGGCAATGTCATTAGTGCTGTCCACTGAGCCAGGGACATTAAAGTCCTGCCGCATAAATGCACAAAGAGTTAAGCACTCAACCACTTTAGCGTTTGAAACATGATGTTACTTATAGTCGCCTCACATTCGACCTTGGAGTTCCCTTCTGAGCCGTGATGTGGGTCACATGATTCGTCACTGGAGTTGCCGCTGTCTTTTTCTTGACAGGAACAAAATAGAACTGAAGCCTGAAGGCTGTGCTAAGACGTGGACATTCGCTTTCCCGTTGTCGGAGACTGTTGTAAGCCCGCGCCACCTTCCCTGCCACATGATCAGCACCAAACACCACCACCCTCAGCGTAGTGTCCTTATTCTCTCCGTCACTACTCAGAATAGGCCGTCTTCTAAAGCACACGTGCTGGAGAGTCTGAAGCGGTGGGTTCATTAAAGACTTTGTAGTATTGAACTGGACCTGTTGGGGTAAAGAGTTGGAGCGCTTCTTTTGCACCACAGAAAAGTCTTTAGCTTCCGCAGTACCTAAACTTTTGGCACGATACAGCAGACGAGGGCTTTTGGGCCTCACAAAGAGGCGATGCAAGTGCTGGCTGAGGCGAACCGATGTCTTGAGAGTCTTGGGTGAGACCTTTTCACCTAAAACAGGAAGGCCTATATTGTCGTCTGGGTCCTCGAAGTAGTCACTGTCGATTCCAGATGTGACGGAGATGAGCGACGGGGTGTAACACTCGGAGGCTGCAGACAACGTTGAGAACATGGAGTCTTTGGAGGCCGTCGAAAAGGAGGAAATAGTGGAGAAGGTTGAGACCCGATAGTTGGCATCGTTGCCGTCAGGAATGAAAGTCAGCGAGGGCAAATCGAGATCAAGCTCCTCCTCTTTCTTGTCTGCGTCTTCATTTTCACTCCCTGTGTGATTGTCGATGTCATCGTCATCATCGTAGCTCAGCTCCTCTTCGGTCTGTTCACGTTTTATAATTTCCTCAACATCATGATCCAAGAGGTTGTTCAACACATCTGCAATAGGAATCATCAATATCATGAACCCAAACTCTTTGGGTTAGTGTTCACATATTGGGGACAACATAACATACCAAAGTTATCGTTCTCCCAGTGGAACATGTGACATTTGGCAGTGGGGACTGGAAGTGTTTGTAGCATTCCTGTGGGTAAAAAAAAAAAAAAAACAGAGCCATGAGTACATTTGAACATGGTTATGAATATGATTAATCTGAGTTAATACCATCAGACTTCCTTCCATTGGAGCCTGGGATGTTCAGCGCCTCCCTCAGTGCCTCAAGTCCAGCAATGATATGGCTGCGGCCTTTCTCAGGAGCACCCATGGCAGCAGCCGTCTCCAAAAGATTATTCAATGTAGAGAAGGCTTCTCCAAGTTCTGTCAGTCCCATTCCCTAAAAAACATTTGGAACTTGTCATAAACATGGCAATATAGCTTCACCAAGTCACTAAACAGGTAGGTCAGTACAGGTAGCCACTAGCATGGTCTAATCTGCTGATGCTTACCAGGCTTTCTTGTTATAGTTTTGATCTAATTTTTAGGTTCAGTGTCATGTCAAAGACATTGCAATGAATCGTGAAGTATGACCCAGGAGCCACATGAGGGTGTCCACCTGTATTTAGGGAGCCCTCATGGGTCAGTGTGACACGATAAAACTGATCAAGAAGAAATGTTATGTGTTTTGACTGATTCAAGCGCTAAGCTTTTTGTATTAGTAAAAAAAAGGTAAAGGTATATATTTTTGACAGGAACTGTTGAAGTCATATACTTTCATGTGCTGTATATCAAAGTGCATTTTTATTTTTATTTTTATCATTTTCCTACAGCAGCATAGACCTCCCATTAAAAAAAAAGTATCATCCATTGCTATTTGAAAAGTTATTTTTTAGGTTTCCATTTTAGTAAATATGAAATATTACGACAAAAAATGTAATTTAAATAAATGACATGCCCCTGAAAATTAACAATATAAAGTAAGGAAAGAAGTCCTTGTTAAAAAGTGCTTTTAAGATCTATATGGAGACTCTTTATATAAAATGAGACGATACATAATGAAATTATCTATATAACATCTATATAACAGCATGGCATAATTGTGTTTTGTTTTTTTTGCTATTTTCTTCTTGTTTTATCATGCTATCGTCACAAAATTTAATTATCCATTTCCATATATATATGCATGTGTGTGTGCGAATGTTGGTATTTTAAAACCAGATTGGAGACTTGCTAAAGCTATCAGAACCTCTAAACCTGTTGCATATCACCATTGAGTCTGTTGCCATTCATGGCTCACAGGAGGGGAGATAACGTCCTATGAGTCAGATGGAATCCCTATATTAAGAGATGGCTTGTTTATTTCTAAAATTCATGGTACCTCCAGGGCTCTCTGGATGCTGTGAAGTGGGTACTTGGTGCCTAGAGTGGACTGGAACGCATGCTTGATCAGAGTGATGTAGGTTTCCTTCTGTGAGTGCTGAATGCTGCAGAGCTGCTCAGCCACTGAGAGAAAGTCAGGAGGAACTTCAGCCGGGTTCATCAGCAGAACAGTCCTGAGGAAAACACCGTTATGTTATAGAAAAGAAAGAGCAACACGAACTTGCTTTTAAGTTGTCTAAAACAAAAGAGAACTGAAAATAAAGTTCATGATCTTTATGGTACTTACATGGTTCTGGAGTTTTCAGTGGCTGTGTTCAGACTCTGCTCCTCTCTAACCAATCTCTGGAAGGAAATTCCTGTGATGATCAAAGCAGGGATTTTAACCACAGCTTTCAATTCACAAACCTTTCACTGACTCCTCCACAATTGTTGTCTGACCAGCAGCAAGCGATAAACTAGTGCTCACCTGGGGCCTTGATCTCCAGCTGGAGTGTGGAAAGAAGGTTTCGACACACACTGCAGTAAGGTTCAGGCCAGGTGAGGAAGCAGCGGAACACCTCGATGGCTTCTTCAAGCAGCTCCCTGTCTGGCGGGCAGTAAGGTGTCTGTGGACAACACATTGGTTAGAGGTAAATCAATGGTGGGAGATGTATCAGTGTGTCACTGAAGGAGCTGCTCCTTGAGCCAAATGCAGGGGTGAGAACATCCTCTTGTGCCTTGTAGAGGTAAAATCCACAACAGAACCAGAACCGGTAGTTATTCAGTTAGTTCCTGGCAGCTGTTGTCCTCAGTGAAAAATGCCACTTGAGAGACCTCATGTATCTGTGACTGCCCTATGTACTCAGACGGGTCCGGCTCATGTCTGCAGCTAGACCTTTTCCTGGCTTTCCTTGTTCAAGGAGTCAACAATATCAGTGGAATCCAGTTTGTTGTTCACTTGGAGCCCAGTCACAGTGCTCACTGCCTGGATGTTCACAGGTATTGAGGGGTTTCATGTTGACCTTCTAAAGACGAGTACAAAAATGTATCTATTATATTAAAAAGGTTGGGAGCTTATTTATTTTTAAGTCATAAATCACACCTTTTTGAATACGTATTTCAATGTCTTACATTTACAAGGTTTTGCCTGATATTCCTTTTATTATTTTATTTTCATTTTTGAAATAAACATTGCAGTCAAATCAATGGTGCTACAGTATGCTGGGTGCTATGGAGAAGAATAACTTGCCATTTTTAACCTTTCTAGGTCACCCTTTTAAATGATTTTATTTGGCGCACTGCTTACTTATCATTTTCAGTCCTATTTTGTGGAGTTGTATGTTTTGAAAATCACCTCACAAAAACCTGAATTACCATTGTTTGGTGGAAACATATGCATTATTTCATCGCAGAGAAAGAGAGCAATCATTTTCAATGATCCATATCTGACATGAGCCGTACCTGAAGTAGCGTGGAGTAGAACATGATTGCGAGTGGAGCCACCAGTTCATACTGGGAGAGCTCCTGAACCTGAACACACACAGCATGAAAAAATACAATCTTGAACAATATACAGGGGTTTGTTTTTTCACCTCTTTGGTTTTTCTGATAATCTGCTGTAAGAGGATGAGGAAGTTGTCTGGGTCCCTCTTCACCAGCTCCTCGAGGCTCCAGCGGTTCATTGACTGGCCTGCTGAGCACATCAACACTGAAACGCAAGGGGAATTACGTCAGTCATCATGAGAAGTTTTTTTTTAACACAGACTAAATGATGCCACTGAAACACTGGTGTATTAAATTGTAATGTGTAAAAAATAGATGTTAACTTTACAGTAATGTTGTTAAATTGAAAATGTCTTTTGAGTTCACTAAGTTTCCATCTTTTCCCTGTGCATTATATTATGAATTTTACAGCATATTAGAAATAACTCATGCTTACTATGGCATTATTTGTCATATTGAAAAAAGAAGACAACAGTGGCAGGTTGCTGCTTTTTTTACAGGGACCACTAAAGGAAACAAATCACCCACTAATGATTGTGGACTTAATAAAATGACTGGCAGTAACCCCTGCCTCCAGTGCAACACAAAGCACATGTCAGAGCGTGACTCTTTTTTTTTTCAATGCAACTTCCTCCATCAACGCATTTCCCCTGTGATCTCACATATCGCTGTCTGACAGGGGCTGTCACAGCATTTATTCTCTGGTTTAACTGCTGACATTGTGTCTGACCTGCATGTTGTGATGACATGAAATGTGATTTCAATATTATCAGAATGTTGAAGTGAAATTTGAAGGGGATGGAGTGATGACCTTTCCCTCCTGATACTATTAAAATATTATGGTGAGTCAGAAATAATCAGCAAACTTCAGTGAAGGCAACCTTTACTGAGTTACGTGGTTTGAGTGCTTTGTTTTTTATTTAGATTTTCTTTTTACTATAATGATCATTGATGATGATTCAAATGACCATCAGATGGCGCTCTGTGTTCATTATATGCGCACGCATTCATTACAAGCTTGTACCCAGAGGATACTGAGTATAGTTTATTTTAATTTTATTTTATTTTAACAGTTCATTTGAAAGTGATTGGATTGTCTTACCATTCCAGTGGTGAGCTGCAGTTGGGCTCTGTCTGAGTCCATCCAGACACCGATCCAAAGCGTGCTGGATCCTGTCCTCCGTGCATGATGTGTGCTGCATGTTTCTGTACAGGTTCTGTCACAGATATTATCAGGAAAAGAAAAAAAAACCCCACAGATGTTAAAGTTAGGATTGTAACATTACAAATATGGGACATGTTTATCTGAAACAGATAAATAAATACCTGTCTACTACTGGCGCCCAGAACATTTTAAAGCTTCTATCCTGACATCTTTGAATTTCCCTTCTGTCAGTGCAACCTCATCTACTCTTTCATCATGGATGTATTCGCTCCATCACCAATGTATAATGTGGTGCACCTGGAATTTGTGCCCTGACAAAGAAAGTCTAGACGTGATTCGACTGTTATTCGTCTATTATTTGCGTCAATTATTTATTTATTTTTCTCATAAAGCCAGTTAAATTCCATTGATCCACCACTTATCCAAAGTCAGTTCACAGGTAGTCCAGTCCTTCTCCAGCTCTTCTCGAGCAATATTCAGATTAAACCGAGAGACGTATCAGCCTGAGCAGTGTGTCAGCCCTGGGGCCTCCTCCCACCTGACATATATGGGGTTCCTTAAAAGGCGTCCTATGAAGGCTATATCATAGCCACCTCAACTGGCTTCTGCAACTTTGAGCCTCTCCTGGGTGACTGAGCTCACCATTTTTTGTATGGGCTGAGTGCAAGCACCATGTGGATTTTTCTTTTTTACGTCATTACCCATAGCTTGTGGCCATAGTTAAGCATCATAGATAGGGGAGCTTTTTTTTTTTTTTTGTTAAACTCAGATGATTAAATGATTACAAAGTGTATGTATTTATCTGATGACCACATACGTTCCAATATGCAAAATGGAAAGACGGGGTAGTCCCATGCGTTGGCTTCTCCATTTTCGAGGCACCACAGAACAGGTGCTGAATGACTCAATTTGAAAGCCCTTTACATAGATGAAACCAACTGGTTTAAGAAAACTGGCGGAACATGCTGCCATCTGAGTGCTGTGTAGACGGCATGTGACCAAACATTACAGGAAAGTTACAGCATTGCTTCAGCTGTTTGAAATAGAAATTCTGAAATATTGGATTTTTATTTTTGTTTTCTTAATGGATCCCGTCAGGCCAACAGTGGAAAAAACACAATTTCACAATCAAATCTTCCTTGAATTATTTTGCTCGGCTTTTTGTGGTTCCGTGTGTTTATCGTTCGCTAAAATTAGTTGGCGTCATTCTCAATCTGAATCTGACACCATGCTACTTCCCTAAACTTGTGAAATTGTTGTGCACTTTTGTGATATCAAAATAATGTGTCACATGCTCGTATTTAGTGGTAAACTAAATAACCGAACATTGATCAAGAAGCTCTCGTGCTGACTGATAAGGAGAGCCATTATCTGCCAGACGTTGTGATACATCCTCTCCGAGGCAGCGACAGAGATGTTTCTGATCATATAAAGAACAAGTCAGAATTCTGCACCGAGTTGAAGGGAGGTGTTCTTATGATTCAAGTATGACTTTTCTTTATTCAGTCACAAGCTCTTTTTCAGATTGCTGCGTATGAAATCCACCCTGGGCAAAGGACAAAATATCAGGAATTGCCTCTGACAATATGTGTTATGGAGATTCCGAGACAAAAAAAAAAAAAAAAAAGCAATGACACAAATGGCACAATTGGTTGTAAAACTCCGATCTCAAAGCTCGGAAGCTTCAGGATTAGTTGTCCAGTATAAGGGCAGATAAAAGGCTATTTTTAACAGGAGGAAACCGAACATGGAAGTGAGAAATACAAAATATCATACAAGGGAAAAGTATTTGTGAGGTGTTGGAACAAGTGAAGCATGCTCCTTGCAGAAGACAGATTTCTATGGAGACATCGATGAATAGAGAATACTGAGAAGGAAGATTAAAGACTGTCAACAAAATGTAATTATATACCAATTGCAATATTGATATCATGGGTAGAACTAGAATTGCCATGTGATGAATCGAGAAAGGCACTAGGGCAGCACATACCTCCGCAAAGCCACTCATTTTCACCCAAAAGTTGATGTTATTGCTGTGCATGTGTTTTAGTCTTATTACTCATGTCAGTTGCATTCCGAATGCAAGTACTCAAATGAACGGCACGTGGCAGTAGCGTCGAGGCGTCAACATCTCGCGGATGAATGACAGAAACACTGGCATAAAAAGTTATATATTTTATACAACTGAACCAGGACTTTTGCTCAGTTTAACCAGTGTTGATCACACAATGCTTTAACAGTTCACCTAACATTTGAATTCAAACAAATTTAAGCACCAACATCAAATGACTTTTTCTGTCCATATTTTTTTGAGTTACTGTATGTTGCACTCAAACTAACAGAGAAATGAAAAGCATAACCTGAGGTGGAGGTAATAAACACATGAAAGCAATCTAACATTACTGCAATTCCTAGATAAAAGGGCACTATGATCAATATATGGGCTACAACTAAATGTGAACATCAAGAGCATTCAAGTCGCCTGGTCTAACAGGGAGCTGAATGCTGTTGGTCATGTGCAGAGCTAGAAGTAGGCTGTTGCCAAAAACTCGATGACTAGCTTCTGACGAAGAGGAACATAAAAGAAGAGGGAACTTCTACTCACCCGAACTGCACTGTGACAAATGTACGCTCCAAGCAAATTCCAATTTGCTTTAGTTGCAAATGTTTAACCAACACAGTATATAACACCAGCAAAAATAAACCACTTTAACACATTCCTGACATCACACAATTTTTTTTGAACGGTTGTGAATGTCAGCAGTGAAGTTATTTGTGAAATGCAGGACTAAATCCTAAATTTATCCTGCCTGATTTTGTCTAATAATGAAAATGTAACTGTTCAATATTTGTCTTTTGGAAGCCAAGAGGTGTGTACCCGGGGCCTGGAAGAATCAAGGCTCAGGGGGTTGAATTTTTCTGTGGCCCAAGAAAGAATACATTTCACAAAAGGTTGGACAGATTTGACAAAAATATCAAATCTGTTTTATGACTTTCTGAAATGAAGCGACACATCAATGGAACTGCGGTCTGAAATCTGAAAACAGTGTACTTATATCGTGACATACCATCTTCTCTGTCTTTTTACATTCTCTTTACATTCTCTTTCTCTTAAGTATTTTTTGTTTCATTTTTGAAAATAAATAAATAAATATTTCTAAAAAAAAAATAAAACGTGCTCTCAAATCATTGATTCAAAGATCTGTGAGAATTACACGATAGCAATGCACATTCAGGTACTACGTCCTCGAAAGAGTTCCAATGTTTTGCAGAACTGACTACAGTCTTGGTTTATAGCCTTTGAAACCTAAGTGACTGCACAATGATGTGAGCACAACCATTAGCGTCATCCCTACAAGAGTCGTGCTCTGATCGCAGATCGAGTTGCTCGGCTCTTAGCATGGAGCTTTCAACATGGCTTCTGTCTGATCTTCATTGAGAGGTTAAACCTTTACATTTTCCCAGCTGTGAAAACTTCCGAAGGATGCACTGTGTCTCGGAGTTAAGACCAAGTGCTGTACGTCGGATTCGTGTGCCAAGTTCATAAGTCTTTGTCAGGTATACAAAGAGCTGGAGTAGTGCCCACTGAGAGTGGAAGTAAGTCATCCATTATTGTGGTCAGGCTTTGAATGAAGACCCACAATCATGTGAAAGAAAGAGTTTCTCTGTGACCAATTATGGTGAAGTGAAATCACTGGTGGTGGAATGACGAGTTGTTGCCACTTTGAAGAGGTTTGCCAAGAAAAATAATATTCAGTGACTGGTGCGTTTGACATGATTGTTTGGGCTGCACGGCACTGAACGTCCTGAGCCTGTCAAGCTAAACAAGAATATGTTCTTTTTAGTCCACATTTGAAGTTGCAATAAAAAGAAGAATCACCAAAACACCCAAGTGCCGTCACACTTGTTTACAAAGGTCCCAGTGTTGCAACTGCATGAGTCTGATGTCTTTCATAAGAGGACGTGAATCGTCCCGCCCTCAACAGTCACTTCCACTTTTTCATTACCGACATTTGCAAAAAGAATCACTGAAACCAAGCAAAACTAAAAGATGAAAGAAATGAAGCTGCTAGTCTTTGTACAAGTCAGCACTGAGAGCCCCACTTCCTCTCTCGGGCCTCTTTCTCAGACTCCCTTTCTTCACAGGGAGCTCCTGGTAGGATGATCCCATTACCAACTGCTTCCCAACAGGAAGAAGACTTCCCTGGCCCAGCTGAGGAAGCAGGTGCCTCCCTATTGTTTGGTCGCCACCACACTAACACAGATATAACCCCAAAGACAGGTAGCAGACTTGCATGTGGGATCATTTATGACCACTTCTACAACTCCAGGTTAGGTTTGACCTCGACTTCCTTCAGTTGGCCTTTCATCCTGTTTCACCTGGTTACTGTTTACACTTGTTGTGTTCGTGTTCATGCATGGCTATGATTTCTGCATGCATGATTGTGAGTCTGTAGGACTGATGCTGGTGTGTATTTAAAAAGCTAATGACACTATCATTGAAAACTTAATTCTTACAATATTTCACATTAGCCGACGGACGTGTTGGCAAAACGAAGATTTTATGTTCTGATATTCAAACTGTGAGGAAGAAATTTCTTTCTCAGAAATGTGATGCATCAATAAAGCCAGTTATTAAATATATTTTGCATCTTTTGCCGTATCTAACTTCACCCGAAACAGTAATATAGCAGCAATTATTTAGACGACAACAGCTCACATGTAGGCTTCTGGTAATGTTTTGGCAACACACGACCAGTATTCGACTGCAAGTTCGTCGGGTTAATCCCTTCCCAACATGAACACAGTTCCACAGTTACAATTTTTAGAGACAAACTCTCCATATAGTTCAGAGTCTGCCGTCCCCTAGGGACAAGATTTAAAATCCTCCACTGAAAGGTGCCCACAAAGCTTCCTCTCAAGATGTTACAACCACCTGTACTTGCTCATTTATATTATACCAGATTTAATCTGCATCCATTCATGAGGAAGTAGCAGTACGAGGCAACTGTGCTAATTCTGGGAATTTCACATTTTGTACGTCCCACTTTACAAGCTCAGAATGTCCTTAATATAAATATAAATAGTGAAAAATGTGTGCTACCAATGTGGAGATAAACAGTCGACTGAACTTTAAGATAAATCAGAAGCCCTTACCTGTAGATTACTGAACAGCCTCCATGTCGTCGCTGCTTCTCTGACACAAACCTCCGAGCGTATTCATTGAACAACACAAATGTGTGGCAGGTGAAGCCACATCCGGGCCACTGTCGAGTAAAATCAGCCCTGGATGTTGATTTGAGATCAACACTACACTGCGCTTCCCACACAGTGCGGCTCAGATACACAGCAAACAGGAAATGTATGAGAGCTGTGCATGTGAGCACAAAGAGGAAGACGGCTGGTTGGTTTGTGTGTTTGTGTGCATGCAAAGGTGTGTTTGTTGTTGCTTGTAGGGATGTTGAACTCAATGAGGAAGTCATCCAGTCTGTTTATTTTCACACGATTTCCTCGCCTCTAAAAGGGTGTATTATGTATTTCCATATATTTCCTGCTAATATATTACATGTACAACGGCGTTACTACTTGATCACCTTAGCTTTCTCTTTCACAGTTTATTATCATTTATGAATAAATATAAATTACTGAATAATTTGAACATTAAAAGTTGAGTTCCAGCTCATTCAAGCCTTTTCTCGTCAGCTGTATTGGAGAAGGAAATTACTGCATTACTTCCCCCTGCTGCTTTGATTATCATTTACATTTCGCATAATGTACAACGGTGAATTCCCCTATCGTGTCATGCTGCGGTTTAACATGCCATTATAAACTGAATATTATTTTCTTAATGAGTGACCTTGTGTAAGAAAATGTTATAAATAAAGATTGGTCAGTGAATGGAATATTAAGAAAATGTATATTAAATGTGTTCGTATTACACTTGTTTACAGTTGCCTTGAATTCATCATGACAACATCAGTAACCTTTGCCACTTCCTTACATGTACTTTTTAACTGCGAGTGTATTATTTGGTGGTAATTCACTGAGGAAAAATACGCTTTTGCTATGGACGAATCGTTCTGCTACACAGACACAAGATGGCGGTATTTACCACCAGCAGCTACCGATGCAGCTGAAACACTCGTTATTGTTTCATATTGACCTCCTTCACCAAATATTGGCACTGAGGAATGAGGAAAATATGAAACTTAAAGAGTACTGCCTGTTTTATGACCACCTACTTGGTTTTAGTTGGTGGATGGTTACTGCTAACGCTGCTATCATCGCAGCGATGCTAATGCTTAAGCTGATGGAAGTTGAGGTTGTATAACAAGGAGCAACAGAAGTACTGAGATACAAGCTTTGTCCTGACTGCAAGGTAAGAACCACATTGGTACATAAATGCAAACAAAAACAATTTAACACGGTAAGTGCCACCACATCCCATGCTACTAATACTGTTACCGCTGTCTATGGATGGATTCTCTGTGACTCTTTAGAATGGGGGACACATTTATATACGAATTACCTGCTTATTAACACATTAATAATTCAGTAATTCTGTTATTGTTTATTGTTGTTATTGAACTTGACACAAACTGGTACATTATAGCGATTAATTGGAGGCTAATATGTTGCTAGTAGTGTCCATGTATAAATAAGCAATATATCTTCTCTACAACCGAATTTACGTACTACTGCTTATTATTTCTTCTTCTATACATTAACTTTTAAGACTATCAACACAACGGCTACATTTTCCACTGCTACCACTAGTATTAGTGTCAGTACAAATAGTAAATAAATAAATACTTTTGAATGTACAAATTACTACTGTTCTACGGCTTTGAATAGTTTTACTACTAATACCTTCATGAAGCAAGTCATTGTGCTAGTACTCCTAATATTAGTACCTACTACTGCTGCCAGCTGTTTGTGGATATTATTTATTTATTTATTTATATTATTTATTCTTCTGTACCTGAACTTTTAAGACTATCAACACAACTGCTACATTTTCCTCTGCTACCGCTAGTGTTAGTGTCAGTACAAATAATAAATAAATAAATACTTTTGAATATACAAATTACTACTGTTCTACGGCTTTGAATATTTCTACTACTAATACCTTCATGAAACAAGTTATCGTGCTAGTACTCCTAATATTTGTACCGTTACCTTTTGGTAACTCTAGTTACTAATAGTATAGTTACATGACTACACACTAGAACTAGTTAAAAGTCAAATACCACATTCTTCCTTTACTAGTTGTTATACTTCTAGAGTTATAACCACATCTCATTCATCTATTATTACCTCTTGTTATTGCTTCTCTGTCTGTCACTACTACTAAAGCAGTGACTTGGACAGTACAGTTACTGCTACAGTAGCACTACAAATTTTTATTCTTACTGCTATCATTTTCTACATAATTGCATACTTTTCCACTTGTTTCCTCTTCTGGTTCCTCTATCATTACAAGGTTCACTTTCACCCGCTTACTACTTTATATGAATTGCTTTACTATCATTAGTAATCTCACAGCAATGTACTATAGCTCTTCTTGTTTATTTATTTAAAAAAAAAAGAAGTTATGTTATGTAGTATGTTTACCAGTGTTACTACTACAGCTTCACTACTGCCTTTGTTTTCTGCTCATTTCCTGAAGCTGTTACTGCGACTACCATAACTTTAGTTTGCAGGGATGTCCATTGCATAACAGCGTGTCTCTGACAGCAGAGCTCTTATTTATGTTCTGGTGCTTTATGAAAACGCATCTCTGGGTGAAACTCCAAACACTACTCTGCTAATGAATCGTCATTCCAATAAGGTAAATTATTCCATTGATCGAGGGGCAATGCGGCTTCAGTTGATGGATGGAATCCCCGGCTCAGTCGGTCTCTGAGGCAGAGATCCATCTTCCTCCTGGTGCGTCACCAGTGGATGTCGTCGTTCCTGCTGGTGCCCCCCACTCCACCCCACCCCACCCCACACCCTCCCACCTCCCGCTCACTTGATATTCGGACCTAAAACGGCGTGTTGATCGAGATCAGTCCTTGACGGTCCTCAGCAGCCTGAAGGAGAGAGAGCGACAGCGTGTGTTTTGTGCGTCCGCGAGTGAGTGTGTGTGCGCGTGTCAAACCACATCCAGGACACACCGCTTTTCCGTCTCTGGGAAGCGCGAGGTGGTTTGAAATAAACTCACCTAAAAGTACAAAGGTGAGTGTCGTGGTTTCAGAGTTGCTTTTTATTGGTGGTTGGCTTTGGTCACCTTCTCTCCCACCTCCAGAGAGTCTCGGAGCAATGACGCGGACTCTGGATGTTGCGCTGACCCTCGTGCTCCTGTGCTGCCGGGGCGCCTTCGCTGGATACGGGATGGGGATGTTCGCAGCCCAGACCTCTCCTCCGGACCCCTGCTACGACGAGCACGGCAACCCCCGCCGCTGCATCCCGGACTTTGTCAACTCCGCCTTTGGGAAAGAGGTGAAAGTGTCCAGCACTTGCGGAAAGACGCCCAGTCGATACTGCGTGGTGACCTCCACGGACAAGGTGGACGAGAGGACCAGGAACTGCCACACGTGCGATGCTTCAGACCCAAAGAAGTACCATCCTCCGGCGTACCTCACTGACCTCAACAACCCGCACAACCTCACCTGCTGGCAGTCCGACAACTTCATCCAGTATCCGCAGAACGTCACGTTGACTTTGTCCCTCGGTAAAAAGTTCGAGGTGACCTACGTGAGCCTGCAGTTCTGTTCCCCCAGACCAGAATCCATGGTCATATACAAGTCCATGGACTACGGGAAAACGTGGGTTCCGTTCCAGTTCTACTCGACCCAGTGCAGGAAGATGTTTAACAAGCCGAACCGGGCCGTGATCACCAAGCAGAACGAGCAGGAGGCGGTGTGCACGGACTCCCACACCGACATGTACCCGCTGACCGGCGGCCTGATCGCCTTCAGCACCCTGGACGGACGGCCGTCCGCCCACGACTTCGACAACTCCCCGGTGCTGCAGGACTGGGTGACGGCCACCGACATCAAGGTGGTCTTCAGCCGACTGCACACGTTTGGGGACGAGAACGAGGACGACTCGGAGCTGGCCCGCGACTCCTACTTCTACTCGGTGTCGGACCTGCAGGTCGGGGGCAGATGCAAGTGTAACGGACACGCGTCGCGCTGCGTGAAGGACCGGGACGGAGGTTTGGTGTGCGAGTGCAAGCACAACACCGCAGGACCGGAGTGCGACAGGTGCAAACCGTTCCACTACGACCGTCCGTGGCAGAGAGCGACCGCCAGGGAGGCCAACGAGTGCGTGGGTAAGTCGCCTCATCCGTCTTTCCAATGGCGCGTTCACTGACTCGAGCAGCTGAGTGTTCCTTCAAACAGTAGAATAATAATAATTATTATTATTATTAGGAAAATTACATTCACAGTTGTGGCTGTAGTAGTACAGAGAAATATATAAAAGAAAAATAAATTCGTGTTCATATTATATGTACTGCAATAAATAAATATATAACCTAAATCTTAGATTTCAAGTTACTGTTAAATGCAAATGTGATAAATACATTGTGATTTATTTGCTGTAGTTAGTCACTTCAAGTGGTACAACTAGCAGTTACACTTTAGATGGGAAAACATATATTACCATAAATAAACTGCTTATTTGTATGTGCATTAGCAACATTATTAACCTGTAATTATTCGTAATTAAATACTGAACGTCTTGTTAAGCTTGACAAAATTTTACTTTTGAATGGTCACTGAAAGTTCACTCTAAACACCACGTTAATTACCGATTATTAACAGTGAATAAATAACGAATTAGCTTATTAATAGTTAATATATGTTCCTCAGTTTAAAGTGTTACCCAACCAGCTTAATCATAATCACATCTTCACCATGCCACAACTATAATACTACTACTAATAATAATAATATAACAACAATAATAATAATAATAATAATAATAATAATAATAATAGTGGTAGTTGAAGAAAACCAATATTTTTGCTGCAATCATGATTGTCATTCATGATTGTCATAAAATTAACAAAGATTTAATGAAGGAAAAAAAACAGCTGAAAAAAAATCACAATAATGTATCGCAGATATAAATTCATATTCACAGCAAATTAGATTTTATTTTATCCACCATTTATTCATGAACTACCTGCAAACAGAATCCCATATACAGATGCATCTGGAAGATTGTGAAATGTACTGTCTTTTCAAAGTGACAAAAGTCTAAATTGTTCCAGTGACTTTATTAATGACAACACCAACAGTTAAGGTGCAGGTTTTCAGCTAGCTCAATATTGCCTGACATCTTTGACAGAGTTCTTTGGCATGTCACAGCTGTTTGTTGCTTTTGTGCAGTTTTTAAAACCTCACTCGTCTTCCCTGGTAGATATGAACACCTTGTTAAATCAACAGAAGCACTGCAGTGGAAATATCTGCTGTATTCATTGTGACTCTAGATGGGAGGCCTTTGGCTCAAGATGTGCTAAAGAAAGCAAATACAATGTGACCCACAGTGACTTTCTTCAGTTCGCCATATCACAATATCACATTATATGAAGGTCTGCGGTAAACCAAAGTCGTACGACTGCAGACAAGAAATTGGCAACATATATTATACATTACATATATTACAACATATAAACTATGAAATCAATGAAAATGAATTGTAAGAATAGTGTATTTGACACATTGTAAAAATAATAGTATTAATAATAATAATAATAATAATAATAATAATAAAAAGGGAAAAATCTCAAATCGATCTCAAAAAAGTACTCAGTTCAAATGTTATTCCCAATGAACATGGAAAATACATTAAATCAGTAGGTTGCTTCTCCTTTATTTCGAGTTTTTAACTATAAAGTACGAAATTAGAATTTAGTCTGAGATAGATTGAGTTTGGTTTTCCATCCTTCATAACCACAAATTAACAGACTTTCTTCTCTGTTCTCATTTCTTATACAATGTCAATTGTTAAATCACTGTAAATAGTTAGAAGTTTATAGTTGGTCCAAACTACAGCAAAATACAAGAGAGAAGGTCAAGAGACATGGAGGGTGTATACACATAATGCACCTAAATAATAATAATAATAATAATTTCTATAGTTACATTGGTCAGTATTACAGAATACAAACCTTTATTGTGAGATTCAGAACATCATCAAAGCCTTTTAATCTAAGTAGGTCTACAAGACAATATATCATCACATTCATGTTTTTTTTCAACAGCATCAGCCCATCGATAAGACCCGTCAATTTGATCACACAGCCATGTACACACACACACGAATAAAAAAAGAGTCATAAAAACCCATTTGGAAACATGTCTGTCCTCTTGAAGTGCACTTTGCTGATTGCTTCCATCAGAATCTTGAAGGAAGCTCATGACTGTGCAGCTTGATCCATTTGAGTTATTGACTCTACAGAGGAAAGGGCTTTAGTCAAATGAGGTAGAAATGCATGGACCATGGGGCGCGCTGAGAGCATTTATCTGTGAAATTGTGATCTGTGGATATAACCATGTTTTCCATATGAGATATAGAAACCCCCAACTGCATTTATCATGATGAACATGGGACAAGTAGTACAAGATTTTGTGGGTTTTTCAAAACGTGACAGTCTTTGAGAAGAGGTTATAAATTTAGATTTTGAAAATGTAGTTCCTTGGATCTGTTTGATCTCTTTGGTGCAGATGCAAAAACGAGTGTGTATAAAACAAAAAGCATGTTGGTCGATATCCTGAAGTGTGTGTCCATGCTGACAGCGATCAGAAGGTACTGCTCTGGGCGCCTGATTTAAAATTAGAATAATTGAGCTCCAATTTTAAGCCATCCAAGTCAGACACGATACAAGAAGATCTTGAAACCATTAACTTCAGCGTTTGGCAGGAGACGTTTTATAGCTAGAATTTTGGCGCCAGTTGCCCATTGTCATTCGGCTGTGATTGAATTCTGAAAAGATTCTGACGCACCTTTGGAGGAAGGATTTTATTAACTGTGGTCTACATTTTTACATGCAAAGTCCTGATAAATCAGATAGCAGGTGGTAAATACAGTACCTTCCTTGTAATTTTCTTTTGCATGAACACTTGATAATGCGAAAATTGTCATGGAAACAATGTGGAATCAGATACAATGACTATTGATGGGATGGTGAGGCTTCATGAAACAGTGTCCTCATTTCTAGAGTCCCCTTGATGGCACTCTCTGCACTAAAATGTTAGGCTTCAAACAACCATCTCAGTGAACCCCCACACCCTTTTAAAACTGAGGGTGCCACCTTCTGAGCTCTGAGAATAAGGACACTGTTTCATGAAGCCTCATCAGCCCGTCACTGCAGATCACCAACACTTCCTGTAAATCAGCCTCATACCCCCCACAACCTATCTTGCACTTTCTCCATAGTCACACCTATCCTCTTCTTATATCACGTCCGTGAGTGCAGGATTTTTATTTATTTATTAATTTTTTTGCAATACTGATTATCCCAACAGCTTTGAACTTTTGTTGTCATTTGTATTTTGTTCTTTCTGAGGCTTAACTCTGTCTGGAGGGTAGAGGCACTTTAGTTTGAAAATAAATTGTGCACTGCAGATAGCAAGGAAAAATGCCTTCTGTGTGAAGTAGTAGTCATTGAAATAATAGCAGTAGTCTCTTATTATTTGTAGGTAACTTAAGTGCAAAACATTGACATGACCAGTCCTTCACTGGTCACGTTTAGACACAACAACAAGTGAAAACAGGTGAAACATCAGGGTTTCATATACCATAAATATCATGTTTATTTTCACGGCTATTAATGTAATATTCAAAGTGTTTGTTCCAGTCATAATCATGGCGCTCTTCATACTTAAATGATGTTTATTGCTGTGTTCATAGAAATGAAGTCAAGTGTGAGTGTAGTGAAAATCTTTGAGCCTCTGGTTTGAATACACAATCTCGCGTCAGCTGTATATGGCCTTCTGTTGATCTCAACCTTGGCTTTCTGTTTTGATATCCAGACTGATTATGGTGATCATTGTTCTTTTATTTATCGTAATCATAGTGATCAATCTGCAGTGATTTCTATCTCGGTATGGTTGTTTTGAAATGTTATGATTTCGCCGGTGACGATTGGCTGGGCTGATGAGATCATGGAGGATCTTTTCCTCACCTCTTACTCAGTGTGGCTGACACTCTTTCGAGACGTGGATCACGTGCTGGCAGGTACACGCCCAAGAAAGGAATCAGTGCCTTATGCTCACATTCATTTTCAACACTCCGATAAATCTCCTGAAAACAGCTTGTTGAAGGCTGTCAGTGCAGCGATGGCGGCTATCGCAGTATATATTTTGTTTTACAGTGCTCTCTTTGAGATTAAAGCCTTAAGCCCTGAATAAACTGTTCCATTCTGGATCTCAGCAGACAAAGAACAAGTCTCAGTGGTTCTGTTTCAACATCTGATACTTCAGTCGAGAATCTTCCAGAGCGACTGTTTCTTAAATTCTTCCAACAAGCTGACAATCAAATGTTGCATGAAGTGATACTGCTGCATGTAATAACATTGGCCGCCGAGATGTACTGTAAAGCAAAAAGGAGACAGAACTCCAAACCAGAAAACCATTCCTTATTACATCGATGATGATGGGAGGCTGTACACTCGAGACACAAACCTCAACACCATTGCAAACTTCACAAAGTAAACATGAACTTGCCCTCGGCAACATTTACATAAAGCTCAAATGTCAACTTTACGGCATGCAGGCTCTAAAACCCCTATCTTAAGTCTTAGTGCTGAAATCATGTTGGCTCAAACCTTTCAAGATATCGAATCGCCTTTGCTTGTGAAACATAAAACACGATTCATAGCTGCGATCTTTTTAGATAATTCTTTAAAATTTAATTTCATTTTCATTTCATGCCGACCCCTATATGTTCTGTGTGTCCAGTTAGCATTGAATTGTTTCCATCCATACAAGAGATAAAAAGGAAGATGATAAAATAAGTTCACAATTAATAGAAGCATTGGCTAAAATATAATAAAATACAGAAAATCACTTCCCATTCATACCTCAGTCATACTGGTGGTGGTAAGCTGCAATTGTAGTCATATCCTGAAAGAGGTGTGGCTCTGATATGCACTGAACCCTTCAATCCAACCGCTGCAACCTGGATGGAAGTGCCTTGACTAAGTGAGCCGACCAATGGAGGGAAGCTTTAACACCACCGATGTCAAACTTAGTATAGACTTAAGTCCAGAGGTGACAGAGCCTTTTTGGTCACGGCTCCTCAACTCTGGAACAATAACATCCGAAACACAACATGCACCACCACCTTTAAATCCCTGATAAAAAAAAAAAAAATCACTTTTAGAGGCTTGCATCAATGTGATCCCTCCTAACATTTCTATAAGGCACTTTCATCTGTGTAAATGAATCTTTATTATTGTGGTCAAATAAACAACACAACAAAATTCGTACTTTTGACAACACAAAGGCTTGTCACTACTGTGAAGAGTGCATATGTGTGATTGAGTTACACTTACTGAAACATAGTGGGCTGAAGTATAATGTTTAAAAAGTCTTAAAGGATGCCAGATCAGATACCACTGCACTTCCTAATGGCTGCTGTGGCAACACTGAGGCCAGGCCTGGGAGTTTGGTGATTTAGTTGAACGACCCAGAGACCAAATGCTCCTGTCACTCTTGTGCTGATGTCTGTCTCCCACCCGTCACCTGTTTAGATGCTCTTGAGAGCGTGTACATGTGTCGCTCCCCTCAGCCAACTGGCCTTGATATTGCGCAAAAATGTGTTTCTGGTGTTCATTTCAAGAGAGATTGTCTAAACATGTGTGCCTCTTTATCTGCCAGCAAGTGTTTACGCTGCAGTAACTCGAATTCCATCCAAGATTGGAGCTGAGGTTCAGTGCCCTAGGAGTCGTCAGTTAATGAATTAATTGGTGAAGTGATGCCACGGTTATTGCAGGCGGGAGGATCTCCGTGCCCTGTAGCACCCAGGGATCTGCTGTGTGTGTGTGTGTGTGTGTGTAAGGAGAGAGAGTGACTTGGTGCAGGATGAGGCACTTATGTGTGATGGAAATGTTTGGTCTGAGGGGGAACCAGATAATTAGGGGTAATTAAATGCTACGCCAGAGAACATGAGCATGTGTTCACACATTAGATGCCAGTAACTTCACTGCATCACTCAACAACTCCACGAATGTGCCAACTCCAGTATAGCAAGCTCCAACACTGAAAACCTCAGACATGAACGTGACCTCAGGTCTGTTGAGGAAAAATCAGGTGATGTGAATTTAGTAGGGGGGAATAAAAATAAAAATAAAAATAATCCATTCATCTGTCCAACTTCATTCGCCTTCACCTAGAATTGGTGACAGAAAAAATGTTCCCTGTGTCAGAAAGTTTATACACACAAGAGCAATCTGTGCTATTTGCCTAAATTAAATATGCATGTCTGCAAAAGTCCCAATATTAAATTACCTTAAATGTGAATATTTAAACTCTAAATACAAGGCAATCTTGCTTTTTCATTCAGGAAGCGAGGGTGTCAGTTTGTTTTGAAGAGGGGGGGGGGGGGGCAAAAACTATTAGCGATGTGAAATTTGAGAAGTGGTGGAGACAATGTTTATGATGGGTTTTGCTTTAGTCTAGGCTACTATAAAAGCATGTTTGTCACAGGCTTGTTACATTTTTACTTCTGTAAACATTTATCCTTTCTTATGAATCCCTCTTCAGACTTACTTTATGTCCACTTCAGGCCACCGTAGATTAAGCCACTTGCACTACCTGCTTGAGCTGATGGGGCTGAAATAAACTAGGTGTATGCATTCAGGACTTAAAACCTTCTGCTGTTTGTGGTGTTTTTCACTGAGTAAATAATGGCTTGGTGGAACAGGCATATCCTGAACCCAGCTCTGTTGAAACTCACTTTTTCTCGTTCTTCCGTCTCCATGCAGACGAAATAACTCAACTCATCGGCTTCCAATCATTCAACTTTTGATGCGAATGTGGGCTGGACATTTCATTCTGTAATTGATTTCAATTTTGCCAACACATGCCCAGTATTAATAAGTCTCATGGCCTATCTGAACTGCAATTCCATGGCATTGTTTAGTGAGCCACAGTGGCCGCAAGTGTTAACAGAGCATCATTAAAAGCCCAATAAACAGCTCGAGGTCAGTGCAAGTCTGTTTGTTTGTGAGGGAAAGTAGTGGTCAGATCACCTTTGTGTAGCAGCAGCAGGTTTCTGTGTTGCTTACATTTTCAGTTTTTGTGTACACAAGTCCTCAAGAATGCCACACAAAAACTGAATTATCCCTTCATATATTTGATCTGAAACAGGCGAGTGTCCCAAGACTGATACGAGCAATGTCATCATGTCTAACATACGCATCATAATTTACTTAATTACTCCTCATGTCTTTATCCTCATTGAGCATAGGAGTTGGTGCATTCAATGCTGCAATTATTCAAATCTGTTCCCACTTAAAAATCAAAGACCAAACACTCTCTGTTACGCCTCCTTCTCCTGCAGCGTAATGGCAGCATTAACAACAACAATGAAAAACAGACACAGGCTTTTTGTGTCCGCAGCAGATGAGCGTTTGATTAAAAGTAATGGTTCTCGAAAACATTTACGTTGTAACGTTCATGCTGCTCGCTCCCTAGACCACCTACCTGGGTGGCACTTCTGTACATGCCGCGTGCAAGGTTGTCCTGAATAGTCGCAGAATATATTTCTGAACTGATCTCTAACTCATATTTCTTGTACACACATGCCCTGTGAGGATGGTCATATACTGTTCCTTCCCAAATCCTATGCTAAGTCCCTAGTGTCTAATCCAACCTAAGATGCATTCAAAGCATTCATAATCCTGAAATTGTATTTTTTACGTCATCTTAAACACATCCCAAAGTCAGCACCTAAAAATAGACTGTAATATGTGATCGTGTACATACAGGTACATCAATTTAGAGATCAGCGAAAGCTCAAGTTATTTCATTTGACGTCACTATCAAATCCTACTAGAAGTGTGAGCACGTGTTTGACTGAGAGTAATTCTACTGAGGTGCCTGCCTCCAAGGATGGCACTTGCATGTGTTCATTCAAGTGAATGACTTTCAAACATGCAAAAGCCTGTGCCCAAATAGAAATAGAAATAGGAGGTCATCATCATTAGCACCAAGTCAAATGCTACATTTACACTGGAAAAGCTATTTTATTTTATTTATTTATTATTTTCAAAGCGCATGAATCATTATTTGTTGTGTTAATAAATGCTTTGTAATGATTTTAGAGTTTAAGAATATAGACAATTAACGCCACTTACTTCAGCTCTTTTTTGTCACTTCCCATAGTGCACTACAACAGTGCCAAGGCCAGAACTGAATGGATGCTAGTAATGCTGCAACTCAACTTTTATCTTTGTTTATGTTCGACACCGCTCAAGATGTCAGCTCAGAATCACACTGTCAGGACGACTGAATAATGTTTGCGCTGATGTGCACATGTTCTCTTCGGATTGTTGTGTGAAGTGAGAAGAAAAGCATTGAGAGAAGGAAAGTTGGGAAGGTCATCTCTATTTGCCGGGGGTGATCCTGGGTTAATCCATCACTCATTAGCTCTCACAGATAGCCCCCATGGTGGGGTGAGGGGTCCACACTTTCTCTTTTGTTGACCCTCCGCTCTCTTTCCCACAGTATCTTGTCTCCGCTCGCATGTTGTCGAATACACATTGCAAATATGTGTTAAAATCGAGCCACGCGCTGCCTCTTTCACTCTCTAATGGTGTTGGGGATCTGTGCCTCTGGGACAATACAGCCAATTAGACTTGTTGTCCGGCGGAGAGGAGAGAGGCACTGGAAAAGTGCCGACCTCAGCTGATTTAACTCCAGTTCGAAGGCCTGTTATACTGAGAAAGGAGCTAAAACCAGAGCCAGAGTTGACTTGAGAGACCTGGAGGATGGTAAGGCGAGAGAAAATATAAAGAATCTTGACTCAGCAGGCTAACAGCGAGTGCTATTTAAACAGCTTCCACGGGCTGCTGGGTCATGGTGTTTGGAGATGAGGGCGACCTCCATGGTGGGGATGTGGGATGTATGTGTAACAGCAGATGCGTGGACACCCCCCCTCTAATTTTCAAGTTCCCGCTTCGAACAACAAAGGTCCATTTTAATGACGACGACAAAGCAAACACAAAGGAAATTATTGAAAATATTTACGTTATCATGGAACTGTAAGAATTAATTTCAAAAGGTGATCCAGGATGTTTACTTTAAGGAAAAAACGGAGGCTTAACGTCTGGACTCGCTATGATAGTCTTCCAAAACACAGAGAGAAAACTTCAGATATGGGAGTGATTATGTAGCATATTTCTGCAAATGTCTGGATGTTTCTCAAAAAAAGTTGCTGCAGCTTCTTTCCATATTGATGGATGAGTTTTTCCTTGAAAAGGTCAGCGTTGCAGGATAAAAAAAAAAAAAGCAAACTCAGCTTGGCTAGAACAATAGAAGTTTGAAGGGTGCAAACAGGTCAGTTTTTTAAATTCTGAAATTATTCATGACTACAAAAAGATATGCTCTTTTGGTCTTTGGTCTTGGAAACTGCCTGATAGGCTGATGACGTAGGCTGTTTCATCACGCAGGCCAATATCCACTGTAAGAAACAAACACAATATTAAGTTTCCGTTAAGGGAAATTAAAACCCATAGCCCCAATAACAAACAGGGTTGGTCAAAGAAAATAAAGGGAAGTAAAACGTAAAGGTGGAATAACATTAGCTCAGCAACCTTATTGGTGTGTACCACAGTCCCAAGTCCCAATGACTTTAGACTTGTATAAAATAACTTGTGAGCATCTCTAGCTCGTGCCTTATGCTCAGAAGCGAGCTGTAATGGTAATAGCACATATCTGACTTAGCAAACTTAGTGCAATTGCTCACCTCCAAATAGGCTCATTGAAAATTGTGTCGCCCAAATTATGTTTAGTACTATTACGTGTTAGCTGCAATTTATGCACTGATATCATTTCAAAATAATATATGCCAGGGCTCATTTTTTGTGAAAGAAGAACGCTCTAGTACTGCCTTTTCCCCCTTCTACCACATGCTTACCACAAGTTTTACAAAAGGAAATCTGAAGTACATGCATGCATGGACTGGGAGCTGTCAAAATACTTTAGATTAAACTAGACCATTCATGATTCTTTTTTTATTTTTTTTAACAAAAATTGGGTTTCGTTACAGAGGGGTATCTGTTTCCCATCATTTTCTGCCTCCTCATACTCATCCATCCACAGGTCACAACTAGTTAGAGCCATTTGATATGTTTGGATTTTTGCTAGAAAACAGATTTCCCCTTCTTAAAATAATCCAAGGACTACTGTTCAGACTGTAATTTAAGAGTGTATGTGCGCAGTGGTTCCCTTCATACCGAGCGAACTTGGCTGTAGAGTCTGTAGTTCTGGAGTTGGCACAATGAAAATATCTTTGCTCAATCAGTGTCACAAACTATCAGCATCCACCAAAGCAGCTGCAAGCAGACTGTAGAAGTCTGAGTGTTACAGCTCCTGCTTAATGCCATGGCTATGAAGTACTACCAACTGGCTTCTGAATGAATGACCATTAGTAGCCAACCGTTCTCATAGAATGAATACCACATGGCTGAAAGGACCGTTATTTCAAATCAATTAAGAAGTTATTAATAATAGAAATATATCTATATATCCCTAAAACCAAAAGACGTGAATTCTCATAATGTATTTGAAAGAAATTCTGTGTTAGATGTGGTAATCTATTTCAGAGTTTAAAATGTCTTCATTTTTTTTAGTTCACCAAAAAGTATATTGCATATAAAATTTTCTTCATTGCCTCCTCTCTGCTTTTTAACTTTTGTTAAAGGCAGCCAGCTTCAGACTAGAAGCGTGGGACACCCTGGAAAGGTTATTAGTCCAATGAAGGCCCCCTCTTAATAATACCTTCCATTTAGCCATCAATTGCCTCTGTACGTTTTTGGAATGTGGAAGGAAGGAAACCATAAATAATCCACAACTTGAAACTAGAAAAAATAGCAGGCCGCTTTTTGGTTTTGTCAACGCACAGCATCCTTCCTTTCCCACTGAGGCTTGTACTCAGTATCCGGACCTTAGTTAATTTACAACCTGTAAGTTATTATTTACAAGGTTTGGCCCCAGATATGTGTAATGAACGATGAGCAGGATGGGTCATATTCATGCTTTTTCCTCGGTTGGTGGATAAATGAAACAAAATCAATCATTTATTTCCAAATAAGACAAATATTCATCTTTATAATAGCGGTTTACACACATATACACAATAGACAATAAGCTTTGGTAGTAAATATAACCAGTAGTCAGTATGTAGTTCACCAACATTAGGCGATAACATCTGATTTTACCTTGAACAAAGGCTGAAATGTTAGGCAGACATCTTTAAAAGTCCAAAGACAATGTGACTGAAAGCAACACAATCCTTCGGCACTTTCTTTTTGATCGTCACTCTGCATTTGAAATTCATGTCTGGCTTCTCCCACTCGACTGTTAACACATACATTGTCTGAAAAGGGCAAAACAATAAAGTTGTACCCAAGAGTTCAAAAGACATGATCAATTCACACAGTTGTTGGAGAGTGTTAATACGGATAATCAATCACGTCTGGTTGCATCCACTTACATGTGGCGTCCGTCATGAGCCAAAGAAAATGAGCTCACATGTTCATTGGTTGTGTTGCCTGAAGTATTTTGGCCCCAGTTGGATTCTGGCTGTCCCTTTCCCTCTTCGTGAGCTCATCTCCCTGAATGCATATTCCAGGAAAGAATACTTCAGGGGCATCATTTCACACTCTAACAGTGAAGCACTACTTGAGGGACGATCGGTCAAAACATTTACTCTCCATGGAATTTGTTGAAAGAAAAAGTAGTTTGGAAACTTCAGAGAGTCGAAGGCGTGTGGAGTCAAAAAGAAGGACAATAAAAATGTCACCCAGCTAGCTGCTCTGTGGATTTTAGATTTATGGCTCTTGGCTGGTTCCTCATAGAACCATTTTTTGGATGTGTTCAGCGTCATTTTTTACACATATTGTGTGGATGAAGTCTGCTGCTGCGGCCTGGGACTCCAACTCTTAGACTCTTGATCTGTGGTTAGTGAGCTGGTGGTTAATTTATCCATCGGTCCAACGATTGTGACCATTCCTGCTCATAGTTGTCTAAACAGATCTGGGGCCAAACCTAGCTAACCGTAACTAATAGGCTGGAAATTAACTAGAAAATGTTAAAGCTGTGCTGTAGCAAAAGACACGTGGAACCCAGAAGTGGCTCACAATAGTTCTTATTTTTTCTGTTGTTCATGAAATCTCAGAAGCTGGAAAACTTTGTTGGTTGTACTTCACAGTTGCAATTCGTTTTTAGTAAATTACTTGGAATCAATCCCATTTTTTCAGATCAAATTTAAGTTGGCCCTGCACACATGAGCTTAAACATCATGGTGGAAGTGCTCCACAGTGAATTGTGCTGCATAAAGTGCAGAGAAAAAATGTATGTACTTATATTCTTAAGTTTTTTTAAACTCAAATTTTCCCTCCATCATCATCATTTCATCATTTAGACTTGTCCATCATTCATCCATTGTTCGTGTTTTGGTTATGATGGCACAGAATTAGGGCAGTGAAAAATCCGTAAGAAAGTTTATACACAATGCATCTGCTTTTAGTGTCAAAATTACCATTTTTTTCTGTCATTAATAAGTCAAAATTAATGAGCTAAAGTCCCAACCCTAGTTTTTGTTGTTAGTTGTTGTTCTGTTTTGTCGATTTTGATGGTGGTTTGTGTGATGAGTAGCCACAAAATAAAACAAAAATAATTGGAGTTGTTCATTTTCTGATGCCCAAGTCATATATCTAGCTTGATAAAATGCTCCATGCTAAATGCTAAATGCTACATGCTACGTGACTTGCAATGTGTTAACACATGGACAGTGTGTGAACATATGGACAGGAAAAAAGTTTCGCCTCTATTTTACAGTGGTCTTCCATATTTTCAACTATAAAAAGGATACAAAAATACCAGAACTGGACTTAACTATTAGCAAGCGGAAAGGCTAAATTGCAGGGCGCATAGCCATCACATCCCGACGGGCATCTGCTTATTTTCAAGGCTGCAGACACAGTACCAGAAACCATTCCCTGTAGTGCCCTTCATCATAACATATCAGAAGATATAAAAACATTGAGTAGACAACTGCAGTTAGCGCTGATGAAGCTATCCCCTTTCCTTCCTCTTCTCTCAGGGACGTGAAGGAGGAATCGCCGTATCTGTTACCTGCCTGAGGCGCCAAATTAACTCCTCTAATCCTCTAATCATCTTATTTTCAATCGCTGTTTATTTTGTCAGCTCACAGCCGCCAATCAGAGCTTTTTGATACAATACGCGAGCTTAAGTTTACACTGTCGCGGCGGCCCGATTGCCGTCATAGCTCAGGCAGCGAGATTAGAAGGAATCCTGGCTGTAAAGGGAGCGTGGGTAAGTCCAGTGTAAACTCAGTGTCATTGTTCAGGAGTGATAGCAGCGGCCCATCCCTGTCGTGCCTCGGGCCAGAAGCACATAACAGGACCTGTCAAGAGTTAGGAGAATCTACAACCAGACTATGGATCTACTAGTCTCATGGAAACCAAACTTGCAAAGCAAATAGTCTGAGGTTGATGTTGGCATGGCGGTGGAGCTCTGTTTTCAGGGACGATTTAGAGATCTGTCTCGCATGTTTCAGTTGCCGAGCGTGGTCTAATTGGTGTTTGAGGATAGATAAAGCGAAATGCAGAGGTGACAGGGCAGGCTAATGGCTGGATCACGTACAATGAGGTGAGCGGACTATAGTGAGGCGGCCAGGATCCTGCTGAGAAGGACTGCTGATCTTGCAAAGCGTCTCACAATTGACTTATAGCTATTAGAGGATGAGGAGGGAGAGTGTAAAAAAGATGTGATTATAAGATCAGACGCTGGGAGCAAAGAGACACGCCGTGCATTTGTTGAGACTCCTTTCTTCCCTGTGAGGAAGAACTCATTGCTTAATTAGTCTTTCTCAATACTCCTGTAAGCCATTCCCACCAGGCGCATTCTTCCCGACTGTAAATCCGGGGTGTTCCGAATCGACATCATCCCCAGGAAGAATCTTTTGCTACAGTTCCTCGATATCCGTTCACACAGCAGATCGATGGTGTTGCCAAAAGGTTTATCAAAGGCTCGAGTGTAAAAAGAGACGTACAAGACCCAAGCTGTGTTGAAATAGATCTGGCAAACACTCCACTGTCCTATTAAGTTGTATAAATCCCTACTGGATGGAGTAACGCTTGAGCCCTCGCAGCAACGCGTCGCTCTTGAAGCTGTCAGTCCCTCACGCTATTAAGACAGCTGCTCTCTGTGCGCATTGTTCACCGTGGAGATTTGGGCACCTGACAGGCTTGAGGAATCTTTATTCAGTCGACCGGGCCTTTCAGCACAGCAGCCATGAATGGGAGCTGCCAATGTCATTTTACAGCCATGGCATTTTTATGGCACGGCTAACGCACGGCTAACGCACGCAAAGCGCGCGCTCACCAGCCTCCTCACGGCGTCTTTTATCACTTCCTGTCAGCTGGTGGTTTTTTTTCAATTTGGGGAATGAATTTATTTCAACATTAGTTAGTTAGTTCAAGACATATTTACAGGTCTCCGGGGCATCGGGCATGTAAACAAAGACAGACGCTGTAAAAAGCATTTCCCCCTTGTAAACACCCGCACGGACTCACACACTGGTTGTGTGACCACTCCATCAAAAGATTACTCAGCAAATGGATGCACCACTGATCACAGGGCACCTTCTTACAAACTGGCCCATTATGCAGACCCAGAGTGGGGTGGAAGCGTTGCAGGGACCGAAGTGGGCTCTCTTGGGTGTGTGTGTGTTTGCGCGCACGCTGGGCTGCAAAGTGCTCCCATGCGGCGCTGCCTAACGAGAGGGCAGGTCAGCCATTAAATGGGCACTAATGCGGGAAATTGGAGGCCATTAGGGTCTTTCTTTGTTGCTACGCCTCTCTGTAGCTGGTCATACCCTTCAAAAAAAGGAAAGGCCTTATTAGCTCCCACATGATGGCAGACTGGATTTATGTTCCTTCACGGAGCGACCCGGCCTTCTGCAGAATGATGCCACTCATAAAAAGGTCGAATGGTAAAAATGCCTTCATCAACTTGGTCCGCAGTAACGCTGCACAAAATTCAAATTATGGCATTTTGTGAAAGTGTTCTGTCCACTTTCATTTAAGTTTAATTAAAAGAAAGTACTCATATTTTATATAGCCAGTTTTGAAGTCAAAGACAGGAGATATGATGGCATGAACATCCACATCCAGTTGGTATACAATATCGACTGTGACTAACAATTAAAATTCCAAAAAATATTTCAAATATTAGCTATTTAAAATGATTAAATTCAATAACCACGTTTACTTCTCACTTTGCTTTTTTGGTATAAATTTATGTAATATTATTATCTGAACATTTTATGTGATATCACCTTTCTATGTATTTATATACCAATATACCAATATACACAAATAAATACAAAAAACTTGACCATAAATCTGACTTTTTAACTCGGATGTGCAACATAAGCAACTGCTAAGCTTATGCAGATAGATTATTTAATCATTTCATTGTTAATATTAATTATGGAAAGCATGTCAATTCATTTTAAAGTTGTTTTTTTAGTTTTAAAGACAGAGATTGGAAAAAAATATCCATATAAAACTTCTTTTTTATGTTTTGGATATATAATTTTAAATACTTGTCATAGTTTCTTCAATAAAAACATAGAGACTACAGTTGAATCTGCTGCAGTGATCTTTAAATCTCAGGCTTAACGTTAACCTTCACTCCTTCGCTCCACCAGTCTCGCAGGGAATCCCCACAAGCACTGAGGCGCACCAGTTCTCACAGAACTTTAATCACACTGGTCAGAGAATCCCATCATTTTCTTACTAACTGACAGAAGTTGTGCTAATGAATCCGGGAAATCATGTGAGTGTTAAATTATGAAATAAAGAGCAGTGGATATAAACAGATTGAGAAGAATCTAGTCCGGTCAGAGATGCAAATGGACTCCTTCTCCTCAGCACATATTCATCCAGCTTTGATATCTCAGAAATGAATATTCTGTATGAGTTGATGTGGCTCTGCGTTCATCCAGTTGGGTTGCTCCTCGTCTTTTTGTGTGTGAATCTTCAGCCCTCAGTTCAGTGTGGAGGCCAAGAAGCCCATTAAAAAAGTGCACCTTGGCCTTTTCTGGAGTGTAAGTCGAGTTGGGGGTCATAAGTGCTCAAGTGAAGGAGGTATGGAGCACTCACAAGGGCCCAAAGCGGTGCTGCTAATTGGCTGCAATAAAGGAATTAAATGAGGGTGTTGTATTCTCGAAAGCAAGGCCTCATCCTCTCCCACTTCTTCTGTCCATTCACGCCCTCAAATGGGGGTTCTTGATATTCCCAGGGTCTTCCCCAATACACATGCACCGGGCGCCGTTGACCAAAAACCCGGGGGACACTTGGCACGCCCTTCACTTCATCACACTTCCTCTTTTCTTTGCTTGCATTAACACTTCTACTAATCCTTCCGTAGGTGGGATGTTTGCAGTAGAGTTGAGGACGACTGACAAATGGTTTTTCCACCTTGTGCTTTATCACATTACTTGTAGTACACAACTGTGGAGCATTGTGTGATGAACTATTAATAACTAAACCGTGAGTGTAATTACAAGACAAATAGAAGCCTAGTCTAGTCAACTAAAAGGCTTGCTATGAAGCAGATGATTATAAACTTAACAAACAGAGGAGCATACTGACAGAGTGTGTTTAATAATCCGCAATTATTGTGTCAGCCTGTGTTTTGATTCAGCAGTTGTTATAGGCTCTTAAAAAAATCTGCAGCTGTTTACAGAGACACATTCTTTAGGGACAATGAAGTGAATTTTATTTTCAGCCCAACATGGCGGTAAAGAGGATCTGTCGAGCCATCCACTGTGCGGATCTGCAGAGAAAGTGACAGTGATCGCTGGCTTGGGTGTCTCTTTAAAGGCGATGACCCACAGTCGCTCAATTACTTACCGAGGCTTATCATCGGCGGGATTAACCTCCGGCTCTGTGTCTTGAAATGTCCCTCTAATTAAGCAGAATGGGAAGGAGGCCTGTGTGCCGCTACACGTCTGAGGTCAGATGACGGAGGCTGGGAACTCCTCGCAGACCCCAATTAGCCGACTTTCCAAAACACACTTGTGGGTCTGCTAAGAAGTGCGGGAACCAGCGACACCCGATAAACAAATCAGTTTCCTGTTAAATTCTGCAGTTGAGAGCCAAAGATAAAGATGGTGCTGTTTGCTGTTCCAGTCTGTAACCGTACTCAAATGAGGTGTTGAACATTTTAAATCCAGCCAGCGTCACTTAAAGGAGCATGTGTTTATTGCCTACAAACTGTTGTCGGTTTACATTGCGTCATTGTAACTGCAACACTACATTCTTTATGACACGCGCCCAGAGCAGTATCAAAGAAAACAATTGTTCAGTCGTAGATTATGAAGCTATATAGTTCAATTCATCGGAAAACTGGAGATAAAAGAAGAATTGATCATGGCGCTGGTGTCGATATTTATTCATTTAGAAAGTCCATCACACCAAAAATATGGTTGTGACTTTGGATCTCTTTCAAAAATAGAGTGGCAGACTGAGCATGAGCTGCGAAATCAGAAAGTAGCAGCAATATTCCACACAAACAAAGCAAAGGAAAAGAAGCACTTTCAATAAATTGAGAGAGAATATAGAATAGAAAAAAGAGAATAGAAGAGGTACAAAACATACAAAACAGCAGTGTTGGGGAAGGTACTCTGCAAGCAGTTTGAATGTAGGTCAGTGGTACAGTAGCTTAAGCCTTCTACATTTCGGGTGGGTTGTTAAACTACAGTTTAAAAAAAGCATTATCAAGAAACTTTGATTCCTGTCAGCTTTTGGAACCAGGTAGCTAATATTTTCGGTTTCGGTAGACTCTCGGATGCTTACCAAAAATACTACAATAATGTTTTGTTTTGTTTTGTTCTTGTTGAGACCAAATACATTTTCATAAATACATTTCTTCATATGCTTTTATGATTAGGTTGTTGTTAAAAGTGGTCATAGTAATATAAATATATTATGAGAATATTAAAATGGATCAATGTTTAACAAAAAAAAAATGCTTTGCAGAAACAAACTGTAAAGCAGTAACACACCTAACATGGAACCTCTCGTCTCCATGCTAACAATAACCTTAACTCCCAAAGAGGTTTAAAATACATGTTACTCAATCGTCCCTATTATGCCAGAGACAATTTGACACACAATGCTCTCTCCACTAGCACACCTTCAATTCCATGCTGTAAAGCGCTTTTACAATAAGCCACATGCCTCCCAGGTTGACAGCATTATGCGCCGTCTGGTAATTCCCCGTCTTCATTTTGTGAGGGTGTGAAAGAAGCTCAGTGGCGCAACAGAGAATATCTGCAGGTCTGAGATGGATCCTCTCTCTCCGCTCTGCTCACAGTCGGCGCTGTGACCTGCAGGCAGACTCGCAGATGGAGCTTTCACCAGGTCAGACAGGCAGACAGATGCTCAGATCCGTGGAATTCAAAGGCTAGATTGACAGCCAGCTCAAGGTTTTCAACGCAGTGACAGAGATCATTTCAGAGTTGTCCAAACAACCGCATCCAATGTTATCATGTGGTCTGTGTGGCTAAAGTTCAAGTTATTCCATTAAAAGTGACGGGAGTTTGACAGCCTCCACTGACAACTACCTTCTTTGAGTAAACCAACCGATACGTTTGTCATCTTCAGACTTATTCCAACCTGGAAATGACTATTTTCAGCATCCTGTACGCACCAGAGCTGCAAGCTCGATCAGAGGTGTCACTAATGAGTGAATATTTTGGTGGTGGTGGAGCCTTGGCGTGTTGCAAGGTAGTCCATAATTAAGTCAAGAATGTTCCTGCCTTTTTTCCGCTGCCAGAAAGTCATGAATAAACATCAGCTGGGTAATTGAACTCAGAACTGTCAACCATGCATTAGTAACCAGGAAGCTTTGGGGGATTTACTCATCTTAATTGGATTTGCAGCGAATGTTGGAATGGGAACATATCTTTTGATAGTACTGGGCTCAAAAGTTCAACTTCTGGTACATTTCTGAGTAAATGAAACAGGCCATAACCAACATGGGAGCGGTTCAACAATGTGCGCATGAATGGATGTTTAAAAATATTTATACTTCAGGCATTCAAGCACAGCTAATGGTGCGTTCCACTTATGCTCATGAATGGAGCCTTCCAGCAAAACCGATATTGACCTAAAAATGCTTTAACAGCAGCTTGAGAAAATACTGTAGGAAGTCATCAACAGGAATTTTAAAATGGATATCTACAAAGCGGTAGGATTAATATTACAGTATCCCATGCCAAAGGGACATACCACGCCTTTTAAACTAAGAATTATCCAATATCATTTTAATGCTTTGGAGCTGGAGAACAGCTCAAGGTATTGGCACGTTGCCTTTGCCTTTCTTTGTTGCGTACTACGTTCATTTCCAGACATTCAATTTAAACTGGATTTACTACTCCAAGTACAAGCTGTGACTTTTTAAATTAAGAAGGCAATGTGTCTGCTGAGCTTGCACTCTTTTTTTCTTCATTCCACTGTGAGGAATTTAACTGAAAAGCTGAACTGGCGTCATAAGAATGAACTCTTTTCAAGCATACATTGTACTACATTATCTAATTTCCCCTTTAAAATGATGGTTCTTATCGCAATATGTTGCTGAACTTATAGTATCGCAACATATCCCGATGTATCGTATCACCACTCCTGTATCAAGATACCTGCCGATACGTATCCCTACAAAGCTCTTTTCACTTACAGTGCTACAATGTGTCACTTGGTATATATAGCACTTGAAACCACCATGTTTTCGTCAAGGTGACTTTGACAGAAGAGTCTGTAATGTGGAGAGCCATGTGAGGTGCTATATATACCATGTGACATGTTAATAGGAGCAGTGAAGACTGCTCCTGTTTGTTTTGCCTCAGCCACACTGTAAGTCTGCATCAAATGTCACATACGATGGGAAACATTTTACTCAGCATTTGAATTTGAATTTGAAATTGTAATAACAATTATTTTGGTATATATAGAAATAATAGATTTTAGTGCAGAATGTACTACAGAAATGTGTTCACTAGGTAGGTTATTGTAGTCAGTGTCCATGCCAAAAATATTGTGTGTCATACAATTGACACATTTTGTACTGTAGATATATATCCAACTAGAAAGCCTTGCTTCATCGCTTCCATAGACCAGAGACACAAATGAACTGATTTTCATTTGTTGCCTGTTCTGTGACTGCTGTGAAGAATTGTACTCCCTTTTTCAGTTTCTGTTTTTGATCACTCATCAGTTCTTGATGTTCTTCCATCCTCAGCCTGCAACTGTAACTTGCACGCGCGCAGATGCCGCTTCAACATGGAGCTGTACAAGTTGTCGGGGAGGAAAAGTGGAGGTGTTTGTCTCAACTGTCGACACAACACGGCCGGTCGTCATTGTCACTACTGCAAAGAGGGCTACTACAGAGATCTGTCGAAGCCCATCTCTCACAGAAAAGCCTGCAAAGGTAAAGTGTTTCCAGCTTACCTCAATGTACCTCATCTAGCTAGCTAGCATGTCACTCATGCGTTGTGTCCTTTGATAGGACAGGGAATAAGTCCAGCTGAGTCTTAACATTCTTAGTCTGTTGCAACATCTCTCTCTGTCAGCAGAGATGCGTTGGAAGTCCTCTGGGACCGAGGAGGTCGTGATGGTAAGGGCGGGTGGAGTGGGTGTTCCTTCTTGACACAAAGTTATTTGCCTTCATTTGTGGGCGGTGGGGGGTGCAGAGGAGATGACAGAACAAGCAAAACAAACAGACCTGAGGTGTGAAGTGATCTCAGGTCAAAAACCAACCAGGAAGTTTTTAGCCAAGACCGCAGAATGGAACAGAAAAGGAGACAATGCCAAACTCCGGTGGCGGAAAAAAAGGTAAAACTAAAGCAGAGGATGAGTGGAGGACACCCCCATGCAGGTGTGCGCACAACTGAATGGAGGGATGAATCGCCTGCCATAAACCCTCACCGCAGCTATAAGGGTCACAGAGAGAGAGGAGGGGTGATTGAGAAGAGAGAGGGTATGTTTTCTCACCTCTGGTATAGCTGCAGGGAAAGATAACAACCAGAGGATCTCTGTGCAAACAAGTCCAGAAACACCCCTGAGATGTTTCGTAGGGAAAAAGGCTTTACATACATCAACACGCAGGCACTTTTGAAGGATTCTCTTCTGAGGAAGAACAGAATAATGCTGACAGGCTAAGCCCTCAGTTCGCCATTTCACTCTGCCGAGAATCCCCGTAGCAAGAATGTGTAGTAATGATCACCGGTTCATAACCGATCGCTTAATCAAATGCATCCCAATTTCTCAGCCCTTGAGCCATCCGTGAGTAGTAACACCTTCAATGGCTTTGGGCCCAATTCTTCTGTCAGCCAGGAATGCAAACACACATTCATCACACCAAACTGTGTATCATTAACCCCTATGCTCCGCCGAGTCTAGCCAGCCAGCTAATTGTGGAAATTTGACCCCATTTTTATGTCTCTGCACGTCCTATAATTTGCAGATCACTTTCCGCATAAACGTGGTGATATTTTCAAGAGGCCATCTTCTTCTTTTTCTCAAGATTTTTGCCTACATTCTGCAGGCAGACGTTGGCTTCAGATCTCAGAGTTATTCTCCTTTTGGCCAGAAGCTTGAAATGATGGAGAACAGACTTCAAACACTATTTTTATGGTAAAAATGTTGGAAGAGTTTAAAGTCCCCACATTGTGTAATCACAGGAAAATCCTCCCACTTTTCCATTAACAGGGAACATTTGTCTTTTTTTTTTTAACTCAAAGCATACAGAGAATTATTTTCCCCAAATTTGTCTACAAACAACACTCCGGGTTATTTGCAAGATTCTCAACTTATTTATGATGGAAACGTTTGTGAGCCCTGCGCACACCGACAGGGTGTATCTGCTGAAGCCATCTCGAGTAGATCTGTAGTAGCTGTGAAGTGGATATGCTCTTCAACTAAAAAGCCCTCACTGACATCCTCAAAGCAAGTCCACCCTTCAGCCTAAAGGTAAAGGTCAGCCCCTCGGAGATTCTACCAATTTATCATCCAAGCATGCGGCAGGTCCTGTAGCCTTTAAGTGGGTGAGAAGGACTGAAGTCGAGGGAGGAAAAGCGAGTCCCACCTGTGGACCATGTGCTGAGGACTTACTGGCAGGCCTGAAACTTTGAGTTGTGGTTTCGGAGCAGACACTTTCAAAAAATATAACCCAAACTCTCTGATGCTGTGAGAAGAAATGCTCTTTGCCCCCGTGAGCCTCCAGTGGCACTGACACACTCCTAAATTTACTGGCCCAAGGACGTGCTCGGCGCCTTTCCACGCTCTTTACAAGATGTTCCGCAGGGCCAGTATGTGTGTCAGAGTTATCCACACAATGAAAGCAGATGTTTCAGATAAAGGTACTAATAGGTACACACACTGTTTAAGAGGCTTTAATCATTTGATAAGAACAGACGCAAGATAAGGGCTGCAACAGAAGCTGAATCACAGGAAACGGGCAATAGAGATAAGAGCCTCTGTTGTGCCCCACTCTGGAGAGCAGAGTGGCTTTAGTTTGGGGCTCCACCTGAGCAAGCGCCTGATCGTTTAAAGACGCAGGGTGACCTCTTTGCTTAGGAGGCTTCATTTAAAAATTGTAAACATTCGTGGTTCATTGATGCCTTATACTTGATCTAAATCTAAAACAGCTCAGCTCAAAAGTATGACGACAAAACATCCCATGAAAACAAAGCAACTTTGGAAGCTCCACTTGCTTTTCTGTGAGTGTTGTGTGAGCGAGTTCCAGAACGCCACTGCCCCCTGCTGTCCAAGTCAGCTCATATGCGTTTGACTATCATAGATATCAATGAGATTTGTAAACTTATCTAAACTAAACCCTGTGCTCTTCTACTGGCAGTTGTTTTCCTTAAGCTTATCTGATGGCTTAATGCATACAATAATAATAAGAAATTATATATATATATATATATATATATATATATATATATTTTTTTTTTTTAATTAATTAATTAATTAATTTTTTTTTTCATTTTTTACAATGTAAAATAAAATTAAAAATTACATCATACAAAACTCATTCAAAGACTTCCTGGCTCCAGAACACTTAAAAAAAAAATAAAATAAAAAAATAAATAATCTGTCCCTAGTCTTATTATCCAGCTGCATTTCCTGAAAATATTGTAACTTCTCAAGTCATTACACTGTGACACTACACAACAGACTTAAAATGAAGGTAACAAAATTAAACGACAATCAAGTTGTCGACCTGTCACTTTTTATGCTTGAATTTTAAATATTTTCGGATTCTCCAGTCTACAACATAGTTTTGCCATTGAAATTTTAGTGTGATATTTCATAACTTGACAATTCACTCCAATAAAAAGCACTTGATTAAAAATCCACTGTGCTCTGTTGCACACTGGTGGTCTGACGTTATCCATTTGTTTTAGCTCTTCATATTAAATTGTGGTTTAAAACAGCGTGAGCCAAACCACCAAAATTTGAAGGCTTTCATGGTGACACAACACAGAACAATCCACAGGGAGGGGGCTCGGGTGTGTGTGAGCAACAAACAGGTGATTTTTAAAGCACAAACTCTGCTTTTCATTAAACTGCCAGTGCAATTGTTAAATGTTCATTTAGCTTTTCAAATTCACTCTTCAAGAAGAACCCTCAGCGGGACTGTCCTCAAATGTTCTTCAAAATCTGAACTGTGAATTGAATTTAAATCAGTTGAGAGAATGATTCCAGAAGCATATGTGTTTGATAGACCCCCCAAGTTTGGGAGGAAGTGTGACAGACACTTTGGGCTCGCTATCAAAGCCCAGAATTAATCAGAACCAGGCAATTAGGATTAACCGTAATAATTTTATTATTCTCCAAAGATGCCTGAGCGTTTTGTCGAGCTGTGCAAGCACAGCTGGAGTCCACCAGGGCCTTCAAACGCCGACATGCACACTTGAATTAGGCAGAGATTTTTGCCATCATACTGGTGAAGTGATCCAGCTGTGGCAGGTTAATTCTGATTCAGTCTTTTGTAAAGTAGATAAGACTCAAGTGCAATAGAATGTGGTTATTTGAGTGGCAACCATCGGCTATTTCAAGAATTTAATTTGCTGTTGAATTATGAATATTTTCTGGACATAATCTCTTAAAATCCTTCTGCTATCTGTGGCTGCTCTGAGATCAGGGTGAGCTGGAACTTCCACGCAAAAAACTGAATATAGTTGCAGTAGTGATGTACACAAAAACATTTGAAATCTGAGACAGTCTTGTCCATCATTTGAGGAAAAAAACAGCTACGGTTCACATCTCAGGAGGGAGGAGGACATATTGAAAAGCCTTGAGGTTTAGGCTACGTCACCTTTGAAAAACACGACAGCATATGAAGCATACCATCTTGACTTGGTCCTGATGCTGAGAGTGAATCCATCTAAAGAAGTTGGGGATTATAATCCTGAATGAGTCGGTACAAACTGTTCTTTAGTTCTCAACAGGTGAAGATGAGTCAGTGTGTTACGTCTGTGTGTGCACGTCCTCACGCCTGTCTCTCACCACACTATTGTTGTTGATCACCGGCGCTGCTGCCACTGTGTACCCACCTGCACCCTGCAGTTTGTGCCTCCCCACGTGTGCGTGTGAGACCACTCACTGTGCCTCTCTCTCTCTTATTTCTCTTTCCTCACAGCATGTGATTGCCATCCCGTGGGTGCCGCTGGCAAAACCTGTAACCAAACCACAGGACAATGTCCCTGTAAAGACGGCGTGACTGGTATCACGTGCAACCGCTGTGCTAAAGGGTACCAGCAGAGCCGCTCGCCCATTGCCCCCTGCATAAGTACGTGGAACCGGTCTACACCTTGTCCGCTAATTCCAAAAGACACATCACACAAACACAGAACATCCAAACAAAGTGACACAACACTCAGCAGACAAGCGTCGGGTAAATCTTCTCACTTAAATAAACATGCTATTAAACAACACCACTTCTGTAGCTGCTGAGAGCTTCATAAATCAGGGTTAAGTTCTAAGGCCAGTCCTGTGAAAACAGTCACCACGATGTAAGCTCATTTGAAATCACGAGTTGTCCCACAGCACACATGGACAAACCTCAACCCCTGACGTCTGACTTCATTATCAGAGCGAACTGGTCAGTTCAGTTGTACATATTTAAACGCTTCATTGAAGCGACTAGCACACATGCGGGTCACATGACCTCTTTAATCAAAAAGTCCAGCCCAAGAGAAGTGTGAGCTACTTTTAAATGGGAAATATTTGTCCCACTCATCTAAAACCACTCACTCGGTGTGTACAGTGTATAAACTCATTCACCGAATTCTTGGGCAGTTTGTGTCACCCAACCTGAGGCCAACAGATCCCAAGGTGCTGAATGGATGCGTTTCAGGAGTCATGTGACCAGTTCATGTCTGTGATTGGCTGTGCTACTATGCTGAAGGGGCACTTTTTCCAGTGCCCCAACTAATATTATGTAGAGAACAGGAAGCTGTTCCCTCCTCAATATTTCTTACTCTGTCATGATAAATGATGACCCAAGTGGTGAATAAATAGTTCCTTAATAAAAAGATGAACAAGTGCACCCAGCACCCCCTATTGACCAGTCAGTCACTGACCAATTGTTTAAGTTAGACTCTGGTAACAGGGGAAACTGACGTATGATCATTGATCTTAAAACAATTATATATATAAAAAAAACATGTTAACACCATTAAGGATGCTCAAATGAGAGGACAAGCAACAGGCTGGTGACCTTATCTTACCAAAAACGTGCTCAACAAAGATGGCAAAAGAGAGGAATTGAAAGCCGCTGGCGGGTTTCCTCCCTCCCTTGTTTCATAAAAAAGACTTGATTCTCGCTTTCCTCTGCCGCACACCTATGCACAGCTGTAACCACCACTGCTTTCTTCCTCTCTTGTTTGTCACGTTGATACATTGCTGCGGTTTTTGCCCATGAATACGCCTTTGCTTATCTTATACAGATTTTTCAGAAGGGCTCCATCTCTTCTTACCAGCCGACACTTAGGAAACACATTCTGTGTTTGATATCTTCCACACTGTCCCGCACCTTTGGAGATAAGACACCAGCTCTTAGCGGATGATTTCTCTCTGTCAACTCTCTGCACTGTTCGAAACAAGACAGGATGTGGGAGCAGATTAAGAGAATCAAGTCTTTGTCTGACATTTCTGTATCTTAGAATCAGGATGTCCTTTATATATATATATATATATATATATATATATATATATATATATATATTCAGAAAAGAAAAAGCTTTTAAAGTCTGTAGTCATATTGGCAGAAGTTCATTGAAATAGAGCGGTGAGATTTCAAGATAATTCTGACAAAAGTATTGACTTTGGTAAATTGAATTTCGCGAGAAATGTGACAAATGAATGAGGGACTCAAAGTTTGGTCCACTTTAAATGACCAAGTAGCAGTTTTCCACATTTCTCTAGTCCTACTGATAATACTCAGGTCTGACTTGTATGTATTAAAATAACTAATTTCACATGTTTTTTAAACGTCACTTCACACTGACCAACATGGCCGAGGAGTAAACTTTATATCTGTGATGTACTACGTCTGTGATGTGCCTCAATAATCTAGATTCCATCCCACCACCGATCGAGGAGGTTGTTCTCCAAGCCAGAACTCTTGTGTGATCGCACATGATGTAGCGTCACAACAACACATATCACGTTTGGGAGTCATGAAGGCTTTGCAGGAGGACCTTAGTGGTGTTACCACTTCATGCAACAGATTTTGTTAAACAAATTCCCCCCCCAAAAGGTGACTTTTAGTCCAGTGTGGCTTATATAGTTTTTTTTTCCTTCTACATGATGCACTTTTTGACTGGTGCTATACTCCAGAGCGACTTATAGTCTGAAAAATACAGTCGTACATTTTGAGCTGACAATGCAGTGTTAATGCTGTACTTGAACCAGTCAAACAAAAAGTAGCAAGAAAATTATTATTACATGTAATTATTCATACTCAGATTTCTTGTAGCGTTATCACACAAGATTTTGCTCAGTGTACAGGGATTATATTTTAATTTTCTTTTTTTTTATTGCCAATAGAATGAAAATATACCTGAAGTAAGGGAGGGGAGGAAGGATGTGCTTTAGTTTGAAGACGACATCCATGGCATAATCTTTGAAACAAGCGTGAGCCACAGACAGGAATTTCAAGACCACGCTGGTTTTCTTGGTCAGAGAGGACCTCTGAGCTGTGAGGTTCACTAAAACATGCTTGAAATGTGTTTAACCCATGTGGCATTGGATTCACAAATGAAAGACGTACTACAGATTTTCACTTTAAACATGGCGGTCAAAAATGCAAGCTTTGCCATAATGGTAGGGTTAACTGTACAGTATATTGATTTTATAGTCGAAGGAATAGAGAACAAAAAGCATGTTAAAACATTGCAAGTACTGTATAGTCAAGTGTCACCAGATGTGCATTCAATTGTTTACAATTGAAAACCATCACACCAGTGAAGAAATGATGCCTATTTTAAGTCCAAAAAGCTGCGCCATAGTTCATCAATAGCAGGCTGCTGCATTTCAGAGAATCCAATATGCTCTCAAGATCTTTCCATCCCACAGTCAACTGAAATGTTGATGGGTAACAGGACCTTGTCTGCTGAAGTGTCACACACACACACACACACACACACAATGTCATCTTTCTTTTGATGAGGTCCGATACCTTTGCATTGTCGTGATGTACATTTGTGTTTGTGTCATGTGGAGCAGAGATTCCAGTCACTCCTCCAACAACCCCATCCACCAGCACAGAGGAACCCTTAGGTGAGTAAACCCCGGCATGTTTTCACTCTCCCACTCGTATTTGACTCTCCAGTGGGGATCCTTGCTGCTTCTTGTACACATTAAAGGGATTTTTATAGCATCACACCACACCCTGGTGGAGAAGTAGGGTTTGAGTTGGATCCCTTTGCCCTCCTCTCTTAATGCTCATGAATATTACAATCATTGGCAGCAACTTTGGGACGTAGCCCCTTTAATCTCTCGCAATTAATCAGCGTAACTGCAGCCCAGCGTGATGTTGCTCTCGCATTCAGCCAGTTTGTTTTTCTACTGCTCTCCTTTAATTTTGGGTGCCAGCCAAGTCGCTCTGGAAAAACAGGGAATCCGCTCAAGTTCTAATGGAACTTGCCAGAAAACTCCAGTTCGGTCATACTGTCAAAAACACTGGTGACTGTTTGTTATTTATATTTTTTTTATTAAATTGATTTTATTTACAGGGCCCTGTCCTTCATGAACAAATTTTCTTTCAAATTTTGAATTCTTGTTTGATATGAAGTGTGTAGATACTCAGTGAATTTGTGACACCACACTTATACGAAGCGCTTTATCAGTGGGTTCCCTCTCCACCAAGCTTTACCACTTATGCACAGCACAACGTATGTACAGTACATAAAGAAAAGTTTCTTCTTTATCTAAAAAAACAAAAACAAAACATGCTTCTTCATCTGTCTGTTCGGTCTGGGTAGAGTTAGTGAAGCACAATAGCTGAAGAATCGTTGATCCAAACCAGCGCCAACAACATTCATAACTTAATCTTATCTTCATCTTACACATTTAAACTTCTTTTATTTGCAAGAGACTATTTAGGGCGCCATTTTCAGCAGAATCAGACTATACAATACAACAGCCAAACTAACCATGATGTGTCAGAAAACAAACACTTACTGCAGCACATAGTTCAACACAGCACTTTCACAATGATATAAAAGCGTATGTGTATTGATTCTGAAATTTGTCAGTTGCGGTGTGAAATATTGAAATGCGATTAATTAAGATTAATACATTTAAACGTGTTTCAGAATTACTGAAAGAGGGGGAAAACAGGAATTGCTTCGTAAACATGTTTATATGGAATTTTGCTCTTTGGTTTCATTGTGTAAAAGTTGGCTTTGCTCTGTGTTAGATTGTGTGTGTGTGTGTGTGTGTGTGTCCTCCTGCAGCTGTTGTTGAACTCTCCTAGGTCCCCAAACATTCCCTAGGCAGCTTTGATTGACAGCACAGTCATGATACTGCCGGTCCACTTCCCTCCTCCACCACTTTCCTTTTCTTTCCAGTTATTTTTTTTCTGTTATGCCCTGCTCTCTGCTCCCTCCTTCGTCTCCCTGCGTTTCACGCTTTGCCTTTACGAAACACTGTGTGTGGTGCGCAGCACAAATATCTGGAGTTTCTCTGGGCCCCCTTGTCAAGACCCCGTCTACCTTGCAAGCGAGCGGGGATATGTTGCTTACCTCAGCCAGGGATTCCATGATAGAGTGGGACCGTTTGACTTTATAGAAAGTAGAAAGTGGAAACTGATATGGAGCTTCAACTTTGTGAATCTATAGACATGGCTACGTTTTATCCCATCTCGTTTAGGGATTCCCTTCATGTGAGTAACAGTGGGGAGTGGGGTGGGAATGGGGGCGGGGTATGTATAGCAGTGATATCACCTATTGTCTGATGGCAAACAGATGTGGTGATTGTTGACAACATTGAGAAACAATAGCAGTTTCCAAATAGGCTCGCGTGAAAGACCTAAAACAAGCAGTAAATATTTTGATATGGAAATCAACAGATTTATTTGCAGTGTTATTGGGATGAATTACTGTGAAGAACATGCTGATGAGGTGCGAGCTCAGCTGAAGGAGCAGATGGGAGGAAATAGTTGGACTGGAGTCATGTCAAAAGGGGCAAAAGAGGGGTATCCTCTATAACAGTGGTCTCCAACCCCCGGGTCGGGGACCGGTTCCGGTCCGTGGATCAATTGGTACCACGCCAAACCAGAAATAATGTGTATTATTATGAGTCTGAAGGATCTTTTCTTTTGAAAAACCTTTTATTTTGAAAAATGAATAGATTCTCTTGGTTAAGCCTTGACCACTTGAGAGCCAAAATGTAACCCACAAGCTCGAAAAATGAGTGAAGGGAAAAAGGCACAGTGAAGAGACAGGAGAAGACTACGACTTCCAAGAAGAAGAAAGTTTTTAACAAACAATACCAGGAGTCGTACTTGAGATATGGATTTATCGCGGCCGTCTACCATCACTCCAGGATGGGAGACGTCTCGTTGCAGAGGAACAAGCTCAGGGCTCCCATTGATTTAACCATGTGGTTATTTAAAATTTTCATGCACTTTATATTGGGTTTTGAGGTGTATCTCTGTGCTATTTTGAAGCCCTGCTTAAACGTTACCATAGCAACCACAGTAAGAGAGCATTAAGGCACTGGTCAAGAGGAGGAGAGTTTGAGTCTTAGTGGGCGCACAAACATGCAGAGGCCTTATATGATGGGTCAAAGTAGCAACTTCATACCCGCCGGGCCACGTTCCAACTGTCAAGGTCTGCAATGATAAAAAGGTTGGGGACCACTGCTCTATAAGGTCTCAAATGGACCTACCTAGTTGAGTTCTTGTCCCAGGTATAGATGTGAGGATACGCTTGGCTCTGTTGACTAGAATGTGGTCCCAATATTTTTCTGCCATGAAATTGTTTGGATAATTGTGATCCAACGTTTTGGGCTGAAAGGTTTTCCAGCGAAAGATCAAAGTGACTGAAAAAAAACTTTGTTACGTTAAAAAGCAGAGGCATGAGATTTGGATCTGCTGACAGCTGTTGGGCAGGTGTCTCCGCTGTACGAGGGGCGGGGGCTGTTTTGGAGGGCTGAATGGAGAAGTGGGGTGTGAGGGGAAAACGGAGTGGATATTAATTTGTCTCTGGCAGCAGCGCCCCCCTCCTCGCTCGACCACACGGGAGGCAGGAATGCATGAAGAATACCTCTGATGGTGTGGCGCAGACAAAACACACATTGTGCTGCTAGGTCATGGATGGTGTGAGTCGCCACTCCCACGGGTCGTGACAGAGACGTCTGCGAGGCAACAAAATGTGGTGGAGATTAGGCGCCGATGACCTGTGATGGCCCGTCAGGATCCACAGGATGTGAGCGAGAGCGTGGGTGATTAGCCGCAGCGCCGATGATGAGGCTCTTACGGCTCCATCTTAAATATTCCGACCTTTCCTCCTCAAGCTGGAAGTGATCAGCATCCGAGGAAGAACCCTCCTTGGATTTTTTAGACATGAGTCTTCAAACACACGCCCTGTCACGTCAACACAATCCTGTTATCCCGGATCCCATTCTCATTATCAAAACATGCTCTGTTTACTTACTTTACTGCTCCAAACACTTTTTAATGACATCCAACTTCGGACGGGTTATTTTTCGTAACTCAAAAGTCTTTTTTGGGTGAAATGATAATAAGCCGCTGACTCATCTGAAACTCATCAGTTACAGTACCGCCGAAGGACTGAGGTCATTCAGACCCATCGCACGCCACCAGAAAGTACGCTCGGATCGGGTCAAGAATTCTAAAGAGCTTCTTGGGCTGAAGTTTGCCAAAACCCATTTTTTACCCTGCTCAACACAATGCATGTGCGTGTGAGCGCGTGCATGTGTGTGTGTAGCACTTTCCCAACTTAGCTCTGGTGTAAGCAGCAGAAGAGGAGCTCAACACTGGTCGCCATAATCTAATTACACGCTTTATTTGTCACAATTTGTTTCTCTCTTAGTCGGCCGGAGGGAGAAAGCCCCCCTCCTGGGCTGCCATTCACACCTCTCCACCACTCATATCCATCTTTGCATCTATATCCACAGGCCTCGAGCATATTAGGCAAGAAATACACCACGTAGGTGTGAGCGTGTGTGTGAGACGTAGCCAGTACGCCAGATCGTGTCCATGACGTACCTCCTCTCACACCAAGTAGCTGGGATGGGCTCCAGGCCACTGAGATCCCTTACCGCACAAGAGTCCAACTCAAGACCAGGGGGCCAAATCCAGCCCATGAAGTCCTGTTTCCTGGCCCACAAGTGCTTCAGAGACTTGGATAGATCACATACAATCTGGCTTCCGAGATGTCAACAATTACTCTGGAAACTTCGGGAATGTAGAAGAGAAACCGATCTCACATACACAAAGAAGCCTTAAAAATACTATCAGCGTGGAAGAATGAATTTATTTTTATACTATATTTAAATATTTCCACAAAATAATATGTGTTTATAATTTTGGCACCGAGCGTGATTCAGTTTGATCCCACTGCTTTGTCGGAAATTGAAGTGGACAGAAAAAGATTGGACTCAAACTTGCAAGTCGGTTCATGAGATCTGATGGCAGCTGGTTCTGGGTTAGGGAGAAGACGCCACTCATATCGGCCTGCCCACAGCGGGCCGATATGATCTTATATGTCAAAGCTCAGAAATCAAGATGGATACCAAGATGTTCCTCAACCAGAATAGAAATGGAATCCCGTTATTATTACATTCACCAGCTCGACCGCACGTAGCTCATTTCACGACACAAGACGCAACAGTTCAGAACGCCAACAACTGAACGGGAAACTCATTTTGGCTGCTTTTATCTGTGGTATTTGGCATTGGTAAACTGGCCTGTGGGCTCAGAACGATACAGTGGCGTATCCAAGACGGGTCCCAAATGAGAACGATTAGCTTTAATAGTGGCCCAGCAGCACTTTGATACCAGGGCAGAGGTCCACCTCTCAGTTACGCACCTCTCAGTGATCTGAAAGGGGGTAAACAAAGCGCGGTAGTAACTACATCTACTGCACATTTTAGCTGAGCGCTGCAGGACGGCTCCCACTTCCTCGACTTGTAATGCAGCACAAAGAGAACATTTGTCCTCCCAGTAGGGGACTGCCGGGCCCTAAATGGGGATCTTGGGGTTCTCTCAGCGGGGCCCGGAGCTGCGTCTCATGGGGTACACTAATGGGGAACGAAAGGCTATCAAAGACAAGTATCAGGACGGCATCAAGGGGGGTTATGAGAAAACAAAGCGTCCTTTCCACTGCCTGTCCACCCCCTCCTGTTATTTACATGGTAATCAGGTCCTGATCGCGGACTGCGCTGTTGTCGAGTGTTGATCCAATATCTTCTTCAATCCACACACAGCTAGCATGAGAGGATTTTGGCTTATTTTTGGTTAAACACCGCTTCTTCAAACGCCCCTCCCGTCTTCGTTTAATCAACCCTCAACCTCTTTCCTCTCCGCCACTATCCATTTTCCCGCCTCCTTTTCTTTTTCTTGGGCTGCATTTTTTCTTGAGCCGCTGTCGCCCCGGCAACCGCATTCAACAGGAGAATAAAAGAGAGTACAGAGCTCAGAGCACAGATCTGCTGCACAACAATGTAGATTGTTCATATTAAGGCTTCTTTTCTCCCCTCCCCATCACTCTTCTTCGAGCATGTCACCAGCTGCCCACCCAGCGCTCCCTCCTCTTCGCATACTGTCTTCATTACAGTGGGACTTCCAAGATTAAACGCTAGATCAGCACAAAATCAAGGACTTGGCAAGCAGAGGGAGGCTGGTAGATGATTTAAGAACTAGTGTAGTTCATTCATTGTGTTGAGATGGATGATGCCGAATGATGGGCGTGTCATAATTCTGAGATAAATAGAAATAAATGTTGGAATGTCAGAACGGAAATAAATATTTCCACTTTCATGTCTTTATTTTTCCGCATTTATTTCAGAACTATGTCATAATTGGAATTGCTAAATGAAAAAAAAAAAGGTTTTACTACAAGAACCTTGTCTTATTCTGGTTAAGTAAGATTAAAGGAATTTAGTGATGATTTCATGGCTCCTTTAAAATCAAATTCTCATGTAATTCAAATGGTTATGTTCACCACAGACTGGCATGAGCCAGGCGCAGCAAGAAGACACAACTTATCCATTGAGTGCACTGCCAATGTGAACCATGGTTTTTTCACAAATTCAACTCAACAGCAGCCGTGGCTAAAGTAAAGGAAAGACAATTCATGTTTTTTTAAATTTCTACCATTACTATTACAAGTTATTATATTTGTCATTTATTTTTTTGGTACGTCTCACTTTAAAAAACATAGCTATTGAGGCTTATTTATTCAGTTAAAAAAATGAAATAATTTATTTGCCAATATTGACACTCACAGCCTCCCAGATTTATTGATCATCAAAAATGCATTTGAAAACTGTACTATATGACTACCTCTTTATTTTGTATTATTATTATTATTATTATTATTTTTTTTTTTTTTTCTGTACATTTCAGATTTTCAATTCTTGTCACAACGTTGTGACTTTTGAGCGCAGTCATTCACAATCTACCGGTCTTTTATGTTTGAATAATGATTTTTTCTTAGAGTCACATTCATTTTCACACATTTGTCAATTTATATTGAAGATGTTTGAATTAATATCAGCTCATTTTGCTTACATTTAACGTGTCGAAGCATATGCACACTTCTATCTGTATTGACTGTATTTCCCCCTTCATTTGGTCGTCTTATTTTATTGAATACTTTACAGAATATATTTGGAATTTCTCTCCCTTGCAAAGAGGACACCTCCTTCTCCTCATGACTGGTTGAAAATTCTAAAGTCAAGTGCTCACTGGACATGTCTGCGGATCATTGCTGATTCATTCACATATCCAGGAGAATAAAATAGGCAAAGACACCCACGGTATTGTCTTTTGCTCCACACGCAAAACTAAATGAATCAGCTGTCGTAGTAGATGGAGAGACCCCTCTGCCCACAGCAGGCCTAAGTGTGACCAGAGTTGCAGGGCGCACACCCCCACATGCCCAAAAAACAAGGATCCTCAGCCTAAAGCTTCATGGATGGCTAATTTTCCCTTCCTGACCTCCCTTTGTGTGGCATTGACCCCCTTTAAAATCCCCCCACCTCCGCTACCCTCTGGAAAAGCTGCCAGCCCCCCAGCGCTCTTTCTGCTCGGCCCAAACTGCTGTGAATGCAGGAGTTTGACATGCTCCTCACTGGGACCTTGAAGTGATCCCCGGGTAAAGTTTTTCCTGGAGGTCGGGGGGCTGAGGTGACAAGCAGGGTGAGCTTTGTAGAGCGAGGTGTCCAAGTAAGAGGACGCTGGTCTGCTGGGTTACACTCCCACCAGTGGTTGAAACAATTTGGAGTTGGTTTTAACGCCTGTCTTCAAGTTAAACTCTCTCTTTATTCATTAAAACTGTTAAAGACTACAACCTGGTCAAAATGGCCTCCCAAGTATGGACTTGACTGGGAGACCCAGCCTGAAACATAAAAGCCCACCCACAAACACGAGTCATGAATCACGTTTCCTCTCCTTCCTCCTGCAGACTGCGAGTCGTACTGTAAAGCCTCTAAAGGGAAGCTGAAGATCAACATGAAGAAGTACTGCAAGAAAGACTATGGTAAGTCGATCCAAGAGACAAGGTGGCTCTTCATGGAGCCTCAGTAAGAAAAACGTACATGTACCTTTTTTAATCTGCGGTGGCTTCTTCATCCTGTTTTGCGACTTGTTTTTCTCAGCGTCAAGATAAATAAATGTCACTTTTGATCCCAGTGTAGATATGCAGCTCTGCTATCAATAATTCATTCACAGTCGCCAGAACAAACTCCATGGTGAATGTTGAATCAAATTTCGCCTACGTTTTTACTCTTAATTTTATGTAATTTATTTCTTTTATTTAAATGTTTGTCAAATTTTTGTGATAGCCCATGAATTTGTGTTTAGCTTTCTTGTTTATTCCTGCACTCAACTTCATTTGTAGTCTGTATGTTGACATTCATGCACTTGTTTTTTGGGTTGGGTTGAAAAAGGAAGGGCTTCCCTGGTATTTAACTTCGATACAGTCTTTTTTTTTACGTTGTTTTTTTAGGTCTGCCACCTTTGCAGTTGCTGGCGGTTATGTCTTAGACATATTTCAACTCATATTTCCTTTTTTCCCTGTCTACATCTCTGTTTTGAACCCCTTCATCATTAGGTACTTTTGGCAGTCATAAGTCTTCCATATATATCCGTACATGTGTAGGCATTGACCCGGTGAGATCAGAACTAGCCCATGAAAAGGCAGTTAGTTTTATTAATTCCTCACTTTGGGAGACTAATGATCAAACAGCGACAGATGTCGGTGGATAAAGCAGCGTGACGGACAGTTCCTGCCCTCTTCTAGATCCTCATTAAGGGAGACCCACTTCCCCCACCACCTGACGGTTCCCCCACATTCCTGTGGCAATCCGTCCACCCTCGACGCCATTCAAGGTGCGGATAAGTCATATGACCTCTCGCCTTTTTTTCCTTCCCTGCGACAATGATTGAAGTCAGGCAGCTGAACCGCTTGACCAAGCATCCCGCGGCAAACCTCGGCGGCTTGACGGACAGGCCTGCGGCTTTAGCCGCGCGGGGATTTGTGGGTGTTAGCCAGTGGGCTCCAAGGCGCCTCCTCTTCAACAAGAGGTAGCTAGCTTGCTGCTGGGTCGGTGAGAGCAGCTTTGGCTTGACTGTCTGAGTCCGCTCAGGCTTGAATTGTCATTTACACGCGGCGCTCTGCGAGCATTGTGCTCAACTTGCTGAGGAGCGAAGAAGTGAGACATCAGCAGAAGGCAAACAGCCTCTCACAATCAGAGCTTAAACCGCAGTCAGCGCTGAGTCAGAGCCTAACTGAGTTTTCTGAAACTGAAATCGGTTAAACCAAGAGTCAAAGTTGTTGCGGTGCAGAATGGGACATTTATTATAGCACTGCTTGGAGGCCACACGCCTGGGTCAGTCTTCTTTTCTTTCCTTCTAGAGAAACTTTGACATGTTTTATGTATAAATTTACTATTATCAATCACATAGAATTGTACCCTTGACCAAAACCATTTTTGGACCTGCATATTTTTCCTAACATTGTATTATTTAGCCTCATTTCGTGCCACCTCGTTTCAAGTTACTAGCGTCCATTAAGTTGTGGATTGTTGTGTGTCCAGCTAGTCACTGACTGAGCGACTGAGCGCAGGGAACATTTGGTTTCAAGCCCATTTTAATCTGCAGAACTTGTTTTATGAGGGAGAAAAGCTCAGCAGGGTTTTGGCTGTCGCACTGCATGGTCACAAGATGCAACAGGATTCTGAAGTTGATACACTGAAGGGAATAAAGGGGCACAGGAGGGGGCGCCATGGGGGTTCTACTGTCAGCAGAACCCTTCTGGGAGGAACTCACTTCAGTGGCAAGAGATTGTTGAATGTAAAGGACACTTCTATCAGTTACATCCAAACTGTATCAGTGACTGAAAAGCTGATGGAAAACTATTCATTAAACATCGCTGTTTTCTGGAGCGCTGGACAAGTAACATCCGACTTATTCGTACACAACGGCGGGCTGCTGTGTGCTGCGGTGCCAGACATTGAATTTTAAAAAAAGCATCTGCTGGCTGTGGTCGTAAGTACGAGTGGATGAGCAGGATGTAAGTCGGACGTTACTTGTATATTCATGGGGGACATGAGCTGAAGGCAACAGAAGATTTGAATATTGAGAATGTGTTTTGAGAAACAGACCACAGTCGACTTTGTCAAAAAGTATACCCACACATTTTGACCACAGAAGTGGCTCTTGGAAGTTTTCAGCACTCAATATGTCGGTGGTCAACTGCCAGAGTCAGTATTCTAGCTGTGGTTCTGGGATCCTTTTAACCATCACGGTGAGTTTTTGGCAATACAATGTGTGATTTTTTAAAAGGTAGCCCTCGTACATAGCTTGACAAACAGCTTACTTTAGTTTCTAGCGACAGACAAACCCTCAAGAACTTCTGTGGCCCCCACAGCTGTACAGGTCCACATCCTGAAGGCGGACAAGTCCGGCGAGTGGTGGAAGTTCACCGTCAACATCATCTCGGTCTACAAACAAGGCGAGAGTCGAATCCGGCGGGGAGACCAGTTCTTGTGGGTGCGAGCCAAAGACGTGGCCTGCAAGTGCCCCAAGATCAAGCCCGGGAAGAGGTACCTGCTGCTGGGGAACGACGAGGACTCCCCGGGTCAGAGCGGCGTGGTGGCCGACAAAGGCAGCCTGGTCATCCAGTGGAGGGACACGTGGGCGCGGCGGCTCAGGAAGTTCCAGCAGCGGGAAAAGAAAGGCAAGTGCAAGAAGCCGTAGACGGACGCGGGAGGACGTCGGGGGAGAATCCAGAGAAAGGCTGAGCGGGTCAAATAAGAATATAAATGAAAGAGACAAAAACATTTAGACTGAAACTGTCCATGTCGCTGCTTATTTGTGTAGTAGCATGAAGAGAATCCTTTGTGTTTCCAGTGAACTTTGGTCGGAGCTCACTCTACAGATTTGGTTTACGGTCTCTGATATCCGTCTCTTGTGGATTTGCCGAATTTGCACCAGTTACCAGTATATAAAGTCCTCCTCATATCTTGTTATGAAAGCGTCCTATTTTATTATTGGTGGACACTGAGAGACACCACTTCACCTCTGCGTGGTTCTCCTGTCTGTGGTACCAGCCGGGAGCCCGCCTCCTCACCTCTATGCTTCTGAATCGTGCCATAAAAACAAGAAAACTTTGTTGTGTGTTGTCGCTCGTGGGTTCTCACGTTGCTGCGCGGCTACATCTGCAATACAACAAACAAGCTCTGACTTCAGAATATCGCTAACCAAGGGTTGTTTATCTTATTAACTGAGGTTTGAACTAAACTCTCTAGTAAGTCTCCTTAGATTCGTCGATGTATTTACACCAGTTACTGCTCCTTTATTGAAATACAGGTGAGATAAAAGACACAAAGGCCTGACAACATTGAACAGGTAATAACGGAAATAATTCAAAAGTATTGTTTATTTATATCAGATTTCAGATGAAAAAGAGCCCTTCTTTTATAACATGGATTTTTTCTGACCTACACTAACCAGCTTGAAAGCATTTGTTTGGTGATTTTCATTTAGTTTCGGACACAAAGCAGCAGCCACACCCAAATCTAGTGTTTTCCATATCCAGTCTACAATCGTTTCAAATGACACAGCTTTATATATGCATATCTAAAAGCAATGTCAATTTTATATATCCCATTTTCTCATCCCATCATCATCACTGATCTGTATCTACGTTGTGGTTCCTGTTTATGGACTAAAAAAGGTGGAATTTTCCATTCAGATAACAACAGTCGATGTCATTTAAATCTGACTGGTGCTGCTCCATAACACGCTTCTGCTCCCGCCAAAAATATACCATGCCATTCCAGAAGGTGTGTGACAGTTCAACATGTGTGGCCCAGATAGCAGTAGTGATGGGCTGGTGAGGCTTCGTGAAACAGCGTCTGCATCTAGAGCCCCCTAGATGGCGCTCTCTGCTCTAAAATATTTCACTTCAAACAACCTTACACCCTTTAGCGCCACCTTCTGAGCTCCGACACTGCTTCATGAAGCACAATGTTGAGGCATCAAATCAAAATATGATATTGTTCTTTCAAATATTTTCAAATATACACGAAAACAATGTGTTTATCACCATTGCATCAATGAGTGAAGACACTTCCTTGTGTTGACACAAAACCTTCACATGAACCGTCTGTGTTCGTGCCACTGTGATATGTTCCATTACGGGCGGATAAACAGCATTTTGTAGTGTCCCAATCCTGTAATCCTGTTGTCTCTTTCCAAACATGACATCTTCTGTTTAGATTCTGCGACATTTGGCGCCTGAATCTTAGTAAATCACCAGCGGAAGAAGAAACTTTGTGATATTTATTGCGTGAAAACAGAGAGTAGTGACCCAAACCCTCAATGTTTTATCTGAGATCGCAGTCGGATACTGTCCCACGAGTGAAAAATGAAACAACAATGAAAAGGAGACATGAGTTGGGCTTCTTTAGGTATCATGGGGATCAAGGGTTTTATGTACTGGAGTTTAAAGCGCAGTCATTCTATGAAGTGAAGCTAGAGAGGAATAAAGAAAGTTAAATTCAGGAGGCGATATTTTTTTAAAGATATGAGAACGAATCTATACATTTTTACGTAGAAAAAAACTAGTTCATAGTTGTGAAACAAAAAAAGAAAACAATATTAAAATTAAGTTTTACAAAAGGAGGAAAATAATAACGGAGCGTGAACTTTTTGGAAAGACAATTATGGTATTTCAACCGGAGGACACTGCTGTTCACCTGCCACCCTCATTCGTCACGCTGCGGGACAAATGTGGGAAATGGCAATGACTGGAGGCCGCCATGATTCAAACATTTCACACATTTCCCAATTATTTGATGCAGTTTGCTTCTTTGTGTGGTCGCACGATGCTTCGAACCTGGTTGATCATGAGCCCGTGGAGCGCCTCATTTGATGGAGAACATCAGTCTTCCACTCCACAACACACACACCTGACAAAACCTTCCTTTGTGTTCATGCTATGAATTGTAAATGTTTAGCTGTCACTCAAACATTTGACTTTTTGCGATGTTGTTTTACGAGGTGTACTAATATATTACAGTTATTTCATATGAATATATTTAATGACACGAGACATTGTGGATTTTATTGTCTTTCTCAATGTTTTTTTTTTTTATTTGTACATGTTTGTGGTTGTTTAGATTGTTGCCATTTAATAAAAGAAGTAATAACTACTGAACAAACCAACATGGTAGAACTTAATACAGATTTCAGTTGGAATAAACTTATAACATTTAAATACGTTCCACTTGTTTTTTTGTGTGTTTTAAACAGGAAAGTTTGACAATATACACAGTAACATCCTGCTGTGTTATAGTACTGTTGTCACACCCACTCAGTCCAGAAGCATGTCAATCAATGTGTCACATTAACATCTCTTTATTCATGGGGCATTTGAAACAATGCTAGACCCCCACGAAATGGATTTTTTTTTTTTTTTTTTTTAAGAAACAAAGACAAATGAACTGGCAACCTGTGTGGAAGGTCCGACGTCTCCGGCACAGCGACAGTAGAGACTGCTGACTGTGCCACACACCACTTTGGCACAGTCCCCACAGCCGTGACAACAACGCTTTTCTCTCACATAGTAACTGAGTCCTCAGGTGAACGGAAGCATAGAATCGTCCAATTAAATTTGAACGTTCACAGTGACTTTCGAAGACCAGTCAATACTGTGCTGTGGTTATTGGGGCGCCATAATCCCCCATAAATCGTAAAGTGATTTATAATGTTTTTTGGCGGAACATTCACGCAAGTAAATCTTATTTTGCTGACTCATTTCTAACTCCATTAGACGGTCATATGTTACATAATCTCCTCACTTGATCCACTAAAAGACAAAAAAAGAAAAAGCATGCACACGTTTGTATTTTTTTTTTAATAGTTTGATGACATCAGTGGAAAAGTGATGTTCAGCGACTCCAACTGTGTCCTCCCAAGATGGCGAACACAGACTGTATGAGCACATCGACACACTCCGGGAACCATTGACAACCAGTCATTTCTCCAGTGGAACTATGAAGCAGGTGATTCAGCGGATGTTGGGAGAGGAGAGGTATAAACAAAGTTTGAAAGTGTTACATCTGTTTATGTTGACTGGATCTAGGTACACGCAACAGAACAATGGTTCAGAGTGATTTGTCCAATGGAGAAGAACCCGATCATCATTTATTCAAACTCACCAGAAATATCCACACGGACAAAAAGCATTCAGCAATTTACACATCAAAAAGTTTGCTTTAATATTGAGAACACTAAAACCCTGCAACCAATCAGGACATTGAATCGCCTGAGGTGGCTGAGATGAGAGTTTGATCCGGGACCCAAGATTTATAGCTGTAATCCAGCAGTGACTATATGGGAGGGCGCATGAGTGAGTGTACAAAAGACATTTCGTCCATTGCACTGAGACAATGCAGTCTTCAGCGCCGTCCTTGTTGGCTACACGGGCCACGCGCCGACCACCACGATGGCGATGAGAAGCAGCACGATCACCACCAACATCCCTGAGGGCGGGGAAAGAAACAATGTCAGTCGAAGGTGGAACAAAGGCTGGAACCTGAAACAAACACGACAACAAACGAAGAGCCACATTATTTCACTATTTATGAAGCAAACTTCATTGGCATCAGAGACCAGTTTACAGTCTGTTAGTTGGGACATCCCAGTTGCCTCATGATGACTGTGGACGACTGTAGATCCCATTCACAACGATCTCTTGAGGATGGCGTCATAGACGTCATCAGCTGACAGCCACATTCATCCTCCCAAAGAAAGTCCTTTGGATTTCTGCAGGCAAGCTCACATCAGGCCCCTGAGGTCGACTCAAAGCAGCCACAACCACCTCAGAGGCCTCACGGGAAAAAAACGAAACACTGCGCATCAGTTGCAATTCGGCCACCGACCATGATCACCTGCTTCCAATGAAAAAAGTCTGTGATCGGAACATGCCAATAACACGAAAGAACCTACAATCCATAGAAGCCCCATGTGCTGTATTGAGCCCCTCCCACAGCACACTGCACTGGCGCACCAAAACAAACTGTGTGACGTTTGCACCCTGCAACCCAGTGCCACAAAAACACCTTGTGGGGGAAGCAGTTAAAAGGCTTCAACATGACTTCAATACGCGATTTAAAGTTTTCCAGCATCAGTCAGACGGCAGGTTAAGCCTTGAGCAACACCTGCCTGTACAACCGTGACAGTGGGAAGATGGAGGCAGAGGTCCAGCCCTTTCTCGGTGGAGGAAGGCAGCAGCCTCCGCTGAGGGCTCTCTCTCACTTGGAGCCCCGATACATGCTCCAGGCTTGTAGCTAGCTAGCAGCATGTATTGGAGGGCGTCTGGGCGTCTGCAAAACATGTAAAAATGGATGCCTGACTCTTGACATAGCTTGGCCGCCAGATTACGCTGGTATATGGTGGCATCTGGCGGACAAGCTACGAGAATCTGGCGTCCATTTTTACATGTTTTGCAGACGCTCTCCTAGCTCAAAGCCTGCCAGAACCTATATTTATGGTTCATCTGTACCCATCATGGACCTATTATAGTCAATCACAACTGCATTATGATCACAAATTACCAGCCAGTATCAGTGTTCGTCCTGACAGGAGCATATCTAGTTGAGATTTTCATTGGCTGAGAAGTATTTTAAAGACCACTGACCCCTCCCTTGTCCAAGAGTCCAAAATTCTACAGGCTACATCCAAGTTATGGAGGAACATGTGTCTTGGTGTATGTGTGTCGTATGAAGTGTTTTTGGAAATTAAGACAAAACTTTATCAACATTTATAGGATTTATAGTCGATATGCGTGTAAATAATATCCTTCAAGTCGTTCGCAGACGTAGCCGTCGTAACTGTTTTGTCTCATGGTTCCCTCGCGCCAATCTGGTTCCGATCAAAACCTCGGTCGTCCAACAAATTTTCGTGGACTTTAAAGTCGAACCTTCAAATGTCAAGCAGCTGAGGAACTCACCTGATCTGAGTCAGACGGAGGGGAATCCAACAGTCTGGAGGGAAAACAAGAGGTCCGCATAACTCAATCCTAATTACTGCGCTCCTTGATCTGCGGCGGGTCCCAGGCGCGTTTGCCCGCACCAAATAATACCGTTCTGCGTTTGATGACTTAATGCAATTTACATGCGCTCAAGCGCCGCGGAGGCTTTTATTGCAGCGGATCGCACACTGTGATAAGCATGTGTTTCTGATTCCGCCCTGCGAGGGGAATCATTGTTTTCCACCGATACTACGAAAGAAGTGCAACGTGCAAACGCTCACTCACACTTCATCAAAGAGCTTCGCTCCCACGACCTGAAAATATTACAGTTCTACAGCAGACAACACCCTCAGACAAAAACACCACCCTGAGAAAGAGGTGGCGCTTCAACATCCTGTACATGAACACATCAGTGAGTGCGAGAGGAACAAGTCCAGACTGTGGAGGAAACAAAAGGATGAGGAGAGTGAATGTCACAGGTTGGACTTTCAGTATGTACAAGATACCTGACGTACAAAGAGGGTTCCTGATACCAATAGGAAAAAGCTGTGCATGTGAGGAATAATTCAGAGTGGATTCCACCACTGATCCCACAAGGTATATTCATCATTCCCTCAGCAAAAATATTGAAGAGACGTTTTGGGCAACTGACAAAAGACTGCTATGCTGCCTCTGTTGTATCATGGCATCTGACTCATATTTCACTCTGGCGTTCACTTGATATTTACATTTCTCCGACTCTGACACCCTCCTCCACCAACCTCGCGGCTCCCACTCTGTTTTTCCACTTCTCTAAAACGTCACCCCAAAAAAATGTGCATGCAAGAGCTTACTATTTTAAGACAATAGATGATGAGACAGTCACATTTGTGCACCTCGTTTTTTAAAAGTTGGGGAATCATGTGTTGTTCATCTCTGTATCTTCTGGCCAGAGACAGACCCCCGGGATAAGAGGTCCACAAACTCTCCAGTAAGCATAGTATAAAAATAATAATAATTGTGGAGAGTTAAATACACCTGACAAGGTGTAACAAGGAAAGTCAATGCATTTTTGTTTTGTTTTTTTTCAGTGTGAAAGTTAAATTCTGGAAGGATTAAGGCATTGAAATGACGCTGCACTGATCTTCCCATCAACCCCACAATCTGAGATACGGGTTGTTCATCTGGAGGAGGTCATGATCCAAAAGGGTCAACAAGGACACAGCGACTGCAAAGACCCTGAAAGCAACAAAAAGGAAGTCACCTTCACATGAAGAAATGTTGTGACTAAAAGGTATGAGAAGAACTGGTGACAAATTGGTGACCTTGGATGACTGGCAACAGGACCCTCTAACACTCTGGAACTTGCTTATAAGGACCCACGGGATCCTGGTGTAAGGCTGTTTTTGGCTTCCAAACAGCTTTATACTGATGGGGCAAAGTTCTGTTGACATCTTTCTAGAGAGGCAAATGCCCCAACTGTATGATTGGGGGCGAAAAAAGGGGCTCGCTAAAGGGGGCGACACACAGATTAGGATTTTCAAAACAAAAAAGAGAGAGATAGATCCAGCTGAATGGTAAAGATTCTGCCTCGCCCACTGCCGACCAAGAATCACCTCCTCCAAGCCAGATATCTTACAAAATCACATGAGATAAACAAGGTGGAGACAAGTGAGGAAACACAGCTCACAATATGAAACTGCATCAGGTGATAGCGGTTTTGTGCATTTTTATTGATTTATTTTTGGGGGTTTTTTCCCGGAAGAACTGGAAGAATACAGAACTAAAATGTGCCACTCGGATGTGGGAACAGGCAATTACGATTGGAGCGAGATCTTCAATTCAAAAAATCTCGAATGTCCTCTTTTGCTTCGTTTCTCTGCTTGTTGATCAACTCCATTTCGTTCCACGGCACAGTTCAGATCGGGAACAGGATTTTGGTCCATAAATATTGAACATGTCTTGCCATCTTGACAAATTCATTCTTAACCCCCCCCAGACATGCGGATTCTTCCATCAGATAATATTATAAGAATCATGATAATATCATGATAATAAGCCCAGCATCGGAAACAGTCGGAAAGTCTTGGCACATTATGACCACAGGTAAGGGCAGGCTTCCTCATGACCTCACGGTGGTGGAGAGGTTTGAGTGGCACACTGACCCCCACACCCGTATGTTGCAAAGACAACATTGCCTGATTTGGTCTCTCAGAAAATGTCTGGTTTTGGAGACCAGGTAAAACACTGCCCTTGACAATCTTGAACATAAAAAATGTGTTCCCCTAGGTACACTAGGGCACCACCTTAGGGTAAGGCCAAAACCAGGATCCCAAAGTCAGCACCTAAATTCTAGCCACTGTTTTCCATGGGGTACGAGTCAGTCATAGTGCCAGGATTACCATGGATGTGGTGATCCTGATCCACATGATGCTGAAGAGAGGTCATCAAAAGAAGAATATTGTTCTCTTCAAAATCAGAAAACGCAAGCTGATTTCATGCCAAGCATTTGACAACATGGCACCGTGCTGATGTCAAGTTCTCTGACACTGTTGCACTAGCAAGGGCAAACCCTGCTAGCTATTTTGAATATTCAAATTACTATTCACAACATCAAGCAGAACAAAAGGAATACTTCAAACAAGTGTAACAAAGTCTTGATATATTTTTGGATTGTTGCATTACTGTTACATTGTCAAATTTGCATATCGCAGGTAACGGAAATGCACAAGAAAATGGCTCTTGCTTGGCAAACAGATGATAACCCGCCTGTGACAAGGATTCTGGGGGAGACGATGTGTGTCTGCAGCCAGACTGACCACCCAGGAGCTCTGGAGGTCACAGACTGGGTTCATCCCATCTTTGCAATTTGCAGACACATCAGTAAGACAAGTCACAGAGAAAAAGAAGAATTAGCCAAGGCTCGGAACAGACATGAGACCAGTCAACCTCCTGCAATCTCTGCCCCTTTGTCTACGGTTCACGGATCGCTGCTGGCCAGACGACAACTGGCATCAGCATAAAAGACCATATATATATATAAACTGCACACCGACAACAAACACTGCCCAGTAGAGTTTCTTTGTTGCTCTCCATTTCTTAAATATTGGTCATCATGGAGGATAAAAAAAGACAAATATTTTAAAATGCAAGACAAGCAGCGCAACTAAATGAAGACTCTCACATATACAGGTAAATTGAAGTATTGTGAAATAGCAACACTCCACATATAGACATGGTTTACATGGTACAAACATTAAGAAACATTCACAAATCTATTATTCAGAGGCGTTTTTTTAAAGTATCATGACAATTATTGATTGAGTTCCAGCTCGGACATGTTGGAGATAAAAAGTTGGAATTATATTTACAAGTATCATCTGCCCAATCTCCTTTTTTTCTGGGGCACCTTGATGTCTCTTTTCATTAGGGAAGAATAAAGGTAATGTAATGTCTTAGGGCTGGTCTGCTAATGAAGGTCCGAGCATTAGCCCAAAGTCAGCCTTCTGCGTTGCCTCTTGGTGAAACAGCCTCTGAAATGAAGCATGTTTCGCCTTCCGCATCGTGTCATGATGCCGTGGCCAATGCGTGACGTGAGTCAAAGACAGATATGGCGGTTAAGGTTACGTTCTGCGTCGACACTTGAGCCACTTGGTATATAAAGCACCTCAAACTGGATTGCAATTGACCCAATGACGGGCTGATGGAGCTTCATGAAACGGTGTTCTCGAGTGTAGGGCTGTCAGTTTAAAAGGCATCAATGAAACCTTGCTTAAAGTCAAATATCTTTGCAGCTCTGAAAATGCGGATACTGTTTCATGAAGCCCTACCCGCCCATCACACTCGCAGGGCCGACCTGGAGGCAACCGTGACTATAGCGCATAGCCATGTAACACGATATGAATACCAAGTAAAAGTTGGAGTAGGGTTAGGTGCTCACTATGACCTGCCTCTTCCATGTTCAAACCCCAACACCTGCTTTTGGAATATCACATGAGAAGGGAAACATTTCACTCCACTGACACACCAGTGTGTGCAACATAGACAGCTATTTCACCGTCAACATAGAAAGCAAAAGTCAACTTTCTTAAAGCCACTATTAGATGCCTTGGGATGTGCCACTCCTGGGCTGAGTCTAGTTTCCACACAGGTGGGGTGGTTCTTCGGAGTCAAAATAAATAATAATGAATGATGAAATAAAAACATGAATGACTGGAGTAATAAATAGTTTCTTGTGCTGGGACTTTAGGTACCGTCATATTAAACTACTATCTGGCCTCAGCAAAGATCTGAAATCTGAGTGATGGAAATATTCCAGTACACCCACTGCCAAAGTTGACTGTAGTTTCTGCCCATGACTGGCTCCATCTGGACACACTGCCAAAAGTTCAACACCAAAAAAGAATCCAAAATACCGAGCAACATCAACACTGCAAAATGAATCAAAGAGTAATTTCAAAAAGCAATTCAGTAGAAATGATTACACTGTGCTAAAGCCAAGCAAAACTGACTCTTCTGATCTGAGCGTACGATGTTTCCAACATGCCTCTTCACCAGTGTTTTTTTTTTTTTTTCCTCATAATTCAGCATTGGCGGAAGACTCTCGACTTCTCACTTGTCTTCAGTTTATCTACCAGCGAAACTATTTTAACTATGCTGTCTGCTGTCAAAGTCTTCACACAAACTCAGCTGGGACACAACACCAAACGCCAGCCGTTGGACGAGGGCTGCTTTCAAAAATAAATAGGACCACAAACTCAGGAATTATAAACACGCTGCCGGGAAGAAAGGGGCGAAGACTTGCGACCACTCGTGGCATGCAGCATTTTCAGCTCTTTCTCTGCCTGACACAAAGACAAGTGTCAAACAACGGCGAGGGGATGACAGAGAGGAATGGGAAAAGAAAGAGTACATTGAGGGGACCGTGAAGAAGCCCATGGAGAATGTTCCACTGATGCTCTGAGACACAGACAGACATACATACACAGGTTGGAATTCACAGCATAAACGTACCTAGCGAGGTAACAACACAAAACAAAGAAGCATGTATTCAAAAGATGCTGCAACTACACACATTCCACTGAGCCGGGCACTTGGGAGACGGATGAGGGAGGGGCTGTGGTGCGAATGGATGGGAGCTCTGGGATCTACAAATAAACTGACCATCAAGTACCATGGGGACACGACCAACAGAATGAAGCATTCTAGGTCCTGACCTCCAGAGTGCAGCCTCAGCTCTTACCACCATCTCCTGTTAGCTTAGTTTTATGGCGCAATAATACTGTCTTTGACAACACAACACCGTGTGTTTTCACAGTGCAAACTGAGCCGGGCTAATGCCGCGCACGTTCCTCGGATTTACCGGCGAGCAACCGTCTCAAAGAGGAACGAGCTACAGATTCTAGAAAAACAAACACTGACAAAAGTCAAAGAAAAGTGACACCATCAGCAGGCAATGATGACGTACCGTGCGTTCAGTCACTGCCACGGCAAAATCTGGTGCGTAGACAAAAGAGCTGGGGCCTGATTTGCAACCCCCAAAAGGCAGTTTGTGAATCCTCAATAGAGAACTAAAGCCTACAAGAGCATGCTCGCAGGCGTGACAGGCCAAGTCAATCCACTCACCATTGACCACCTACAAGTTATGTGCAAGAGGGCTTGTACTCATCAGAGCCATTATTCCGCTCCATTAAACAGCATCACTCTGGAGAGGAAGTGTGGAGCCGCAAACTCCTGTCCCATTTGAATTCCCTTCCTGATGATATTATATAGCTGAAATGTAATGTGTTGAGTTCAAAATACCCTTTCTCATTGGGAACGATAAAATTGTCCAGACAATCTGTTTAAACATTTTCTCTTATAATATAAAACAATATAATATATAAACAATTATATAACATAAAATTGGAGAGCTTTTCATTTTAAAAGAGAAAACTTAAAAAACATAAAAAACAAATTATACTTATGTGAATCTGTAAAATTATATCAACTGGCTACATTTATTTGACGACAAATATTGAAAAAGTGCTAATAATTAAAATAAATAAATATTTCACCACATTACAAAAGACTGTCAGTGGAGACGACTTTAAATCCAGTTATTAAATCCTACTCAGTGCAGCTGCGAATCCATCTAGAGGTTCCATTGGATGGAAGGATATTAGCAGACCATTGATAGTTTGACTTTATTAAAGCACCACAATCTAGTTTAGGAATATGTGTGCAATTGCACACTGTAGTAGGTGAATTATTTTCTCTGCTATTCAAATATTCTCAAGGCAGAGCTACTGGCCATTTCCTCCAACTCATGATGCCTGACAAGTTTTGAAACAAAAAACTGCAGATTCTATCTGTTGCGACTCATGATCGATGTCTACTATATATAATATATACACAAAAGCATAAATAAACCTTTCGTTCACGACGTTACGATACAAATACAAAGTTATCGGTGCATGTATCTAACTATAAAATGCAGCTAATGTTGTTCATGTTTATATATCATGGTAGTTTCAGAACACTCTTCACTTGCTGTATGTAGCAACGCAAGTCACTTGCACTCTAGTGGCACGAAGCTTCGCTGTTTGAGTGTTGAAGTATAAATGTTGTTGTAAACAATTTTACAAAATGGTTTTGTATCTCAATTGTGGCATCACTGTCGTTGGTGGAAATGTCTGGTGGTCCCACCTTGAGAAAATTTGAGTAGCCGAGAGACTAAGTTACGGACACCAGGCATCCAGCCCCACCCCTGCTGCCCACACTTCTATCTGTTCACGTGGACAGTGAACAGCAAATACTGTCATCACAGGAAATGAGGGAATACAAACCATATACATGCAAAGGGAATTATATTAATAATAGAAATATATATCTGCCATTATAAGGTCAGTAATAATTTAGCAAGTTATCGCTATTCAATTTGAAACAGAAAAAAAAAAAAAAGAAAAGGTCAAAATCCTACGTATTGTTGCTTTAATAGTTTTAAAAGCAAATATTTTTCAGTTCTAGGCTCCCTACAGTTGCTCATGTTCACCTGAAGCTAAGCAACATGTTTATTCAAACAAAAAGGGATGGCTGTTCAGAAAACTCACCACATGAGGCAGATTTCGTCTCAACCAATTTCACTCTCCGCGTTTCGTTGCGAATCCGATCATCCGTCTTGTCGACGAGGTGCGCCAGATCGTCGATGATTTCTAGGAGACAAAGATGGAAAACATCATCAGCATCATCTTAAAAACTTTTTATATACAGAATTTGACTTGAAAACTTGGTGAGGGTTTTCTTTCCTTTCACATTGTGTTCTATGTGACACACACCCAAACTACTCTCTGCAGTTTATAACCAAATACATGCTGTGAGACATGCTCCTTATCAGACATAGTAATGCTATCAATGATGTGTGATCTCCATGAACAGGTTGATTCTCACTTCTCACACCACCACAGTTTTGTGAAAATACCTTGGCTGCCAACAGATGGAGCAGCTCCAGTGTTACAGAGTAGTACAAAAGACGGATGAACTCTCAAGTTTATCTGCAATATTTGTGCCTGGCCTGAGATGGTGTTGTCTTATAGATGGAAGTGTTTTTCATGAAAATCAATCACCACTTGTCAAGCCAGCTTATGTTTGGCTGGCGAACAATTTGAGGAATGAAAGTAAGACACGTGAGCACTGTGTTGTGTGGCAATGAGATGGAGATGGGAGACGTAGAATAGGTTTATGCGTCGTCTCCTGAGAGATATTCCGCACACCGTCCACACATCAGGCAATAATTTAGATTAAGATGAAATGGCAGAAGTGGGGTGAAGACACTCGTCTTTAGTGCTGCAAGGACGGATGTTTTTAGCTGAGCTGATGCCAAGTTTCGTGATTCAGCCCTGGCTCTGTAAAACATCTCAACGCACGGATGATTTCACAGCCGTGCCACAGCGGAGCCCAGTTAAAACATGACCTTTGACTACACCGAAAATGAATCAACGTTTTAGATTCGTAGTCAAGCAGGGACTTTCAGCGCGTATATATTTTCCACAACACTGTTTGAACATCTTTTTTTTCCTTCTGTTTTTATGGTTGTCTTGCAGAAACCATCTAAATAACTGAGATTTACAGGTTTAAAAGCAAGTAACTGAAGGGTAGACTTGACATTTCAGTTAAACAATTATTCTCTTCACCTTTTTAGGAATAAAACAATGCTGAAGTTTCTTTAAAACATATTTCTGAGATAATACCGTCATGAGTGGCAGCAACTGCAATGCCACAGATACACGGATTCATTTTTCTCGGGTAAAGTTGAAGTATTGTGGACAACTGTGCAAATATGAAGGGATGATGTGGATCCGTCTCTTGTGGTGTCTGAATGAATATTGTATAAAGCGACCAGCATCAGGGCAGTTGTGTGTTACTGTGGGCTCAAATCCCAGAGCTAATTCTTTTCTTCTAACAATTCAAACCTGGTACTTATTCAGGGGATGATTTCTCAGGAGGATATTTCCAAACTAAAATGGTGTTTTTCTTACCCTACTCAACTCCATTCTGTGAGGATCAGTGGACGTTGGAATAGTTGGGCTTAATGGTTGTGTATGGGGGAAACACTCCGTTGCCAACACACACACACACACACACACACACACACACACACACACATCTGCAAACTGAACTGAAACTTTGCTTGGCATACACAGAGGCGCTCAGCGTGATATTGCACAGCGCAATTATGGCATTTACAAGAGGTTGCACGGCGTTCTAACAGTTTATATTAGCCTATTGTTTTTTTTTCTTCCTTTGGATCTAGTCTTTATTGTAAACAAAGTCAGCCTTTCAATGTTTGGATAGTGAAGTCTTGAGGGTTTAGAGTACAAACTGTCAGGCCGGAGTGCAAATCTCTCCACAGACATGTCGGAATTGCTGCCGCAACAAGATAGTGGGTCAAAGAGAGGAAAAAATCTGCAGATGTTCTTGTGAGTTTTTCATGGACTATACCTTTCCAACATCTGGCCCTGTGAAGTGCTGGGCCACATGTGTAAAGATTAGTCTCACTGCTGGACATGAGCATCCAAGCCGCAGTCAGTCTCAGCGCACTGACAGCCCCCCTCGGACAGCAGGTTGGGGGTCTTTCTCTGCATCATTGATTTTCACACTGGGGCTGCAGTTAGCCGAGTGATGATAAATGTCCTGTGAGGTAGTACACTCCGCAAATGAAAACGTTATGTTGGCACGTTTGGGGCTTTGGAAGAAATGATACTTAACATCTCTATGCTGAGATGTCACGGCTTGGTGCCCTAATGTTTAAGCAATAATTTCACTCGGTAACTGTCGGATCGCTGTAGTTTTACTCAGTTTAATAGGTGCGAGCCAACGCTGTGACTATGACCCAATTACAATGAACCATTATACCAAATTATGTCCAGCACATGACGTGACTGTACTTAAATATATGGAAATCAGAGGCCATGGAAGTGAATCAGCCAAACACCGGTGCATCATGTGGCACTCAGCTCACACTGACGTTACAGTCAGCAGCAGCTGTTACACCAGGACAACAGATCTCACTTAGACAAAGGACTACTAATATAAAACACAACTTATAACTTCAATTCTTTCAAAATAAAACAAGAGTAAAGGCAACATCCATCTGACTTTACATTTAGATTTAGCATCAATATTCAGTGGCAAAATGTTATGGTTGTAAATCTTCACCACTGACAAGGGCCTTGCATAAAAAGACTTATTTGTCACAAAAATCGATGCATCTCATAGGTCACAAATTGCATTTTGTTTCAGAGTTCCATATGTATTCTGGGCAATAGCCTATGTATCTACACAAAATGGTGAGTCGGAGATTACGTTGAATGTAATTCACTGACAAAAACATATTCTTTTCCTTCTGGCTTCTCCCTTCAGGGGTCGCCACAGCAGACCATCTTCCTCCATCTCACCCTGTCCTCTGCTTCTTCTTCTCTCAAACCTACAAACCTCATGTCCTCCTTCACCACCTCCATAAACCTCCTCTTTGGCCTCCCTCTCCACCTTCTGCCTGGCAGTTCCAACCTCAACATCGTCCTACCAATGTACTGGCTCTCTCTCCTCTGTACATGTCCAAACCATCTCCATCTAGCCTCTCTGACTTTGTCTCCTAAACACCTGAGCACATGTGCTGTCCCTCTGATCTACTGCTTCCTGATCCTATCCATCCTGCTCACTCCCAGAGAGAAGCTCAGCATCTTCATCTCTGCAGTTCAATGACAAAAACGTAATATTCCAATTTCACTCGGCCATTTTCCCTTTTGAAAATAAAATAAAATGTTTTATTAATGTTTTGATTATAGCTCGATGGAGCTCATAAAATCAGTTCAACGAAACATCTTCACAATGATCTCTGTCACATGACCATTGGTGGCATTCATGAGATAACACTTGGCAGTGCGGCATATGAGGCGCAAATCCACATGTAGCACATGAAGCGAGGTGACAATCGACCCTTCAACACCACCCCCCACACGTCCGACTCTCCAACCTCTTTTGGATCATTGCGCGGGAGGATGAGCATGTGCTTCCATTGGAACACCTGAGTGTCAACAAGCAATGTGGAAGGTTGACTTGCGTGTCAACACTGGACACAAAAGTCCACCTGAGATTAGCCGATATGTGATGCCATAGAGTGTGAATGTCCTGCACTATGTTGAGTTATGGTGAATTTTAGCTATGTTTTCTTCTTGTGTTAACAGGAAATTGCTGGCAGTGTCAAGATGAAAGGTATGTATCAAAATATAAGTACATACTTACAATGTTTAAGGGTAAGTTTTCCCAAACTTGCCTTCCCTTCCAACTTTGGTCCTTTTTCTGCTTCCTCCAACAAACATCTAACACTCTACAAACTAACTTGGGGTTGAACATCTGTTCTGAGATAGCTTGTTCTAAAAAAGAATGAGAACCTCACTTGTCATTGCAACTTACGCGATGATGGCTCGTGCCACATGTATGTCATCACACATACCTTTTATTATTTGGAAACGCCAAAACGCTCCATCACCTCGTTCTGCTCAAATGGATTAACTGAAGGCAGGGAATCTGGGCCTTTTCAAGAGCATTGCATGAATAGGAATAGCGCTGAAGCATTTATCAACAAATACTAGCTTTGCTTCTGTAGACACTGAGAATGTACCGGGCAAAATTGTCCGTGAATAATCACAGTCAGGCATCATTACTAATGTGGTCAATTCAACTGATTCAATATCACAGAAAACTAGAGATGTCGTCTGATAGTTAGAAACATTTGTGGTCATCACTGGATAAAAGTGATGCCAGGTCATGATGAATTGGGTCCTATGTGTTGGGGACTCATTTGGATCACACATTTCTACCACAAAAAAAGGTATCATGAAGACCATTTCGTCTCCAAACCATCAAAATATCAAGAGTAATATAGACAAATTAAAAGAAGAAAGAAACATTAAGCGACAGTCAAAGGCCTTGTGTTCAGCTCGGGAGACCGTCAGAGCTGTAAACTAACCGCAGTGGTCTCTCAGAAACGATCCTGGTCTAACAACCCAACATTCCACGAAGTGAACAGAGCTTCCTGGCAGTACTGGCAGGCGAAGCGACGGACTGAGATGTTGGACTTTGATGTTTCTGCCAGGCCCCGTGGCGATCACATTAGACGACACGCAAAAAGAAACATGCTCCGATAAAAAGACGCTGACTCACATATTAACACATTTGACATTATAGCGCTTGGCACGTCATTACAAGGCGGCAGACGATACACGCACACACTGGAGATGTGTTCAGGTGCACAACACTGGGCATCATGACTAGCCTTGTACACGCGAGTGGAGATCACTGGTTGTTGCTTATTGCCTGGCAGCAGACACGAGGCCATGTTTGTGAATGTTTTCTTCAGGTGACTCCTCCTCTTCCTCATGAGCCACAGGACCCCATTCTTCAAAGTATAAATAGACACATTGAGCAGGTTCACAGTACGTGATCGGGCTAAAAACATAAAAATAAAAAGCTGTAAAAAGCAAATGCAGTGTTCCTGCCTATTAACCTTTACATATCCTTCCATAGATGATGATGTTGGTGAAATACACAGCAAGTATGGAAACGATTGTCAGTGACGCTAACAAGATGTGCAGTTATTATAATTACCCTCAACTCATGGAGGCCAGTCTAAACCTTGTGCCAGCAACACAGCTGAAACAACTCCTCACGTGAAGAAGAAACCACCTCCTGCAAAGGCTGTAGACAGCAAACGGGAAGGTTTGATGCAACAAAGACCACATGCTGTGTAGGTCATCAGTTGCCTGCAAAGCTCAACGTTCAAATGTGGATTTGACTTGTCAAGGAAAATGAGATTCTTCCTGAAGAAAATTAGGAAAAATAAATTCAATAGCTTTATTTTATGTTGACTGCCAAAACGCATAGCTTAATATCTCTCTTGGGTTTCCATATTATTTTACTGTATTATGTTACTCGCTTTTGTTATTCAAGTCATATGAGTTTCTGCCATTTGTTTTTAACCATTTCACCACTCAAGGAGTATTTTCATCTAAAATATCTGTGTGATTTGTCTTTCAGGCAAAAGGCTTGGACCAAACAAAAACTATTTCATGTGAGCCAAGTACTAAAATTGTTCACAGTTAATTCAGGAGATTAAAAAAAAGTTATCTGCTCTCATCCCGGTGACAGCAGGACAGATAGAAGACTGTGCTCAAATAAAAACTATTGTGAATGTAAGTCACTTGGATAATTTATCAAGGGGAAAAATTATTTGCAGGGTGGGCGGGCACCAAAGACCTAAGAAATATGATTTATTTTTGCATAATATGAGCCCTGTAAGTTTGAAAAATGCATCACCTGTGAGGTAGCGAATAATAAGCAAACAAACTGCGAGGATCATATCTGAAACCAGTAAATGAATAGGTATATCCGCCAGCGTACGCACCACATCTGAGCCTCTGCGTTCAAAGTTATCAGATGAACCAAACATTGAGCGTTTCCCCACCCACAAGATGTGCATCTATTAAGAAGATAGCAAGATTAAAGACTGGCAACAGTGTCAGAAATGATCATTTTTAAAAGCCAGGTGATCGCTATCATGGAAGCCTCTCACAGCATCACTCGCAGACAAAAACAGTCGAATGGAAAATGTTATGTCTACAGGCGGAGAGCTTTGTCGTGGGAGACGGAAACCTACTCATGTAGGTTGAAATATAAAAGATTTCATGGTATCTATGAGGAAATACAGAGAAGAAGACAATGACGTTGTGTTGCTGACGCATGCATAATTCCAACATTGAAGTTCTAATCCATTTTGCATGAAACAAATGACAACCATGAAAACATGTATCGCCACTTCTATAAGTTGGCAAATACATCATCAACATGCAGCTTCAATGAAAAACCTTTGTAATACCATGTAAGGAATGTCAACGTGGGTGGTCATGTGGGACAACACTGCGGGACCAGTGTTGGAACGTGACTGAAATAATGTCAATAACATAACATGATGAGAATGACTGACGTGGTCACGGCGCTAGAGTCCACTTCAAGGTCTAAACGTGGCACTGTACACCTCTCCGCTCAGTACAACTAAGACTGAGGTACAAGGTACTGACAGATTCCTCACGGAAACATATTGTTGTGTGATTGAAAACATTCCTAACTTTGCTTCATAAACAATAGACAGTGGCCTCCAAGCTTGTAATCCAGATATAACTGCAGCCGCTGTGCCAATCACCACCCTAAAACATGTGCTAGACATGTGTTGTGCAGTGCAAACACTATGAGCTCACACACTAGTACGGCACTTACGTCCAGTAACACAGTCACACAGCGAGTACAGGCTGTTACGGAACAGATGTCTAACCTGTGCACACACACACACACTTCAAATACCCAGCAGATGAAGGTGCAATCTTCCCCTGGAGCGTAATGACAACCACGTGCTCACTTTGCAAAGTAAGTCCTTCCACTCATTAACAAGGATGACCCATGCGAAGGAGAGATTTGGATTCTTCAGGGCCCTTTGAGCGTGGGTCCCACAACCAGAGTGGTGAGCAATTCGACAAACACAGGAGGGGATTTGTTAGCGCTGTCACTTTCATTAGCCAAAATGAACCTGAACCTCAGTTTGAGTCAGACTTTAGTACAACAACATGGCAGGGAATCCTTTGCTCGGAGCCAAAGGAACTGGCAGCTCAGATTGCAGAGGTTCCCGACCACCAACACATACAGCTAATGTGTTTCTCCTGCACATCTGCCTGAAATATTCTCCTCGGAAATATTACAGCACCGTATCAATATCGGCTTGTCATTGGGTCGTGCACACACCACTCCAACATACCCTAAAAAAAGACCGCAACAAGGCAGGGTTTCCGCAAGGACTTTTTTTAAACAATGTCCACTTCCATGTTGTGGGTCGTGTAGTCAGTATGTTGTGAGGGTTCCACTTGTTTTTTGTCAAGTGTGACCACAAGAGATTTCTGGCTTGGAGGACAAGCTTCTCGATTGGTGCTGGGACAGCACCTTCATTATTATTATGGTCCGTAAATGTGTACAGATATAGACTTTATATTAACATGAATCACGCATTATAATTTACATTTGTGACATTGAAAAAATAAAAGATATGAAGGCATGGAGGCTTTTATTTGGCTGTGGAAGTGTACTGCAGAGGCTGTCAGTCCGGTCATAGCTCAAGATGTGCTTGTGTTGTTGTGCAAGACACTTCACCCTGGTTTGCAGCCTACTGCCACCAGTGTGTGAATGGGTGACTTTCTGTAATGCAATATAGTTGCTGGATAAGCATGGAAAGCACTATTTAAGCGCTATATAAGTAACATGTCGGGAGCAATACATTATCTGGCATATCAGTATCTTCCTCTTTAAAATCCTCAAACGTGGTTTCCTCCAGGGCGATGTTTCAGTCAGGCTTATGCCGCATGATTTGCTAAATCCTTTAATCTCAAGTGAGAGATGCCATCCTCACCATGACATTTGTCACTGTGGAAAAATGCTAGACAATACCAATTGGCGCCATTAGCTTGACACATCGCAGCACCACCAGCATGTTGGTGTTGTAGCACTCAAAACGCAATCTGGTTTTAAGACTACATTTCCAAGGCCCTGGTCTTGTTTTCAGCCTTTTTTATTTTGTCGAGACCAGTCCAGTTCGCAGCTACACTGAATTTAGATCACAAATGTGGGGAACTCCAGAGTGAATGCGACCAATTAAGTCTTCTTTTTCTTGATCCCTCTGTTCCAGATCTTGACTCGAGCTAAGGTTAGGTGGACTCAACTACAGCAAGTTAATTGGTTGACATAAAAAACAACCACAACATGACTCAGATGGATAGATCAACGCATTTGAAAAAGCAAAGAAGCTCTATAGTGTGGTTGTTTCAAAGTAGCTGCCACCCCAGCAATAAGTTATTTAACTTCACTGGAGCCACACAGTATGGTGGGAAATACCCAGCAAAATCATACCTTAGTGGTTTAATTTTCTCAATTTCTAACAAATGAGTATTTGGGATTCCCCCCCCGACAATGACCAGCCAAAGTGTGCGTGTGTGTTTTACATGATAAATGGGTGAGAAGAGAAAGGGAAACAACCACTTCCAGTCTCTGAAAGGTCTTGCTAGTGGACATCTGGATGTTATCCGGCTCTGCAGATGAGTCGCGCGACCACACCTACTAAATCACACTGTACAATGAGCTTCTCTGGTGGCAAAATATCTGTCTTATTTATCACTTTGGAGGGGAAAAAAAAGGTTGGAAAGCTTTTCCAGAAAACCAGCAGGAGTGGGAACGATTATGTTTACGATAAAATAATACAACTGACACTCGCGTAATCAGCTGAGACATATTAAGTGAGTGAAAACGGAGCAGGAAATGTAACGCGATTAGCAACTGGAGAAGTTGTGTGCTTGTGGCCATGACAAATGATATCATTGAAAAATGTACGTAGTACTTCTTCCATTTATTCATTTATCTCCTCCCATAAAAAGATTATTATTGAAATAGATACATAAAACTGTGGTAAAAGATAAAAGAAAACACAGTAAAGAAAAGAAAAAACAATGAATTTTCATGTCACGTACACGAAAAGACTTGGATTGCGCTCCCTCTCTTTGCCTGAAACATCGCCAGAGCTTAGACAAGGATGGATGCTTGCGGGAAGTGATAAAGAAATAAGACGAGGCCTCATGATTGATTGCAGTCCGGCTGTAACACAGGTGTTTGAACATTTACTTTCAACTATATTAACCTTAGATGCCCCAAACACAGAGATAAAGCACAACTACGAATTCCATAAGGATGACTTATAAGTCATAAACATGAAGTGAAGATACCAGAGATCAGTGGACTGATAGACATGAATTATTTTTCGACACATATTAAATGGAATTCACCATTAAACTGGATATATAGTTTGAAGAAATGATGTAAGAAGGCAGTGCCTGCTCTAATTTGCACTAAAAGTACGAGTATGTTTGACTCAAAGGCAGCAACAAGAAATGAAACTTCATTTTCTGAATAAAAATGGCCATGTACGAGTATAAACATGTGTGATTTGTTACATTATAGGCTGCATATCATCACCTTAACATATATTGGGCAGTAAAAGGACAGGGTCAAGTTGGTTTGTACAGTTTCGCACATTTCCACCGCAGGGTACTGACCAAAGTACCAATTTTACAATGAAATTTAAAACAACTATTGCAATTTAATAAGGTCATAATATGGAAAACAGGAGAGAACAAAATGGCCGCTTCTTCAAAACTCAGTGGCAAAGTGTATTGCTCAAGCAGAGAGACACTTACAGGGCACCTCGGTTTTCGAACATCCCGGAATTCGAACAAATCAGAAATTTCAAGATTTTTTTGCTTCAGATTTCGAACGAAAATCCAGAACTCGAACGCCCCCGAAAAAAGCCGGAAAAACATAACATGCGCGGACCGATCAGCTGACCCACGACGTGCTTTGTCTATTGTGTATAACGCAGCCTCTGCATGCAAACGTGTCCTGTTACCTACATTTACTGACTGTTTTTTCTCCATATTGAGGTGTAAAACCTTTCCTGTCTCCACACTGGACCGTGGTAGAGTGTCACAGGGGAGGTGCTCGCTCTCCACACCTCCGAGGCTGGAGCGCTCACTCCAGGGTTTGATGTCCTGTTGTGGGCTGGAGCTGGGACAGGGATGAGGCGAGTCTGGGACAGAGCGTTACTTGGTTTATGACTTTGTCACAGCCAAACTGCACAGAAGCGCACATTCAGAGTTGGACACGCACCGGGCACCTCTTCACTTCTGGAGAGACGTCACTCACTCGGCAACCCCTCCCACATGCAGCGGCCACACACATAGAGGAACAGCGCACCTGCAGCAGACACTCTACATTCACTCCTACAAAAGCCTGTTTTAAGGCTTGGATTTCTTTTTCCATTCATTGTAATGGGACAAATCGATTCAGATTTCAAACAATTCGCTCCTTGAACGGTAGTCTGGAACGGATTGTGGTCGAGAACCGCGGTACTAGCAAAAATCCATTGCCCAAGAAGGAGTGAGATTTGGTTTCTTTACAGAGATTTCAGTTAAATGCAATCACTTTTCAAATAGATTTTCTTTTATTTTGAAAGGTTCTCCAACAAAACCCCTTCCCCTTCTCAGGCTGCACTGAATTGGTGCTTGTAGTGCAGCTGACAGAGCATATAGCTACTGCAGAGAGCTGCACAACAGAAACAGTTACACAAGACAACAAGCTACTACACTGCGCTTTGACATTTCAGTCTTGAGTCTAGCTTTCCCTGAGCTTTCCTTCGACAAGTTTTGACAGAAACACCTCCCATGGTTATGGCAGCAAAGGGCCAGACATATCATAAGTTGGATGTTCAGAATGTAACAGCTGATTGAGATTCATCCACCATGTCTCACTGCATAGACATGAATGATTCAAATGTTATGAATGCCTCAGATCCACATCATGCCAGGTGAAAGCCACAAAAGTTTTAGCCGCCTTGACAACAAGCCCACTTTTGAAACGATTTATTTTTGCAGTGATACATCTCTAGTTCCTTCCAGGCTTTACTATGCTGCTCATTTTTTATCATTTATATACACACACAATAAGAGCACAGGGGAGAAGCGAAACATTACCTCCTCATCCATTTATAGTTCCAGCCTTTTACAACTTTCGTCATCTAAACTGTGGTCACACAAGTTGATGCTACATTTTGCGCCTCATTTCAGTCCTGACATTCGGCTGATGACAACACTCCTTTGAACATCATGGAAAACAGCACTCACTTCAACCAGCCTCAATTTCAAACACAGCAAATCAAACAAACAGAGAATTAATCTTCAATTCCAGGCCTGACGCTCCGCCGACTGTCATCATTAGGAGAGTTTATTTTCACAGGGAGCTCGGAGCTGTGGCCACTGATGTCACTACGCTGCAGCGCTAAGTGCTTCTCCCCATTCTTAAGATTGTTTGTTTGAACATCAATGATCATCTAATCTGACACACAAGTGGACACCGATAAACTCCATCATGCGGCAACATCTCTTCTTCTCTCTCGGCTCTCAGAAAAATCCGCAGTTATCAGACTGAAAAAACAAAATTTTAAAACTCTCCAATGAAAAGGTACTGACCTTGTGACCCAGTGAAGGAACTACGTTCATTTGTAATGCCATCATGTGGAGCTAAGCAGTACTACAGTGTTTTTATTTATTTTTTTGCAAAACAAGATGAAAAGGACGATGGAAACAGGTCCCACTGATGTTGAGAATATATGGATTGTTTTACAATCTTTACAGTTACACTGCCTGACTAACACCAGCACTCTGGATTGTATATAGTGACTGTTGTGAGAAGCCATCAACCCAAAAGGCTAAGAGAAATGTCAAAAGTTAAATTTGACCTAGATTTATATACGATGAAACAAGGATTAAATAGCAAAAAAATATTTTATATATAATTCCATTTTACATCTAGATTCTACATAAATAAATATTCTAATATAAATTATTGATAAATATTTTTAAGTAAATATTTTGGTTTTATCAGTATAACGGTGTGACATAAAGGTACTTTATGAAGCAGCATTTCTTTAAAGGAGTATGACACATTTTAGTTAAATATTTCAAATACATTATACAGCAAGTGATGGAAGAAAGCAAATAGACACATAAAATGGTGGAGAGAAAAAAAGCCAAAACCCTTTCAATAAAAATGACTGTCCTCAAATACATAATAATAATTTTATAATGACGGTTATACTTATATAACAAGCTTCCCTACAAAACACTACAACTTTGATGGAGTGAAGAGCGAGAGATGAAACCTGTGAAGCGGTCAACTTCTGATCTCACGCAGATCTGTTTCTCGAAAAGGAAATGACTGAGGCCTCCGCCGCACCGGGGTCATGAGCTGCACTTCAGCAGGAAAAAATTACAAGGAACTTAATCTATTTATATGGCAACAGTCCGCTCACAGTACAGTGATCAGGGGAGGAATAAGTCATTACACAGGTTTGCAGAGCATCAAAGACTCGCTGGATTGTCTACGTGTGCTTTAATCTTGTGAATTTGTTTCTTAAGAACGTTCATATTTTAGACGGTCTCTTGTTGTAACATAGAAAGGCGCTCAACGTGACGGACAGTTTAGCAAAGATTAGCGGACTCCGATCATGAAAAAAACATCCATGTTTCTATCTTAGATTCAGAACTTCAAACTGGCTACTAACAGTAAGAAAGTGATGCATTTTTTTCCATGAATTTTCCCCAATCCTTAGTAATATTAAAACACATATTCTGGGTTTCCTCCAAGATTCTTTGTAACAGTGAGGGAGGATGAGCTTCTCGATCTTTGTGCGTGTGGTGTGCTGCGTTGAGAATATCAGTGCGCACCTCAGACAATATTTTCTTTTATCTTCACCATGGGGATGTAGAAAACAATAATATTAAAACAGTTTAAAAAATGCTAACGGTTTTGCTTGTGTCATATTTCCTGAATATATGTAAAATTCTTATTAAGCGTCAGGTATGTGCGCAGATATTGAACGATTCATACAATACAATTTAGATTAGTCACAAAAAACAGACAAAATAAGTCACATACTTCAAGGGTATCATGTTATCTTCCAATATTTTCAAGAAAAATCATTTTTCTATTGAAATGGTGTGAGTCTGTGCCTTTTATTGGAATGCATTCACTGTAATACTTTTACTTTTAAACCATAATATTGTTATTCCTATCATATTTCCAAATGCATTTTTAATCACACACATGAAACATTCATGCCATTAACCCATCGCATTTTCTTTGCTTGACAAGCCACATGGTAGCACCTCAAACAGTTTGATATCTCTAGTGGGTTTCTTGCTAACAAGGATACATGCTACACCGGATTCCTTTGAAAGGGTGAAAAAGCTCTCGCCAATAGATAAAAAAAAATGGTGGAAGACAGCTGAGGAAGTGGTTGTATGGAACAGTTATAAAAAAAAAAGTGTGCAGGATGTGAGATGAGCGATGGGGCTGTAGCAAAAGTCCCAAAAGAAATAAGGCAAGATAAAGGAACTCTGTGGAGCGCCAGAGCCCAATAAATTATTCCCGGGTGACGGCACACTGTATGAACCCAAATGTCGGCCATAAATATTGCAGCACAATCCGCAGGAAATCACCACGAGCTCGAACGGGTTGATAAAGAACGTGAATGCCTAACATTTTATCCACACTCCATCCAGCCCTGGAGTCACAGCACTGTTGCTGTTACCTTCAGGCGCACATTTGAAATTGAATATGTGAGTCAGCCATTACCATGCCAGAATGTGAAAACAGGTGCAAACGCTTGGGCAGATTTGAACCACTCGGGTTTAAGACACATGGAAGTCGTTACATTCCCAGAGGTGGCATGCGTCTCGCAGCGCGATGGGGTAGTCGAGGCCCATTGGAATTTACATCCATGAGAAGATCAAGATGAAAATGGTGTTGAAGCATTTGTGTTTCAAATTAATGAGGAAAGGGAAACATGCTATTTTCTCGCATCAGCCACAACCAATATCAGTGAACATCTGCCATCCCTCTGCAGAAGGAAGGGTCACTCAGTTTCAAGTCTAAACTCAGTCCACCAATGGGCCAGACAGGATATTGCAATCCACTGTGCAGCTTTCTAGACTGAATTTGGCTCTTTGCATCTCAGGGAAAGTTTTCATTTTTTATTTTTCAGTGCAAGTGACCCAAACTTCTCCAACAATGAGCAGGGGACCAACAGCATGCTGGAACCTATGACACTAAAGCAAACAGTTTGTTTTCTTGTTAATTGCTGAGCCACAACTTTTGTTGGCTTTTTGCTATAACAATATTTGTTATGCAACAACCTGAATTTTGCCTATGTTTGTTTTTTAAAGGGCTCTATTGCCCTTTAAAACGGATGCATTTATGAGGTAATATGTATTTAACAAAATGTCCGCCTCGCTGGAAAAAGCAACAATGGCCAACAGGTTTACAAACAATCGCAAATCTGCTGCGACAAATCTATTTTATTGCTGAATTATATTTACCTCAGAAGTTGGGAGGTGGGAAATAGGTCACAGTCGAGTTCAGAGCGTTCCAGTTACCAGAGGAAGACACTCTGCATCGACCAGGCTTGCGATAGACACTGTTTGTAGCTCTCATATCCAGAACATTTTAAATCACACTACAGAAACATTTCTATATATGCTACTTATTGTTGTCAAATATGAATTATGAACACTTATTTTGTTAAGGAGACGCTTCAACTTTATAACATTGTATAAAGTTCCTATAAAAACGATGGACCATAATAGAGCCCCTTTTAGGGAGTGTTACTGTTCAGTCGACTTATTCCATTTGGGTTTCAATTGTGAGACAATGTGTCTTGAATTCCTCTGAAAGAAACACAGAGCAAAACGTTACCATTTTGTTCATCCAGCTCATTGCCAATCTCCTGCCCCATTATCTTCTGTCTGCTGATGACAGCGGCAAGTGCGTCCAAGCCTGCATCCTGGGCTGAAGGGAGACAGAGACCAAGAGAATAATATTATTCATTCAGTTTGATATTCCAGATCACAAGGTGCCAAGATATTTGAGTCTGATACAACTGGCTCTTATATCTCACAAGTGACAATTCTTTGGGATCCAGATACCACGAGTCCTGCTATTACAGCTGCTGAGATCCACAGTAGAGAGGAAAAACAATGAAGATCAACATGGAAGGAAAGTTGTGGCTCAAAATTTGACACTTAACCGCAGCCTTTTTTTTTTTTTTTTTTTTTTTTTTAAACGACCGCAGATTGAGGCACAAGCTATTGCCACACTCCAGCAGAAATCCCACAGGGGAAAAGAAAAGTACATGTGGTTTAGTTTGACTGTCTTTACATGAATCTCTGATCCTCACATTGAAAATAACCAGACGCAGAGAAGGAGACGCTGGAATGAAGTGTCACATGGATTCAGGTGGACATGTGTCCGGACACTGACTTCACACAGTGCCTTCTGAGAAGCCGGTGAAGATACCAAAGTATTGAAGATGGAGAGAAAAAGAAAAGCAAGCACAAGGAAATGTAAGACTTCTAAGTAACATGAAATAAAACTAGCAAAACTTTGATTCAAAATGTTCATTGGAATGGCAACAAAATGGCTTAACATGCCAAAGATCAAATCAGTTCCTTTACTGCTGTTTAACTTTGAGATAAATGGGTTTAATTTATCATGACAGCTTGTTTTAGTTTCAGAGGTATTTGCCAAAATCGCTCCGCTTATGGGAGGAAATCTTCTTGGAATATTTTCAACAACATGTTTTCTGGAGTAAACGTAATTATTTACATTTATGTTTCAGTTAAAATCGAGTGAAAGATTAATATGACATTTAAAATATAAAACAAAAACCTATCATAAGGATTAATGTTCCGCTGCATTCTGTATTGCCTCATGTGCCGTGCGTGAGTCTTACCTCATTTTAACTTAACACGTGTTTGATAAACGCACCAGTTTTAAAGAGCACTTTTCCCGACTGTGGAATAAATAAACAGCAAAGAGTTTCCAGTCATGTGTGATGATACCTTCAATGATTCTCTGTTGCTGTTGTTTGATCTCCCCAACACTAAGCCCTCTGGTTTCCTCTGACTCATTGACCAGCCATGGATTGGCCGCTACACCGCTGCTTGTCTGCGGCATCCCGGACATAAGAGTTGACCTGGAAATACAAGTGTAAGCAAACGGAATCCAAGAGTTTTGCACTTCAAGATACAATTTGCTTATGAAAGAAACAAGTTTTGGCAACAAAAAAACAAAGCATGGTATCGAGCATAACAGAGAATAGAGAAACCTTAGAATTTGCCACAAAACGCTTGGTGAATTAGGAAGCTAGGCAACATTCTACTAGCTACACGGCTCATCTTTTCTCAGCTATCTTCTGGAAGGAGTAACATGTCATGGAATTTGACAGCAACATTGCTGTTTACTAAAACTAAGAGTGCATTTGTATTAGGGCTGCGATTCGATCAAAAAAATAATAATAATGGTATCTGAATATTTGCCAATATTTGCCACATTTTTCAATTTGAATGAATTTGGTATATGACTGAATCAAATGATGGAGCCATATGTACATTTAAACAACAAAATATTGCTTATTTTGCATCAGTTTGACAATAGCACAATAAATCACAATGGTGACTATATTCAAGTTTTTATATCACCTTATTTAAACTAAAGCTCTTTTAATGTCTTGAAAACATTTGTATAAGAATTTCAATTTTATAAGAATTTCAAGTACATTCAGAGCAGTGGAAACCCTGGCCATTGTGTAGTGAAAAACCTCCCTGAACCAAAGCAAACAGATGCTTTTGTTTGCTTTTGTTCAGGGATTCCTCCATGTTTGTTGTTGTTGTTATCATCCCAGCTGCCACGTGTCTTGTGCATCTGGGATCAGTGGACCAGGAACTCCTGCACTCACAAAGGTTCCCTGTCGTCTGGAGACTGTTAAATTTAATTAAATTTTTGTTGTAATTAATAAATCTTAAATCATTAACGTCCCACCACTACTTTGTACACAACTGTAAGTATTAAGATGATGCTCATTTTTAAAGCAAGTCATTTTCAGATCTTGCAGAGATGCCCCAAAATGGAGGAGGCCTCTGTTGATGAATGAATACACCCATGGCCATGAGGAATTGGTTCACGTGCTAACAGACAGACGAAGCCCATGAAAGCACCACACAAATCTATGTTGTTGAACCTCACATCAGATCCAGTTATAAACGATAACTTTAGACACCACATCGATCTTTCTTGATTTCTGGCTGCTGTGTGTGAGGTGTAGCTAAATGCTTGATGGTAAGGCCATAATAGAACCGCTGGCCAGATAAGGGATTTAGGCCCCAGCATCTAATCTCTTTGACATGTTTGATCACTCTGCGAGCGTGTGTGAGGCCTCTGCTTCCTTCCTGCCAGTGCCCAGTGTGTGAAGATCCAATTAGCCAGTCAGTGGGAAGCGCCAGAACCTAGTCAGGCGCATCTCTTGGCAGCCACAGACCACTAAAGTGCCGCCACTGAGGCCGGAGCATCCCGGTTGTGACTGAGTGACTCGGACAGCAGAGATTTAACTAATTACAATTATTTCCAGTGCAATCCGATAAAAGGGAAAGGTTAGTGGATAATTGAGGAAAGGTGGCGGAGAGAGGCCAAGGGAGTGAAGCGAGACTGGACTCAAGGCGCCATGTTGGTCCTTTTTTTTCTCAGACTGTGATGGAAATTTGCCTCTCACTAAAAAAAAAAAAATCCCACGTAAGAAAGATGATTTGAGAATTGCAGTACGCTCACATCCACCCCTGTGTCCAAGAGCTAGACCACACACTGGGAAGAGGCTTTCACTCCCAGACTGAGATCACAGCACATCAACTTTAAAAAGTCTTCCTGACATGTAACGCCAAGCGCTGAATGTTGCCAATCTGATGGCCGTTTTTTTTAAACAGGATCTTTAATGGAATTGGCTCAGTGAAAAAAATGAAGCCTATAAAAGCAGCTCTTGGAACCAACTCTTGACACAGAATGACAGAGAAACAGTTAACTCAAAGAAATAAATAACAAATGACAGGATTTCAGTGGCAATACACAAGCTATAGAGGTGCTGGTGCCGCCCTCTACTCCGGTGCTCAACACTCTCTGTCATTTTGGAGATGAGCAATGGCAAATCACTATCAGATTCAACTCTGTTTGACATTCCCTTGGTTCCTCCCCTTGGAGGAGAATAAAAAGGATCCATATCTACCGGCGAGAACGAAAACTGACTCACCCAAAAAAAATGTTAGTTTGGCCCCTTTTGTAATACAACCATGAGTCACTTTCCATAAAAGTGTGTTTAGCATGGCGCTAAAAAGGAGCAGGGACTTTTAAAAGTTGGCTGTTCTTAAGTTGCTTTATTTATGCAACCATTATTAAACTCCTCTATTACAAGCCATAAAAAATACTTTGCTATTCTTTAAATAACTTAAACCCACTAAGTTCTGTTCTGTATTGAGAATCATTTAATTGTAAGTATATATTGGGATATTAAAAAGGGATGGCATAAAAACATTTACTGGTCATCAATTTTAGTAACACACTGAATTAAAAAATAAATACAGTACATACTTAATACATAATATTTTCCCATATTACATATTCATATTTTCCTTCTAATAACCAAAGGCATTTAAAGGACTTAAATCTATTAAAATATATCGGTTGAATGATACTGTTTGCATGTAATATACAAAAGTGAGACAAAAACTGAAGACAATTTCACAGGCCGACTCAAATTTGTTTGTCAATTAAACAAGGACAAAAGTTAATAAACTGAATGATGAAGTCAGCAGTTTTCAGATAACAATAACAATGTTTTGAATTTGGAAAACCACCCATGAAAACTAAAATAAAAATTGAACATATGCTTTTGTGTGCGCAACTAAACATTGTAAACACAAGCGCTTCCTGACGATGTGAGGGAAAAAACAATGTTTGCCTCCAAACCTCCATATTTACCTAGTTGTTTGAGGATCGGTGCTTTCCCCTTTAAAAGTAGCAATGAGCTGCTTCTCTCTGGTCAGTAGGTCATCAATGAGATTCTGCCGTCTGTCCGCTTCTGACTGCATTCTGATGAGGCCATGTCAAAGAACAAAACATTGCAACTACCAGCCATATGCATTTGTGATAAGAACATATGTGTCAAAAACCACAAAAGAAATTAACTTTTTTTAAAACAGTAAATACTAATTGAATTCTAAACATTACCTATGGATATATTTGTAAAAATAAATAAATAAATAAATAACAATGAACATAAATCAACTTCCATTAGTTTTAGTTCCCTCTAAGGAAACCCACTGGGCACAACTTGAAGTTGGCACTAGTATCGCGCTAAAGTAAAGCCTATACTGCCCCCTACTGAAGGACTTCTGTTACTACACGATGGCCACAGCAGGAGGAAAGGATACATCCGACGAGATGACGAGGCCCGCAGCAAACTTTCTTTCAGCTGAGCAATATTCTGTTTGAGCTTCTGCAGTGAAGCCCGTAGTGTCATGTTGATCTGGAACACACAAGATGACAATCGCGGAGAACATCAGGAGAGGATAAACATTTCCGATAGCTAATGACAGACGGACGTACCTTGGCAGGGTTTCCGCCTGTTCTCTGCTGCCTGTTCCGTTCATGGATGTTCTCAGCAACCTCCTGTGCCAGGCGGCAGGTAGCATCATAATTCTGTAACCTAAACACAAAAAAAGAGAGAAGATATAACTAAAAAACTAAAATATTTGTGTCACTCATAAGAAAACATTTATCCCATATAATACACAAGTTCACTACTCATAGAGTGAATAGCGATTTTTAACATTAAGATATTCAGATTTTTAAAAGTTTATAATGCCTACATTGCAGCAAATTAGTGAAAGGTATTTGCTTCCAGCCAGAGTTCAATCTTACATACACAACATTTAATTGTAAGAATTACATTTAATGTATTATTTGTCTTAAATGTGGCAGTGAAACTTATTAAGCCTTGACAGATTCATGTGCAGCACAGTTTGTTTAGAGCAGGGAGCCGATGGTTTACTCGCATGGCAAAAAGTGTTGTTATCCTTGGCAAAGTCGTTGGGTGACATTGGCACAGATGAGATGCTAGACCAGATGTAGACATTTTTTCTGAGTGCAGATCTGATGACGCTGCAGTACCACTAAGAGCCTGCAATATCCTGGTTTGTATCATGGACAAGAGATTAAATATGATGCATTAACAGTGTATATTCGACATAGACTCCCAGCATCTCCATAAAAGCTCTGCCTCAGACATTGTGATTCTGAACAATATACTTTTATTTATCGCTTTGAGACTGAGAGATGTTGAGTTTGTTATCAGAAATTTAACGGTCCTCCTTCAGCACACAAAGAAAATCTAACACAAACGTGTTAGTTCTGTCAAATTATCTGACGACAATATTAGTTTCTTTCATTTTTTTTGGTTGTTTCCGGAATAATTTATGTCAATTCTAATGACACTTCGATTTACATGAGGCCATTGAAAACGAATGCACTGTTGGTCTCTAAGGGTCAACACAACACATTTAAGTTGACTTTAAATTATCATTTCAAGCTCGTTGGGACCGAAAATGACAGGCTGGATGAGATACTTGGACAATTGTCACACATTTAAAGCTGGCGTGTGTTGACATTTGGAGCATTTGAGTGCTGTTAAGGTCATGTTACTTTGTTTCTCGTCAATAAAAAGCAGATATCCGATTGTTGTTTAGCAGAAAGGAACGGCAAACGAAAAGGGTGGCGGTAGGATGTTTCCAACATTTGATACATTCTTTTAAATTTGGCCAGTTTGTTGTGACGTCTGCTCTGGAATTCATCATGTGACATTTGTTTGAGTCGCCTCTCGTTTACTGATAACTTCCACACATATCAATATCACAAACAACAACAAGTCTTTGTAAGCTTGCCATCAAACATCGCCTAAAACTCAGGTTTGTACATGTATGTGAACCATGTTGTGATTTGCGACCTCGAACTCTTTAAGAGAGAACTGGCTCAGTTGCATACGGATTACTTGGGATTGATGCCATCTACGACATACAGTATGTGTATAATAACCAGTCGAAACTTCACCAGGTATCCTGTGACATAGTGGTCAAGTGTGAGGAAAATCCGCGAAACCCGAACAAACAGAATGTAAATAGTGAGAATCGCTTCCTGGTTTAGCGAGACTCAACTACGGTAGCTCGCGAGGGACCACCTTCTTTCATTGATTTAATTCGTTTTCTATGCGCCCATTCTATCTTCATTTAAAAACGAAACAAACACTTAATTTATTCCGAATTATTTGAGCATTAATGTATGTTATTGTTCAACACTGTAAAAAAAAAAGCAAAAAATGAAAGCCCTCCATGCTATATGCATAGTATGCAATTATTTTTGTTTAGTGTGCGACATGCTGATAAATAATACAATACAATAAAAAGAAAACAGATATTTATGAAGGTTTTGTCCATGAAGAACAACTTAAACAAAAGCTTTCTCATTCAAAACATGGAAATAAACATGGAAATAAAAAATGAATGGCATTTTCAATTCATTATGCATTTTTTTATGTCTAATATAAAATGGACACAGTATATCTTGTAGTTTATATATGACCACTAATCGGATGCTGTCATATACATTTAAGACTTAATTAGCATTTGAGTGTTAATTACTGGACAAATACATTGGCAGTTAGTTCAATTCTATAATTAATATTTCTTTTCAGATTTGAATTTAATGTGCAGAATAAATATGGTAACAATGACACATGATCTAAATATTAAAAGATTGAATAACCATCAACAATGTTGAAACCAGTGGAACATTATTTTCTACGATTCAATAAATAACTATAAGGGTTGCTTCTGCGATCTGTGTATTTCCATTCGATACAATATCAGCATGAAAAAAAAAACAGCGCCATAAAAGGAGAGAGAAATTCCCCATTCCATGTGGAGCCCTTATATGGGAAGAGAACGTGGAGAGGTTTTATGTGTCATGGCCAAACAACGTGTCTGTTTAGATGAAAACAGATTTCTGTTTTGTCGAATAATAACTTTTTGGTGGTTCCTGGAATACTTGTATTTTGCTGAGTACTACTGAGAATGCAGAGTTTTCTGAAAAACACTTGTGTCTTGCAAATATTCCTCATGACCTTACAATGTTTTCATTTGAAACTATTGAACAGTTTTGGCAAGTTTAATCATAACTTGGTTATGTATCATTCCGGTGATAATGGGACCTTGTTACACTTGAAACTTGAAAATGAATATTAATTCAATGTGAATCATCAGAATTTAGAATCACCATTGGTGGTTTGATGTGTCTTATATGTAACTGTGACTGTATATTTCCATTATCTTATGTACAGTTCTCATGTATAACAGTGTAAACTCAAAGGAACCTTTGCCTTTCACTGTCTGTAAACACCAAACAGGAGACACACCCACTGCTTGAGTCACACCGTGCTGTCCACAAACATATAAAGTCCTCAGTCTGCAACGGGAACGTTTTAGTGACCAGCTTGGTTCAAGAATCATTTCCCAGATGATCAACGTTTTAGGTACTCTTGAGTTCTCCCATGACTTGGACATGACGCCAGTAGCAGGAGGACGCAGCAGACAGAGGTCCCACTCCTACTATAATGCCGAAGACGTTAAGAATTATAGTTTGCAGACACAGACCAAGGATCCAATTCTAAGACCTCGCTCCAGGTACGTACCAATCAAAAGCACAAGATTGTACAGTAAGGTTTTATATGGATGTTAATGTGACGTTGAGATTTGGTTCAATCGGTTAAATAAGTTCATCTAACACAGGATGTGTTCTTCAGGTCTTTCTACAGTTACGAAACATCAGAGGATTACTCTGACTTTGATGCAGGCAACTTCACAAGTTCAAATCCGTCAGGTCAAAAGGTGAACTCCACTTTGCAGAATCAGGCGTCCAGAAAAGAAAGGAAAACAAAACAAAAAAAGAACTCACCCTCAAGAGAACTAGATGGTGATCATATTTTTTATATATATAATTCCGCCCCTTAAAGTCGTAAATAACGTGACTCAAGCGTCATTTCCTCCTGTAGGCAGTAGAGGCAGCCTGAAGTCAGTATCCATGATGACTATTTCGGAGTCGGACAACTGGGAGATCTGCTCCAGCTCAGGGATGAAGTACGGCCAGTTTGTCGACTGGGAGAAGATCGACCCTGAAGCTGCTATGAGATATCAGGAGATTCTACAGAGTGGCCATCATCAACTGAAATCTATGGCCCGTAAAGGATTCTGGGCTACGCCACATACACTGCGAGCCAAAGCTTACTACCATATCATCCATGGGATTCACTCCAGGTAATGTTCTGCGTGATCTTCAAGGACACCTGATGAAGGATGAGAGTCGTGTATTTCAACATGAAATGCTTCAAATCTCCTGCAGCGCTGTGACTCCGGAGAGAGATGTCTACTATGAACTGTCCAAAAGGCTTTTTGGGGAGAAAAAACTAAGCTCACATCCGGTCCCGGACTACATGGAGGCCGGTGAAATACCCAGGTAAACATTTGCCATAGTAACCTCCTTTTAGAGCTGGACCATGATTGAAATTTAGGGTTCCCTTCTGTCATGACTCCACTTGTGATATAGGAAGAAATATGGATAATATCTTCCAAATTCCTGTTATTCCAGGTACTGTCTTAACAAAGCTGGTCTAAACTCCGCCAAAAAGATCCTCCTCTCTCTTGGCAACTACTTCCCCGACATGAACTTCTGCCCCATCCTCCCAGCTCTGGTCTCCCTCATTTTGCACTTCAGCCAAGATGAAGCCGAGTGCTTCCACAGCGTTTCAAGACTTATCTGTTTCAAAGACCCGAACAAGCGTTACATTGACCAGACCTTTCTTACGTACCGCGCTTCCTGCATGACCTTCGGAGACCTTGCCAACAGGTGCTGCAGGGGTATCCGCAAACTGATCGCCAGCTCGCACCAAAATCTTTTTGAGTTTTACTCCGACTGGATCATGTGGATATTTGCCGAGCTGCCTTTTACATATGCCATCCGAGTGCTTGATGTGTATCTGCTGGAGGGCTACAAGGTTCTTTACAGGTGAGTGAGACGTCATCCATCTTGACTGCTCTGCTCAAAATACCTGCCATCTGATCATTTACTTGACCCCTGCAGGGTTGCCTTGGCTTTGTTAAGTCTCTACAAAGTATCCGTGTCTTCACGTGTGGCAGACGTACAAGACTTCCGAACAGACATGATACGATTTGTGCAGAATGTTGCCCGCCACTGTTCAGCGGAGACTCTTCTAGAGAAGGCCTTCATGATCCCAATGGCCACCAGGCAGGAGCTCAACCTTCTGTTTAACGCCAATAGGAGTTCGCTCATGCAAAAAGGAGTCAGTAGCCACCAGAAGAGGTATGTCATAGATTTTTATTTATTATTTGTAGAAAATAAATTCTGATTTGTGTCTTCATTCTAAAGGCAGTCAGTGGACTCGGTTGACTTCAACAACTTCAGTTCCACGGTTGTGACTGGCACAGAGATGAGAGTGGTCTGGGCGTGGATACCTGAGCGCTTTGCCCTCTTCAGTCCCATCAAGATCTTCAGCAAAGCCGAGCATGGAGGGTGTCTGGCGTCGTACGTGTCTTGATGTGTCTTCCCACCTTCGATTACATTTCGCTCATTTTTAAAAAAATCTTTAAATCCATTGTAACAAGGAGGTTTCTTACAATCCCTGAAAGCAACTGACAACCCACCTCCTAACGGGTATTCAATGTCTGATTTAACAAATGTAGTTGCTGAGCTTTTGTGCCGTAACGTCACGAGACGTTCTCTTTTGTCCAAAAGAGGGCGCTCTTTTGTCTGTGATCCAATTCAGCCATTTTGAGAAGAGCTTGTCAGTGATGTCAGTGAAGTGGATCTTTCACTGTTTCACTGATGTGAGTCACAATACACAAGTCTTGACCACAAACAGAATGTGGGTTATGAAAAGAAAGCGCACTCACAAAGCTGCTTACGTAACTTCTGTCAGCAAGTTTAGACTGTCAACATGTTTACTTGAAGTCAGGTGACGTGGTTGGTCATGAACGATTGTGAGTTCCAGAGTAACCTCATTTCCAGTCGAAATTATTCTCAGTCAACCTGAAGGTCATGTGGATTGCCCTGTGCTCATCTTCTTGTGGTAAATGTATCATTTAATAACGCATTCTTTTGTGCAGGTTTTACTCCCACGTGGAGGGACATGAACCTGCAGTAGTAGTTGTGAAAACTACTGATGAAGAGGTACACAACTTATTCCAAAAAAATATGGCTTGGCTCAGCATTATATTTTTTTTCAACAGTGACTAAAGCGAACATTATTTTTTTCTGCACACAGGTGTTTGGTGCCTTCATATCGACTGATCTGAGCGAAAGACACAAGCATGACAGTGAAGAGCTGCAATATTTTGGAACCGGGGAATGTTTTGTTTTCACGGTAAGTTGAAGTTTTATACATGTCGCACGCCTATATGATGAGAAACAGTGGAGGATGCCATTCATAAATCGCTCTCTCATTTTCATTACATTATAAATCTAGCATTATCAACCATACATCTCTGTATTTTAACTTGCCAAAAATGACTGTGTCTCTATTTCAGCTGCGACCCAGTATGGAGCGCTATCAGCAAGCAATGGTAAACATCATGACAAGAGGAGCTTCGCCGCAGCAAGTCAACGGCAGCAGCTGCCAGACTACTGGGGCCACTCTGACATGTCCGGCCGGGACCCCTCAAAACCCCAGCTACCTGACAATCCCATTCACTGGCCCTGCAGAGGAAATTCTGACAGCCAAACAGCCAAAGAGAACTAAAGAACAGAGGGCATCCAAGTTCATAGCCGGAGATGACCGGCAGCTTCTCATTGGTGCGTATTAAGAAGAACGATTCAGGCTTCAAAGCTAACGTCATGAAATGTGTTGTTGCAGGTGGTGACGGTGGCTGTGCGCTGTGCTTGCATGAAGATCTGGAGGCAGGATACAGTCAACAATGCAGCACGTTTAAAAATACCCCTCTCTGCAAGGGGCCCTTTAAGATCCAGGCTGTGGAAGTTTGGGGCATCCAGAATTCTATTTCACTGTCACAATGTCTCTCCACACAAAATTAAGCAGCCATTCCATTTCAATCTAGCATTGCCAGCTTCTTCTTTGTTAAAACAGTGAGACCTAAAGTTTCAGATTAAATCCTATTTATTTCTTTGTAAGCATATTTAATGGGATTTTGCTTGTATTTTCTTTTTTATTCATGCGAAACTGCTGTTTTGACTTGCACCCAACAAGGCTTACAATGACAATGATCCTGTTTCTTGTTTAACAAAATTTGTCACATTTTTCAACTCATCCATTTGCACTACATTGTAAGTAATGTATTCCTGAGAAAAGATTTGATCAAAGTCTCACATCACCTTTGTATTTAAATAAAACAAGCATTGAAGCATAAAATCGTTATTATTATTATTCTCTTCTGAGTTTCTGTTTCATCATCTCTGCCTGTTATGATTGGTCAAGGTCAGCTCCTGTACATGCGGAGGTGTGTGTGTTAAGTCTTGCTTTGTATTCAACTATTGGGGAAAAATACACCCAACACTGTCAAACTCTTTAACTCCAAATTTTTTACTTTGCATTCCATAAATAATCCATAAATAAAGCACCCATAAAAAAACAAACCTAAATAAAGCCTTTTTGAGTTGAAACTAGCAAGAAGGCATTTGATTTTAAAATTGTATATTTAGTACTAGGCAGTTATGATTAGCGAAGAAGTGGAATTAAAGATTTAATGGGGAGAAAATGGAATAAAACTATTACAACATTATAGAAGTGTGGGGAAATGTATCTTTTCAGAAATTAACAGTCAAACACCACACAACTGATTCAAATATGACGTGATTCTGTTGGGACAAAAATGTCCCTATCAGGATCAGGGTTAAATCAACTTTGAATTTGTCACATGCTTCGTTTTGTAACCGTGTCTTCATCACTTCCTGTCTTCACAATGGGCCTTGATGCCCTTGTTTGCTCATGTCTTTGTTATTATTGTATCTACTGGACAATGTAGGCACGTTTCATCAAAGATTATAAAACCACTGCAGCCTGATTGAATTGGGAGAAACAGTCACCTTCAAATTTCACAATTGGCGAACAGTTGTGGTCGGTGGATGGGGCCATCACTCGCCAAAATGGTGAGGAAATGTTCTGTGCCTTTCAAAAACATACTGTAGCAGTGACATGAGAAGCTTTATCAGTGGGTTCAGATCAAGGTCAGATATGTGGCCATGGAGCTTCCTGCTCCAAAGTGACCTAGATTGTTACATAGCAACTATGTCTTTGTGAGTGTAAATGTTCAAGTTGTGTGTCTGAATAGCACAAAAATGTAGGGATTACTGTGCACTTGCTGTACTTTGCTTGTGTCACTGTCCCGGCTTCGCTCTTCAACGAAACTCTTGCTTAGCTTTCTTTCAAGACTAGAGGTTCTTTATGTTGAAATTGAAATATATATATATATATATATATTTAAAATGTATATAATAATAATTACAAATTATTGGAGAAACAAAAGTTGAATTTTTTTTAAAGTAGGACTTGAGAGGTTGACGTTGTCGCTGTTCTTTTCCATTAACTGGAGAAAATTGCTCCTACACTGAATCCATCTCTGGACACCATCAAAATGCAGATCAATTTCACAAGGAACTACAGAACCCGACGTGAGTCACCGTCCGTCCACACTTCAGTCCTAACGGTGGTAACGTGGTCATACACTTCATCTGTGTTCTCTATCTGAGCAGGTGACTTCTTGGCAGCGATCTGTGAAGCAAGAGAGTCCAGAGTGAGACCAGTGGGCTCAGATATCGCTGAAAGCAAAGCCAAAAGCAGCCAGGAGTTGTACGCTCTTTACCATCAAATCATCACCTACATCCTGCTGAGCTCTGGGGTGGACTCGCCGTCAGATCACATGGTACAAGAGGTTGCAGGTAACTTGTACCACAGGGCTGCAGCATGAGATGAAAGCACTGATGCTAACTGAACATTGCACAGAAGGCTTGCATTTTCCTCACACTCAACCAAAAACAGGAAGTAGTATCTAGTGCGATGTGGCTTGACGATTTGAAGTGAGACACAACAGAAAAATACAAATAGAATTATTATCAAATATTATAATATATACAGATATTGCAGACCTCTGCTACGCTCATTTTCTGCTCATTTTCATCCATATGCATTTGTTTTAGAAATCTTATTAAATGAAATTTGATGTCACTAAATGGACAGCAGGTGGCAGTAGCGTTCAGAAGTCTTTTAGCTCCCTCTGGAAAGAGAGTGATGAGTCCTTCAAATGATTTATGGATGCAGATCAGCACCAAAATGTAATAAACTATACCTCCTCCCATAATTGAACATTTACTCCAAATTTTATTTGACTGTGTCACTTATTTTTTTACAATGGTTAACTGGTTGTTTTCAATTGAATCACAGCCACTATGTGCCCATTGACAGGTCTCAGTCACACCCAAGCCTAACGCTTCCTTCTCTCACAGCTGCCTTGGACAGCATCTTCCCCGCAGCCAACATGGGCAAATTCATGAAGCTTTTGAGGAGTGAGAAGGAGCGGCATCTGAAGGAGCTGGCCATGGTGGTCACAGGGGTCTGGCTCTTCAACAGAGTCTGCGGGCAGGCTGATGAGGATGCCAGCATTCGGGCGATAAGTATGAACCAAGCAGCTTGACACTGTTTATCCCCCTGAAATGTTGGTTTATGGTCATACATCTAGTGTGTCTGTTTGGGTGAATAACAGATGTGAGTAGGCTCCACATCCAGGTTCAAATGAGACCCAGATATTGAAAAGATTATACGTCAGATTTTCTAGTATTTTAATGCAGCATGCACATTCTGTACTGTATTTTTTTTCATGGTCAGTCACTTGTTCCTCACTGTGAATCCCGGGTTGCAGTTCCTTCCTGCCTCCAGAATCCTCCAAGAGTCACGTGTGAAGAGATTGAGGAGGAGCTGAACACTTGCCAGGCTCTGGTGTGGAAATACACTGCAGTGTTGGAGAAGTTAGTGCACAGTGAGGATGTGAAGGGCCTGTCTGAAGGTGGCGCTGCTCCTCTGCTGTTACTCAAACAGGCTCTTTACAACGCCAGACAGTATGAGGGCTTCCTCAAGCTGCTGCTGGTGAGCTACTCCAGCCTGCTGTCGATGATGAGGTTATGTTTTCTTACGATGAACACTTGTGACCTGAACAACTGAGAACAGGACGTGATGATTCAAACATAACAAAACAGCTTGTTTCTTTAGACTGATGCCCAAGTCAGTGAAAAACGTGTCATGAACCTCCAGTCTGAGCTGTCATCACACCTGACGCTGCTGATAGAAGCTGTCCAGTCAAAGGAGCGCCTGCTATCGGGGGCTGTTTTTGTGAGTTGAGCCTTCTTTGCAATGGTCTTATTTTACACACCTTCAACCTTTGGAATCTGTTTCAATACAGCTGTTCTTAAAGAAGCTGTCAAAGCTCTGGTCTGAACTTCAGGAGGAGGCAGAGATGGTCAACACACCTGGGGAGGTCATGCTGGGGCTGCAGCCCTTCCTGTCCTCTGAGGCCCAGATCTTCTCAGGGGCTGACTTTGACAAGCTGCTGGGAGGCTCTGTGGTTAAGACAGACGCTGAGAGAATGACAGAAAGCACAGGTGTGTTTCAGTTTTCAGGTTGGACTTGAGAGATGACGTCCACAGCACGACTGAGCCGCATCACACAGCACTGGCCCCTACTGGTTTACCACTAGCGTACCACATAGTATTGTGGCGTTTTGGGGAAGGCGGAGTTGAGGGTTTTCCCCCAGCACGCTTTGCAGTGGTCTGTTTTGGTGTTGTGGGTGACATTGGGTGTGTTTACTACAAGTTGTTTGCTGCATGTTTGCTGTTCTCTGCGTTGGGATTGACTGTTCTCTTATGAAGTGGCTTTCCATCCCGTAGTCACGTGGAGAGACGGGAGACATGCAAAAAAAAAAGTGAAATGTTGACATGAACTGCAAATGATAACTGAAGGTGGTAATATTGTCTTCTTTTGTTCAGACCTATACATGTTTATTAGCCTTAAATCGACACATTTGTGTGGTTGTATTCTACTGTTGGGTTCGAGTTGCCAGTCAGTGTCACCGTTATTTTGGGGGTTGTGGACTGAAAAGTTTGGGAAACCCTGATGTACTCAGCTGCGCTTCCCATCACACCTCCAGTAGTGGTTCACTCAACAGTGGTGGCCTGAGCTGGACAATCTCTCAACACCTCCATGATACAAATTTGTGCCAAGGAAGACCCCGGTGCACTGCAGAGGTCATGTGGTACAATACGCCTCAACATCAACCCTCAAGCTGATGCTGGCTATAAAAGCATTTACAGGCGAGACATACGCCTGTAAGTGAATTATTTGTAGGATAATATGTTTTGTAAAATGGACATAGGTACTTGATAAAACTGCTTTTCAAGCTTTACAAAGTACATTCATCCAAGAGCAGAAACAATTCAGAATACTGCCTTGTTTCACAAGCTCTGCTTGCCAAGTTGCTTCCCCATAGGATGAGACTTGAATTAATGTTACAGCTGACTGCATTGATCCAGAGGAGATGGAGAACCAGGACTGGCTCCTGCCTGGAAGGACAGAAGGTTTCAATGAGCTGCCACTGCAGTATAATGGATTCTGTGGCTACACGCTGGTAAAAACTGGTGGTCTTCTACTTCCAGGTGGGAATCATTCTGCACACAGCTGTCTTAACTCGATAACAATGACTGGTCTGATTTCGATGTGCAGGGAATCCACTTATTGGGCTCCTCAGACATAAGGGGAAGTTCTACAGTTTCTCTTCCAAAGAAGCTGCACTGAGCTTCTCCTGCATGCCGGATTACTTCGTTTCAATGGTGGAAGAAGAAAGCAAACGCTACCCAGAACTGATCAGACTCTTCAAACTCCACGAACAGTTCGTGAGCACCTATTCAGAGGTGAGTCCGCAGCCTTCTTAAAGTCAAGGTCAAGGTCAATTTATCTATATAGCACATTTCCACAGCAATGACCAAAAAGGAAGTTTACAATTACAAATACAGAAGAAACAGGACTAAAAGAGGGATATGATTAAAAAAAATAATAAAGAACACAAAATGGTGAAAACGCAATCCAATAAAAACAACTAAAAAATGATGCTCTGTGTATAAAATGCATCTGTACAATGTAACTTTTTATTTGTATTGAAGCTTCTTGTTACACTGCCACCGACAGTTTTGGAATGTCCTGTCTGCAAACATACATGGGTTTTCGTGAAAGCAATGTTTTCAGCTCAGAACTATTTTTTGAAAACGGAGAGGGTGAAATGTCCGCTTCTGAAAATAGCAAATATTTCAACTTTACCACATAGATGGAACCAGGAGGGTTATGAAGTCTCGCAGGTGGGTGTCACTATCTATGAAATGAAACAAAGGCCGGACACAACAGTAAACACAAAATCAACTTTATCATCTGCTGCCATTTTTTGGACCACAAAGTATACGTACAATGTGATAGACGTGTGACGTGAACTTTTTTTTCTTCAAATTTGTCACATTTCCTTAAATGTTTACTTTCACTTGTTGTGAACTTTCTTGTAAGAATGGATGGATAGAAAGTCTGTTAAAATAAAAGCATACACACAAACAGAAGATGAATAGCAGGATAGGAATAACTAACTACAATAAAATCACAAAAATAAAATGGATTTGTGGTCAAACAGATGAGGACTTAAGTCTACGACTTGGACTCGAGTCACTTTTAAGTTGCACCTATCAGCGACTTGAGTCTTGACTTGGACTTGAGAACAAAAGACACTGAACTGATTCTTACACAATGTTTCAGCCTCCTTCTAGTCTGACCAGCGGTTGCACTTCACAAAGGACTGTTTCTACCAGATTTCAGCTAAAATGCAGTTTCATCCTTCCAGCTTCGAACCAGTTTGGATGCTCGGCCCAAATGTGAGGTCAGCACACAGACCGACACGGAACCCATGGAGACGTTCTCTGATCAGTCAGTTGAGTGGAATGAATGGGAGCTGCGACGGGAAGCTGTTAAACTGGTGTGTCTCAATGCCACGACTGTGTTCTGAATTCCACTTGGATTTTTGTTTCAAATTACTCTGGCTTTATTGTAGACTGACCTTCGCACTGCAGTGACCCACTCGGCCCAGACCAACATGAGCCATGTCAGAATAGAGAACTCGACACAAACTTGGCTCCCGAAGGACGATGGTTGCCAGACCAGGACAGATGGCGAGAGCATCGTGCCCAGGCCTCATGTCTATGTGGGTGGCCTGAGAGGAAAGAGAGAAGGAGGAATGGGGACAATAAACCTGACCAGAGCTGTGGATGAATGAATGAAGCGCACCCCTTCCACTTCTGTGGGGAATAAGCCCAACTCAGCAAATACATACATCTATTGGCACAGATGTCATTTTAACAACATCCGGTCTTGAGCTGAATTGCCTTTCTCTCGCTTGCTGTCTTTCATTTCTGTTGCTGAGTTTTCAGTTCCTGGACCTTCATCTTCTTATATTCAGTTACTTCAGCCGCTGAGTCAGCGCTCTCCTCCAGTACTGCCCCTTCTTCATCCACGTTATGGCGAGCATCAGCGTTGACTAGCTCCGGCGACAGTCATATTCTTTGCTCTCACCTTCCTCTTAATGTTATTGTCCTTGTTTGTTTTCGCTACCTTGTTGTTCCCTTGTGGTTGATAAACTTCACACTCTGCTTTTTGGTCATATGTCACCCCTAAAAACTGTAAACTGAAAAATGCATTACACGACTAATATGTGATTTTAATTTCACTTTTAAGGCTTTAACTCCAGCTCTGGCCACAAGTAAAACAATCAATAAAAAATCAATAAATGCTTTTTCATGTTGTCTTTGGTTTTGTTTTTTGTTCTTCTTGTATTGCAGGGTGGTGAGGATTTTTCCCTTCCAACAAATCCAACGTTGGGTGACCTGGTCAGTATGTATTGACCACAATAATAATAATAATAATTAAGAATAAAAGTATATTCACTGAGATTCAGTGATTTATTCAATTCTCAACAGCATTCAACGCGGAGGTGTTAGAAACATGCTGCAGTGGTTTGGTTTCTAGCACCTGGAATACATTACAACTATATTGACAGTTGACTAGTCATCTTGTCAGCATATGATGCGTACAGGTTGATAAAAATGCAACTCGTCGAATGATGGCGTTGTAAGTAGTTAACAGTAACATTTTATTTGCTCCAAATGTGGCCTCAATACTTTGTTGCGCTGATGGTTCCAGAGCCTGATCTGAGAGCAACTAATCCATTTGTCAATTATCGTATCAGAAATATCCAATATCAGAAATGTTTCAACAGGTTAAGGTTGTGGGCCTTAAAAAATGAGTGCGTGTGCATGTGACCCTTTTGATTTTAAGGGATTGGATTAATTGTAGTTGCTTTTCAATGTGTGTTACCTCAGTGACTGTGAATTGAGAGACATGAAAGGAGGACCAAGTCTCCTGTGACCCCCGTTTCCATACGGGGGTGGTCAATGTGGATATGGTTGAGGACTATAAATATCTTGGGGTCTTCATAGACAATAAACCGGACTGGACTCGGAACACTGAGGCCCTTTACAAAAAAGGACAGAGTCGTCTCTATTTCTTGTGGAGGCTCAGGTCCTTCAACATCTGCGGGACAATGCTGAGGATGTTTTATGAGTCGGTGGTGTCCAGTGCAATTCTGTTCGCTATGGTTTGCTGGGGCAGCAGATTAACGGTGGCGGACACGAACAGACTCAACAGACTCATACGCTTCCGGTTCTTTCTTCCTGTGGCAATGAAAACGTACAATTCATCTCTGAAAAAAAATCACAGCGAAGGATTCTTCTTGAACTGCATTTTCTTGCACATGGTTCACATGGTTTCTAAGCTCTTCAGTATAGCTTTTTTGCACTTTATAATATTATCTATTTTTAATTTATTGTGATATGTTGAGTACAGAGCATGATACGAACATAATTTCCCCTGGGATTAATAAATATATTCTTCTGATTTCTGATTCTGATTCTGATGAAAGTGATACATGACACGTTTCACGCCGTTCAGATAAACATGGAGAGTAAATCTAAAACCACACATCCCATCACAGAGTGACAAATGTATGTTCATCACATTTTTATTGCAAGAGTACATGCAAGGCTTCATTTAAGTCCGGAGTGAATAGGAATTTGCAAACCATTAATATGATAAACACATGGTTGTCAATTGACCCTGAAACAAACTAATCCACTGTACGATTACTGTACTTACTATTGTATTACCGTAGTACACACTTGTTCGGTCAGACCCCAAACTGTGTGTGAAATATACGATCAAAGAAATTGATTTTGCAAGAATAATCATCTCCATTTCGATGATCAAAAGCGTTTTTTCGTTCACAGTAAATGTAGGTAACATAATGTAACACTGTTTTACGTAGCTTACGCCGAGCATTTGAACGCGTCACGCGAGCAGCACCCTGGGGCATCAGAGCCAGTCTGCTCGTCCAGCCATGTATTTTCTCCTTTAAACACAATATATTTCGCAACACTACACGATATATCTGGCGTTGGTGTGGTATCTGAAGTAACTAGTCGTAAACCGCGATTGCAAACAGGTATGCATTGTTTTTTATGACACAAACTAACCTAATTATTGCGTGTTAGCATTAGCCATTAGCTTTATTTACCAGCTCGTTTCGCCAGAATTTGGGTGTCAAATTCACCTCTTCTGCACATCTGTCTTTGTGAAACGGTCGCGGCGGGAGGTAGATACAACAGCTAGGACGTCAGATAAGGTTATTTAGTATATTAACGCGAACAAACAGAGGTGGCTTCTCTTTTGTTTGGTTTTGCATGTCTTAGAATCAGCCATTCGGTTGTGTCGAGTTGGCAACAATTTGCACAATTCACTGTATATACGTTTAAATGGGACACGTGTCTGTGTGATACATTTCATTTTTGTTGCAGTGAGACAGGCCTCGGCGATTTGCCTCGCCCCATTGAGCGCAACTGCGAATCATAAGCAAGTTATGATCATGGTCGTATTACATTCTTGTGTCTGCAGCGTTCACCTTTCGTCAGAGCGAACTTCTCAACCGATGGTTTCTAATCAATGAAATGTTCTTGGTCTTAATGTTCAACCAGTATTCGATGCACCCAGGTAATGCAGAGAAATGTTTTGCGCAACCAAACGTTATTATGGTGTCGGTTTGCAGTGCTTCGCCGAGCTAGACGACTTTGGAACAGTGGCATTGTTGTCTTGTGTTTGTTGTACTGGAACGATACGAACAAAAAAATGTTTGACCTTGAGTTTGTGTGTGTCCTCGCAGACTGTAGTCATGGGACCAGAAACAGAACCCGAATTTAAAACGGAGCCCAAGGAAGAATGTAAGTGTTTGTCTATTAGATGTGGCTTCACTTAATATATATCAATGGTCATGTTAGTTTATCTGCTCACACAGATTTGTGGGATTTAAGCAAAACTTTATTGCCTCAGATCACTCAAACGGAACAGTGGCGCAACCCACTTTTGCTGTGAAATGTTATGTTTTATGAATCAGTGTGACCAGGGTTGGGTGGTACGACAATTTTATTTTGTTTGTATAGGTTTTGTAATAAATTTGATCACTGTTTTTTCCCCATACACGAGTGTGTGTGGTGTAAAAGAATTATCACTTGGTCTCGCCCTGGTCCTCGGCCTCGACTCAGTCTCTGGCCCCTAACTGTCTTGGTGTTGGACTGTCTGTGGTCTCAACTACCACACTACCGTTCTAGCGTGTAGTCTCCTGAATCTGTAGCACAAAGTTCTCTCTAAGGTTTCTCCTGTCTGCACCTGACCCACTTCCTAATCTGGCTCCCATCATTCACTTAGGCAGGATTGTCCATGACATTTCCGCTCTGGACATTGCTTGGTCTGTGAGTTCCCATGATAACAATGGAAAAAATTATGTAGGTGAAAATAACCACCAATTTTCTGCAGGTATACACTAATACAGGGGTAACTCACAAAGGCTCTGCAGTGGGTGCACAGATTTGTGCCAACCAAACAAGCACACATCGGTTAACCAAGCAGGGCCAGCTGAAACAACGGATTCCAGTCTTCAGACACCTGACTGGTGAAAAGTAGGGATGGGTATATAACATATCGTACACGATTTACCGCCAAACACAAACTCCATGATGACAATTCTGCATCTCACGATAATGCCTCACTCGCAGCATTGCACTTTCATGTGAACATGACGCGGCGTGCTGTCCAGCTCCGTGGCGTTTGACAGCCGACACCAGTGTGTGACAGTTGTGGAGCGTGTGGTGGACTTTTGTTCACGATAGTAGTTTTAAACTTATTTCTTCTGCTATATAGAATGGGTCAACCTATGAATGAAGTTCAAAAGTACTTAGTTTCATTACCATAGCATCCTTATCTTCTTTTGGCTTTAGACTATGTCAGGCTCCTGTACGTTAACATATTTCAATGACCGTCGTCGCACCCGTCCTCTTCATGCCCTCATTTGTCACCTTTTTTGTCTTCTACTTGTTTCTCTTCTCCTTTTACCCGACCCCTCGAGCAGGACAGTTCCTCTCACAATCTAACCAGTGTAAAATAACTAAATTCTCCATTGAGGGAAGACTGTAGGTCATGTGATCTAGTCTACAAATTGCTGGCGTCTGATGAACGTTTTTTCACAAGGTTAATATATTAGCAACTTGGATTGAACATTCTAATGACATACACCAAACAAAAGTATTGTCTGTTCCTGCTGTTCATATCTCTCTGCTCGTGTGGTGTGCATGTATAGACAGTAGGGGGCGTTCCAAGATCACGAGTTGAGCGAATTGCTTGAGACTAAACCAGGGGTTCTGAACCTTTCTGATCTCGGGGCCCACCTGTCCCTGAACAAATGGACCCGGGGCCCATTCAGTAGAACTGACTCATTACTTTTGATTTCATTTGTGATCAATAACCATATTTCATCTACTTACAGGTAAAACAAACCAAAACCTTGAGAAATGACACGACACCATGTGATCATTGCAAATATGTTTGCCATAGAAAAGTCCAACGAGCTGCAGAACCAGGTGCAAGTCATATTCATCAAATTTACTAAAGAAAAAAATACACTTGATGCAAACTGTTGAGATCTGAATACAATAAAACCGTGTCTAAATATCATAAAGTAAAAAAAAAAAATATTTTGTTTAAACTCCAAAGAAGATACAAGTAAATGTAATTGAAAGTATTGCCATAAATAATGTTATTCATTTTTAAAACTGCTTCAACAGGTGCTTTCATGAACAGTTGGGGGCACCATCACTTTCTTAATCATTGTTTCTTTTCAAGAACTTCTCTGTAGTTGTTTAGATTTGCAGCTAAAACAAGAAAACTTTTAGTGAGCCCTCTAGGGGGCGCTCGCGGCCCAACCGTGGGCCTCAGCCCTAAGGTTAAGAATCACTGATCTAAACTGTACATCGTGGCAGGTGTCACAGCTTGTCCTATAGAGTTCCTTTCACTCTCACTGCCTTTCTTCTGTGACAGCCGTCTCCACCCGTGACTCCTCTCCTCCACCATCCCTGCCCGTTACAATCCAGTATTGTCCTGAACCATCCATATTATCAACCCATAAACGTCTAACGCACTAGTAGGAACATTGTGATTGAAACATGACTGACTGTCTGTTCTTTTGTGGTTGCTCTGCAGACATAGACCAGGTGAATGACAACGCTGAAGAAGAGTCTGATTCAGGTACCACCGATGACTCGAGCGACTACGACCCTACGCCCCGGGAGCCAGAGATAGGTCGCATATTCCGGTGTTACCCCTGCCCCGTCTGTGGGAAAATCTTTGACCGGCCATCCAAATTGGAGAGACATAAACCGATACACTCAAAGATGCCAAAGACTCGCCATCAGTGCAAAGATTGCGACAAGAGTTTTACACAGCTGGAGAAGTTGCTTCGCCACCAAAACACCCACAACAGGACTAACCAGCACCCGTGTCCAGACTGTGGTAAAGTGTTCGACAGGCCGTCCAAGTTAGAGAGGCACAGACGCACGCACGCCAAAGGACCAAAGGTACCTCATCAGTGTTCCTACTGCGACAAATCTTTCAAGAAACTGCACAAACTGATCCGACACGAGCGGGTTCATACTGGGGAGAAGCCATTCACCTGCTCCGTCTGTGGGAAGGGCTTTGCTGAGGCGGGCCACTGCAAGACGCATCAGATGATTCACGAGGATCAGCCGGTGAAACCTCACAAATGCAGCGACTGTGGCTTGGGTTTCTTCAAGGCGTCGGAGCTCCGGCGCCACGTACGCTCTCACACAGGTGAGAAGCCGTTCAAGTGTACCGTGTGTGAAAGCTGCTTCTCCCGCTCCGAAGGACTGAAGAGACATATGAGGAGCCACACCGGGGAGCGACCGTTCAAGTGCGTCATTTGCAGCAAAGGATTCTTTTCCCGCCGAGATATGAACATTCATAGATTGATCCATTCCGGGGAGAAACCGCACCTCTGTCCTGTGTGCGGGAAAGGCTTCTCGCAACTGGGCAACATGAAGGAGCACGAGCGACACGTACACATCAAATCTGATAATTTTCCCTGCGAAGAGTGCGGAGCCAGCTTCACACGGTACAGGTCACTGCTGAAGCACCAGCGGATACACACGGGTGAGAAACCCTATCTGTGCCTGACGTGTGGTCAGAGGTTCTCCTGGAGTCATTGTCTCAATCGTCACATGAGGACACACACCGAGCAGCAGGTGCCAATGAACTTGTCTCAAGATCCTCTTAGCTGTGAAGCCACCACTGAGAAGAGCCAGAGTTGAACATATGTCCGAGGGTCATGGAAGCACATCATGTAAGATTTCTACATGGTGACTTGTTTTGATGATTGGTATCAAAGATATTTTTGTTTAATCATTTAGATTCACTTTTCCAAATCCTCTTTTGGACCACTAATAACAGGGACTGATCACTTCAGACATGGACATGTTCTCGCCAAGAATCATCAGAAAAAGTTGCTTTTTATCAGCGCACTTTCCTCAATGCTTTGACTTTAAAGGACATTTATTCCCTGCATGTGTAAATAACCCACCTGCAGACAGGTGACATGAGACCTGCTTCCATTCAAGTGTATACTGTATTACTATTCAGATTTGTAACAAAATCATTTACGCTACAAATACGACTGTGCAAGGTAATGATGCGGCGGGAGGGAATATTTAATCGCTTTATCAAGACTATTATTTCATATATGTTTATACCTTTTGTGTTCTTAACCCAAATTGTTTGGACTTCTGAAGTTCGGTTAAGTGTCTTCAAACAACAGAGCTGACCAGTGTGCTCTTCTTGTTCGCACTGCTTTTACTGTTATTTCATACAACAAGGGTGCTTCATTGTTGGGGTGTTTGCATCTCTGAAGTGCATGTCATAATGAACCCCCATTCCTCATTTATTCTTCACATTTCAATTCAACATACTTTCATACTGTTTTACTGTACTGATTGCTTCATTCACGTGACTGTAACTGGTGTTGAAATATACATTAAAAAGTTCTGCTGATACATTATTTTTAAGTGAATTACATTACTTTAAATTTTATTTTCTCGGTAAAAGGGTTAGAGTATTGAACTATCCAAATGATAATTTAGATTATGAGTATTGGGCTGACAAAACTCCATTTCTGTTCAACCGCTGCTTCCTCGGGAGATATATGGGGGACACCCTGGAAAAAGGTCGCCACTCCGACGCTGGCTACATACACAGTATCTCGTCTCACAGGTTGTCCACTATTGCTTTACTTTCAGAGTCCAGTAGGTGGCGCTCCCAGCTCAATGATCCTCACGTAAATTACGGTACTAATATACTTTCGCGGAAGGTTATTAGTATAAACAACACTGAATAACACTTCTGGTGTCACTATTACTTTTAGTTGACGTTTGTTGAATCCATTGTTGCTCAAGGTTTAAGCCTCCAATGATGTGACATGAACTTAAATCGCTTGAGATGAAAGTGTCTGCTGAATGACCTGTATGGAATGTAATAATGAAAATGAAAGCGTTATCGGACAATGAAAGGCAGCACCGACTGATCAAAGCTTGGGCGAATAAGAAAAGAAAGGAGCAGCTGTAGAAGCAGTACAAGCGACACACAAGTGGAACATATACTCATGAAGCGTCATGTCGATTGACACTCAGGGCATTTTAAATCTTGAACTGGAATCTGCTTTAGGATTCAACGGTAAATCGGTCAACGGATGCGTTTGTTTGAGAAACATGTCGTTTGAATCGGAATAAATAAATAATATTGGGTTGAGAATCTTCGATATGGATGCATGATTCACGAGAAGGCAGAAGTGAAAAAATAGCTATAATTAAACACTAATTATATAAGAATAAAGTCCCAAGTTCTCTCTTTTCCAAGCTTGCTAGAAAAGGATCGCTGCAGTTTTAAAGTGCCAGAACTGGTCTTACACCAAGGTATCCTGCAAGGGTCATGCCAAGTGTAAGGGCATGGTTACTGTGAGCCTTGTAGGGTTTGGAAACCCCAAAATAGACCTAAATAAACTGCACTCCATTCAATTGGGTAACTGTTGACTACACAAATTCTTCATTTCTGTAGGTTATGTGCTTTCTGGTCTCTGGCTTCACCCCGACAAGCAGAACCTGGTCTACCCTCTGGGAAACACAGTGGTTATCAAGAGGCTTAGTGATGGCAAACAGGAGTTCCTTCATGGACACACGGACAACATATCCTGCCTCTCTGTGTCCAGAAGTGGGAAATATATCGCCTCTGGTCAGGTCTTCGTCATGAACAGCAAGGTACTGCCGACTGAGGTCAATGGCGGGAGTCTGTTTTTCTAGTTTCAGGAGCGATAGTTGGGTATTTCACTGTCTTCACCTCACTGTCTGAGGGCTTCCTTGGTTGTATCTTCCAGTTAGACCATTGTTAATGATTGAACTCAACCTAACTGTGGTTCTTAGTGATGGTGTAGTGATGAAGATAAATGGAGGAATCTTGGAGAAGAAAGTGCTTGAACGCAACACTTTCCTGCTGTTGTAACTCAAGAGTCTCTCATTTACTCTGTCAATGTATAGTGTGCTCCCCTCTGTTTATTTATTTGCATCAGACATTCTGGTTTCCTGGTTTCCCACAGTCCACAAATGTAAAGCGGTTTCAGTGGCTCTACATGTGCCTCACACCCCAGGTAGCTGGGATATGCTCCCAACTCCCAATAGACTAGAAGCTCATGCAAAAATGTCGACTGACCTGCTTTCTATCTATACCCACCTTCCTTCAAGCCTTTCATCGCAGAGACCATTGTTAGGATTTAAATATGCACCACTTGTGCTTCCTTCTGTTTGAGCCTTGGCCGATTTAAAATTTTGGATATGCTTTGGTTCGCCAGGCTCCCCTGTTTGTCTGGGACTACGCTCAGCGAGCCGCCCATGGGAATTTCCAGCATCACAAAGGGAAGGTGGAGGCGTTGGCCTTCTCCCCCAGTGAAACGTACCTGGCTTCTCTCGGGGGTCTGGATGATGGCAGGTATTCGGTAGATCGGTGTCAAGTCAGAGAAAAGGCATTTCTAGTTTTGCAGTGTAAAAGTTTATAAAGGTAAAATAGCTTTAAACTATGAAAACCCATCAGCTTCTGTTGACTATTAGTCCAGTCCTTCTCTTGCTAATGGAGTTCTTCTCCCCGTAGCCTTGTACATCATGTCTAGATTCCAAATCAAAGTCCAGACACTGCAGTTGAGTATTGAGATGAACATGAAAGACCCCACTCCTAATGCCCGGCCGTATCTCTGTGATTCCCCAGCATCGTGATTTGGGACCTGAAAACAAAGCAAGCCATCAGCGGGGGTCCGGCGTCCGCCGGCCGAGTCGGCCAGTCCTTCACTGTGCGTTTCTCCAACACGAATGAAAACATTTTCATATCGGCCGGTTGGTGAGTTGTTAGGAAATCTGAGTCGAAAACAAGCTGCGTATTGTGAGTATTGTTGCTTTTGAATTCTGTTTTTGTGCAGTGAAACATTGCGGGTCTGGGAGTTGGACCTGTCCAACAAGAAGATTATCCCGACCGAGTGTAAGACGGACAAGTTGAAAAGGATAATGACATGCGTTGAGGTATTTCATCTCCGTGATTTGTTCGCTTGTTTTCGAAGGAGAATGTGTTTTGTTTTGTAAAAACTCCTTAATTCCCCTTGTTTTGATTCTCTCTATTGTCAGATCTATTCACTTACAACACATTTCAAACATTTGCATACAATAAAATACTGTGATACTTTATTGCATGGTATTGTACCTGTATTTTTGCTACATACTTGTTTGTCTAATATCATCTTGATATTTATGTGGGCTGTATCAATATTTAGTACATAGATACTTGGAAAAGCTTCTGCATTTGTGAGGCATTTAATACTAACATTTTCTTTCTGTACACTGGAGTTATTTTGTTGATGAGTGAAAAATTCCTCTGTTGCACTGTGAAATTTAATAATAATAAACTCAGTTTCATGCACATCATATTGTACTGCTTTATCGAATTGCTCAGCCGCAAAAGGGAGGATTGCTCTCTCCGGGTAAGGAATGAGTCCCTGCCTCAAGTGGAGAAGCTTTAGTATCTTGGGGTCTTGTTCTTGAGTGGGGGGGTAAGGGAGTTTGAGATTGGTCGGTGAATTGGCGCTGCAGGGCCCATATTGCAGTCGCTGTACCGCAAAGCTCTGGATTGTTTTGGTCTTAAAAATCCAAGTTGAACAGTCACTCCCTTTAATAATGGCATCATTTTCTACCTAGATCTCAAAGGACGATAAACACATCTATTGTGGTACAACAACTGGCGACATCATGAAAGTCAACATGGATAGGAGGCACATGAGCCATTACGGTCCAACCAAGACCAAATACCACATGGTACGTGGAGCCGATCAGACTGCTCTGTGTTCATTTGATCAGAGTTCCACCATCTTTTCTTGTTCAGGGAGTCACAGCCTTGAAGCTTCTGGAGTCAGGCGAGCTGCTCGTAGGATGTGGATCCGGTGCTTTTGTTCTTTGTTCTGCAGATGACTTTAAAGTTCTCAAGTAGGGACCTCCACCATATACTGTTTTAGACGGACGTCTATCTCAATAACTGCATTTACTGTTCGCTCAAATTGTGACTCTGCAGAAAACTCCAGCTGGATAAAAAGGTGACCTCCATCACGGCGAGAGGGAACGATGAGAAGTACTTTCTCGGCACAGAGGCGTCACACCTGTATCACTTCAGTTTGGATGACTTTAATGCTGACCTCTTGAGCTCCTGCCACAACAGAGCTGTGACCGATGTTGCCATGCCATGGTGAGTAAATTACAAGGCCAGGCATATATATATATATATATATATATATATATATATATATATATATATATATATATATATATATATATATATATATATGATAAGGTCTATAAGCCACAGGTGCTGTGGTGCTGTCTGCGCTGTAGAAAGGTCAGTGTATATATATATATATATATATATATATATATATATATATGTGTGTGTGTGTGTGTGTGTGTGTGTGTGTTGTGTATTACTATTTGAATTGAAGTACAAGTCAGTCACTTCTTCGGTCTCTAGTTTCTGTTTTCCCTCATTTCCCTGTCTGTTTTTCTGGCCCCCAAAAAAAGAAAAAATAAAATGCTTTTATATTTACATGTTTTATAACTAAGATTTTCACCGCTTTAAAAGGTCTTACAATACCAAATGAAACACAGGTAACATTTTTAAGAATATAATGGATGTAATTCCCTGTTCTTCTCCTTGTTTTCCAATATTTACGTTACTATTTCTCTAGAGCACATTTTCATGTGTTTCAGTGAAAAACCGGAGATATTTGCGACCTGCTCTGAGGGAGACATCCGGTTATGGCACACCAAGAGCCCCATAGAGCGGCTTCGAATCACTGTGCCCAACGTCTTCTGTAACGCCCTGGAGTTCATGAGGGATTCCCAAAGCATCATCAGTGGTAGGAACGTCTCTAAAACTGTTTAATATTAGTGTCTGATTTTTTTTTCTGAATTGTCTACATTTTTGCAGCGTGGAATGATGGCAAGATCCGAGCATTTTGTCCCCGCAAAGGAAACTTATTGTTCACCATTCATAATGCACATAGCATGGGTGTGACAGCCATCGCTGGAACAAGTGACTCCAGGAGGATCATCAGTGGTGGAGGAGAAGGCCAGGTAGACTTGTAGGTCATGTGACATCACTGATCAGACAGATGGCTTTGTTTTCTTTCTTAGCCATTTTATTGTTTTTCCCCCTGCGTTGCTCCTAATAGGTCGCAATGGCATTATTTTTGTAGAAGTAATGGTCATCCAATGGTCCAGCATCCAGACTGACTCATGAAACAAACTGGGCAATGTTCTGAACTTGAATGATGAACTCCTCACATCTTTTATTTACATTAAAGTGCTTTAAATGAGCCGTTTTTGCCGATGTGTTAGAAGTTCCGACACCACAGCTGGTCTCAGCTGCTTCCTCTCTTCTCTGGCTCTCCAGGAGATCGGCTCTGTTAGTGGAGCTGCAGACACACGGCCGAAAACAATGCATTTTGAGTGCTTTAAGGCAAATAAAACACCTGTGATTTCATCAGTTTGATGTAAAAAGGCTCAATTTATGGTCTGTAAACATCCTGTTTAGCCTGTAAACTTCCAGAAATTAGCCCCGTCCTTGAATAATTTATTTTCTCCTTATTTATACAATTTTATCAGCAAAATTAAAGTTAGATCTAAGCCATATATTCAGGTATCTTTTTTTGCTTTTGGCCCCTCTCAAGAGTCACAGTATATAATATATTATCCACCTCAAAAACCATGGTCAAAAACAGTGGTGTTAAAGCCCCCAGGCTTGTTACATATGATATAACTGTGTCATCTGCATCTTATTTGACCCCAAAGATTTGTGTCTGGGTACTGACACAGAACAACCACAAGCTTCTGCAGTTCATGAAGGAGCATAAGGCGTCGGTGAACTGCATCAAAATCAGAAGTGACGACAAAGAGTGCGTCTCAGTCAGCTCTGATCGTACCTGCTTAATCTGGGATTTAGTGTGAGTACTGCCCACTTCTCTATACATTCTTTCTCTTTATATATATAAATATGTATATATATATATATATATATGACTTTTGCAAATATTTATGTATCTTTTTGATGTGTTATCATTCTACTTTAATACATTTATTTCTGCATCTCACTATAATGTTGGCGATAGCATCATGTTATCACAGACTTTTCTTCTAGAAAGGGGGATTATGTCCTGCATGACAGATTAGAAATGAACTGTATGAACTGTAGTCATTCCTTTCTAGGCGATTTGTGAGCCTCCAGCTAGTCACCGCCAACTCAGTGTTTCAGACGCTGTGCTACCACCCCGAGGAATTCCAGATCATTATCAGCGGCAGCAACGGAAAGGTATTTGATTTGGATTCATTTCCTGATCATGGAAATTCGGTGGGATTTCCGCATGGTTGGACAAATGAAAAATCAGTCAGCATCAGTTAAATAGTTGCATAAAATGTCGAACAACACTACAAGACAGAACACAACGAATCATTCTAAAAATATATAATTATTATTATATTATTTAAAAATGTGTCAAACGTCCAGGTGGTGTGAAATAGAAATAGAAAACAGGCGTGAGGGCTGACGCGGCACTTGACTACTGTCTACAGCTACAGTCTGATGTCATGTGTTACCTGTATTAGCTGTGCAGGTCGTATATGAATACATACAATTCTCTGTGGAGTTGTGTATCTTTACACGACCAACTTAAACTTGTATACAAACTTCTCATCCAGGTGACTTTTTGGGACTTAACTGTGACCACGACGGTCAGAGAAATGATGGTGACGCAGGCCGGAGCCATCTATGGCATGGATATCACCAAAGATGGAAAATACTTTGTCACAGGTGAATACATGTGAACATTGGGCTCCATATTATTATTATCAAATCATAACTGACACGTTTATTTCCGTGACGGTTCAATTTATTTATAAAAGAGGCAGATTTGCGTTATGTTTTCTTTTGAAGTCAAATGAAGAACGTCTTTTTTGTCTGCACTTTTCAATTCGCCAGGTGGAGATGATAAATTGGTGAAGGTTTGGGATTACATCGCAGGATCTATATCCCACGTAGGGATTGCGCATGGGGGCAGCATCACCAGTGTCAAAATCTGTTCGAGAAGCCGAACCCTGATCAGCACCAGTGCAGATGGAGGTATTCTCCGCTGGAAGTTCCCGTATGCCCCGCCTCCACCTGAACAGTTCTAGTTCCAGAACAGTTCCTTTTTTTTTTTTTTTTACAAAAAGAAAATCGTTGTGTATGCAATAAAACAACTTCTACTGTCTCTGCCAATCTTTGGTTTTCATTTTCTGTCATTACAAAGTTCAGTGAACTCAGTGAAAGTACAAGGAGGACGAGGATTGCATCATACTGTGGGGATCAGAAAAGATGCTCGGCCATGAAACTACATCAGCTGGGTTTGATCCTCTATTCTGTTGTTTCTTTGCTTTGAATTAAAATTTCTTTTGTATTACATGCCTTCAAAAACTTCAATCATAATAAAATTACTCATTCCAGTCAAATATTCTATTTCTTTTACAATTATAAAAATACAATCCTATTAAGTTTCATCAATATAAATTGCTTCCCGTCTGTCTGGCGTTGGTTCTCACGTTTAAATCACAAGTCATGACCCAAGTCGATTAAAGAATATGTGATTTCAACCTCATATTCGATACATTGAAGCTTTCGTAAAATAAAAGCTGATCATTTTTGACCCAAAAAAACATTCCACTTACTGTAGTCAACTGTATTTTTAAATAAACAGCTTCACCAAATATTGTGATAACCCATCCACTTTTTCTCTGTTTGGGTTGTGGGGTAAACATGCGGATGTTAACTGGCTTAGTTATGAGTTTTGTTGTAAGTTTTTCCAACTGTTACGCTTCTTTCTATCGTCACAGGTCCACGCGCAAGAATGCTCATACTTCGCCTCGAATTATTTTTGCAGATCCAGCCAGGACACTGAATTGGGGGTAGAACAAGTGACTACATTCAAATAGGTTGAGTTATTCTTGTAGGTGCAGGTGATTACGCAACCAAAAGTGTATTTTTGACCGCAGTGCACTATGTGTTTTGTTTTGGGTGGACACTCTGCTAGAAATAATTTGTGGCTGACTTTTCCTCTCCTGTTTGTTGTTGCTAAGTAACGTGTGTTACTTGTATGTGTCCGGGGGTCCGCCACTTAAAACAGCGTCGCCCCGTTTCGGAAGATTTTATTATTATTATTGTTTGTTAGTCAGAACAAGGAAATTAATTTAAAATACAATTTCTTTTTTTGTCTTGTCAACAATGGCTTCGGAGACGCAGGGGGTCGCTAACCTTGAATTAGAGTCTGCCATTGGATTCAACGGTAATTGTCTCTCTTTCGTGTTTAATTGTGTTGCAGGCGTGACATTAAATTTAGCATAAAGACAATGACTTAAACTTAAAATGAAAAAAGGCTGACTTCTCAGACTGTTAAATTTGTGATCAGCCTTTGTTTTTTATTTTATTTTATTTTATTTTATTTTATTTTAGTAACAGCACTTTATTTTGAAGCACTTTCCGAGTTGGTGGAACCCCCACTGACCGTGGCAATAAATTCTATTCTGATTCTGATTCAGATTCTGATTCATCTGCGTTCAGGTCGCGTGTTCTCTGGTCTCTGGCTTCATCCCGACAAAGAGAACCTCGTCTATCCTCTGGGAAACACTGTCATCATCAAGAGGGTGAAAGATGGGAAGCTGGAGTTCCTGCAGGGCCACACAGACAACGTGACCTGTGTTGCTGTTTCCAGAAAAGGCTCTTTTATTGCCTCTGGACAGGTGAACTTCATGAATCACAAGGTATATCTCAGGACTCTTTTGTTTTGCTTTTGCTGTTGATCCTTCTCATCCAGGTTACTTTTAGACTCGGAGACCAGCCAAAAGTGTGAGGCTAAATATTCCCTTTTTTACTGCAATGGGTTTTTCTGCAGCTCAGGCTCTTAACAGGATCAAACCATGAACCATGAAAAGCTTGAGCAATCCAAACACACTGTCCACCACGGTGTTTTACTTATGTAACAGCAATACAAAACCGAAAATACACAAATAATACAAATACAAATCCATGCTGTTGTCAAAGAAATTGAGATAATAAGAAAATAAAATAAGAGAAACAATATTACAGAAGAAAATCTCATGATAGTGATGGTAAATAAAAAAGCAGAGTGAGATGGTGTCACATGAAACCTGGTCCTCAGGGCTGTGTTTCTGCGTTAGATTGTAAGAGGATGGGTTTGATTTTTGCTGGGGAATTTAAGGAAACATATGAAAATGAATAGGACGCCATGATCACGCACTACACATTGCATTCAGGAAGCTCGTGAGTTCTGTGTTTGACTTCATGTGGAGACAACTTTGTGGCATCCAACTGGTATTTTGTAAGTCTATGAAGTCATTCATTTCCTACAGTGTGTTTTTTGTTGTTGGATGTTTTATTCAACAGGCTCCTCTCATAATTTGGGATTATGCAAACCGGGCCATCTATGCCCTATGGGAACATCACAAGACAAAGGTAGAAGCTTTGGCATTCTCTCCAAATGAAAAGTACCTGGTTTCCCTCGGAGGTCTGGATGATGGCAGGTACAGTGAACGCCTTGTTTTAGGTTTATTTGGAGTTGAAAAAGACATTTTACATCAAATATTTCATTAGCTTCAGGCAGTAACAGAAACACTTGAAAATTCTCTGAAATATATGACAAAATATTAAATAGGAATAAGCTGTAGCAGGATGTTTTTAAAACTTTGTTTTTGTTGTTGCTTTTCTTAGTAAGTAAGACGGTTTTTTGTTTCGGAAACCTGTCCTGGTTTAATGCTTTTAAGGCTCGCTCTTAAATCACATTGTTCATTATTGTATTTCCAGCATTGTGATTTGGAACATTGAGACAAAGCGTGCAATCTGTGGATGTCAAGCTTCCGCTCAGCATGTCGGTCAGTGCTTCACCGTTCGCTACTCAAACACAAATGACAACATTTTCGTCTCAGCCGGGAAGTGAGTATCGATTCAGCTGAAATTGTGGTGTTAAAAGTCTGTATGATCTGAATGTGCTTTGCTTGTTTTGGACAGTGAGACGCTGCGTGTCTGGGAGCTGGATGTCGCCAGCAAAAAAATCATCCCCACTGAGTGTAGAACTGACAAGCTGAAAAGAGTTATGAAATGCATCGAGGTATTTCATTCTTTTTAAAAAAAAACAAACTTTTCATCACCACAGTATTAACTTGCGTTTATTCACAACAGATCTCAGAGGACGATCAATACATTTTCTGCGGCACCACGACGGGCGACATAATGAAAATCAACATGAACATGAGACGCCTGAGCGGCTGTGGTCCTGTCAAAACCAAGTACAACCTGGTACAAGTGCTTTATTTACTGAGTGCTGTGCTTCCCTTCGCTGGGCCTGGCTTCTGTGTTTGTCTGTGTTACACACACTGGATCTGTTCTCTCCTATCAAGGGAGTCAGCGTCATAAAGATACTGAAGTCAGGTGACCTAATTGTCGGGTCTGGATCTGGCACTGTCGCGCTATGCTCTGGGTCAAACTTCAGAACTCTTAAGTGAGTTTCACTTCAGGTTTTATAATCCCTTGACTCAGGCAGTCATTACAAACTGTAGGAAGTGAACTGGAGAGATTTATCTTTATCTTTGTGACCTCACATAGAAAAGTCCAGGTGGAAAAGCGGGTGACCTCGATCACGATGACTGGAGGTGATCAGAAGTGTGTCATCGGAACCGAGGCTTCCCATATATACGGGTTCCACTGTGAAGAGTTCAAAACTGAGCTCTTAACCTCCTGTCCGACCAGAGCTGTCAAAGATGTGGCCATTCCCTTGTGAGTAATAAAGACATAGGCAGAAAATGGCTTCTTTTAAGAAATGAAAATATTATTTCACCCATGACATAAACCAAGAAATGAATAGTTACTTTGTCATTCCTTGTTATCTGCTAGAAACACAATATATATTTGTGTAACTCCACGAACATCTTGGCTACAGAATACATTTTCACAACCACGTTTGACATGAAATTTCTCTTCTGAAAAGTTTGCTTTATTAAAAGTACAAGTGATCAAAAGCCTTTCTGATCAGGTGAGATCAGAGCAGTTTTCATAGGACAAGTGAAGTTGTTTGTGGATGTGAAAGTCATATTTGTGGCTCAAGTGCTGAAATATATATATAGAAATCGCTGGAAACATACAGTAAGAACCATCTTTGGATGATAGCTTACAGCTGAGTGTTCCTTTATCATCAGTGTAAACAAAGAGACTTGTCTGTTTCATTGTAGTTATTTCATGTGTTCATAGTTATTTCAATTATCCATGTCAGTCCTCGGTGGTTTGTTCAACCACATGGTGTAGTCACCATATTTTCCTTGTTTCAGTTGCACATGAAGGCAAATATAAAACTATTTTCTTCACAAGTATGGTGGTAATAATCAAACAACTTTCTATTTTCGCCGTCAGCGGAACGTCTGAGATTTTCGCCACCTGCTCTGAGGGCGACATTAGACTGTGGAAAATCAACAAGTCAAAGGAGCTGCTGAGAATCACTGTGCCCAACATGACATGTAACTCCCTGGAGTTCATGATGGACGGACACAGCATCATCAGTGGTGAGGACGCCTCCGGAGTCTGGAAGTCTCGACAGGGTTCTCTCCATCTGTGGTTGCACCAATATAGCACTAAGGCTGGGTATTAAATTCATATCCATATCCCATCACAACCCATTTTCATTTTAGACAGAGAGTGACAGGCGCAGTTGATGTAGCCTGAACTTCATTCCTGCTGTTGCAAAGTAGTGCAAAATGATATTTTATTTTTAGTTGTTTATGCAATGAGGTAATGTGTGCACATGAGGGGGTGTAGCTAATATATCAATGGGGGTTTCTGGTCTCTACCTTTGCGGTAGGGTAAGCATCTTAGTCATCCGGGAGACTCACAACTGTCAGTCAGGCTGCCTTCTCAACATCTCCATGGTGAGGTGTTCAAGTCTCGGCCTCTTTGCTCTGACGGACTGGACCTTGAAAACATAGACACCCTTGCATACATTACATTGTTGGATGTGGAAACCTGGAGATGGAATTGTTCAGAATTGTGTTCGCTAGTTAAGCGTGTTAGCATGCTGACCTGCGTCTCTCATCCAGCCTGGAACGATGGCAAGATTCGGGGCTTTGGGCCGGAAAGTGGATGTCTGTTGTTCATCATTCATAATGCACACAGTAATGGGGTCACTGCTGTCGCCGGAACCAAAGACAGCAAGAGGATTGTCAGCGGAGGCGGAGAGGGCCAGGTTAGTTATTCTTTCTTGACTCACCATAATTTGCTTCCACAGAATCAAAACATCTCACTGCTTAAGAATGTATAGCCTTTTCAATGGAAGTGTTTTCCCCTGTCGTTGTACTGCAGGTGTGCGTTTGGGAGCTGACGCAGCCGAAGCCTCGACTTCTTCAGTTCATGAAAGAACACAGAAGCTCTGTGAATTGCATCAAAATCAAAAGCGATGATAAGGAGTGTGTCTCGGTCAGCTCTGACCGTACCTGCATCATATGGGACTTAGAGTGAGTCGCATACGTGTCCTTAGAAAAACTGGGTAAAACAACTGCTTCGCAGCGTAGCTGGCTGGAAGTAGTTCTATACTTTCAATAGAATAGAGTGGCTCTCATGAATGGGTTTTGTCACTTTGGTTCCGTTGCAGGCGATTTGTCAGCCGTCAGTTGGTGACAGCCAACTCCATGTTCCAGACGGTGTGTTACCACCCAGAGGAGTTCCAGATGATCACAAGCGGCACTGACGGAAAGGTGCGTTTCACATGTATTTATCTCATATTGACAGCATATTGCATGTCTGTTTCAAATGCAGGACTGTTGAGGAGCGAGAGACAATGGTGGCTGAGTCTTAGAATACTTCAGGATTACGTCAAACTGTGTGGAGCGTAATCACTTGGTGCAATGTGATTCTGAATTAATTGAAGAACCAAATAAAGTGGATTGAAGTGTGAAGCACTTCACTCATTTGAGTTGGTAATGAAATCCAATTTGCCAATCTATGATACAATGAATCACACATCTTTCAACTTAGAGTTTTCATCTTGGTTTTAACTCCTTATGTTTTCCAGTCAAGGTGCATTTTTGGTTCTCAAACTTGTGTGTGCTTGAGAATCAAAAATCCTTGTGAATCCTTTCAATCGGCCATTTAGGTAAACGCCGCGGCGAAATTTAGGCCGTCCTTGAAAGCGTAGGAAAATCCTGCTGCTAAAGTAACCGTGAATGTGCTTATGTAAGCGTCTTATATGCCTTTCACAACCGTTTAACAATGTGAAATGAAAGCTGCTGTGACAAAAATCCCCATTCTTTGAAGCGTGGTTGGCCCGGCCCCACAAAAGGTGAGAAGTGTACCGGTGGGTTGCATCGCTGCAGCTTAAAGCAAATGAAGAACGGACTGAGTGGAAGACAGAGAGAGGGAAGGACTCGTGGAATGGGGAGTGTTGTGTAGTTGGTGCCTTCCTGCGGATGTGCCACCCAAGTGCCAGTCAGATCCACCATCTGCTCAAGCAAGGACACAGGCACTCTGTCTGCTAGAACAAATACCTACACTCTCCTCGCTCCTTCTCCACTTAGACTTTCTGCATCCAAGTATAGCAGGCGGAAAAAAGGACAGCCGCCTTACTCTACTACTCTACTACTCTTGAGTGTGTCGTGGAGTGTCACAACTGTGGATCATTTAATGCAGCCTTGCTTCCTGATCCTTTACCTATTGTCTTTCCCTTCAAGATATACAATAGTAAGAAAGCGACCTGTTTGAAGGCGATGCATCTGGATTTCCAGCCGAGAGTTTGGACTCGCCCTCTCATTTCATTTCCCTGTTGTTCTTTGGTTTCACCGTTATTTACAGTGCAGATTCTCAATGAAGGCATCGAAGCTACAAGTCAACACATATAGTGAAGGTTCTTCAAAACAGCCACCCGTTGCTTTGCGGTGTGTAGTGAGAAGGCGTGTCCAAGCTTTTTGACTGCATGTTAAGAGAAGACGACGAGTGGATTCAACAAATGAAAGCCTACGATTTATGTCGTCTGAATAATTATGAGGCTAGATCAGTGACAACTTACCATGGCATTTAAAAAATATTGCCTGAAAAATAATATTTGCAGTGTAAATAAATAAATAAATAAATAATAATAATAATACTAAATTGAACTGGAACATTTTGTTGTAAGGAAGAAAAAACACAATGGTGTTAAAATGTAAACAGTAGTCATTTTATTATTTTCAGCCAATCTATATATATATATATATATATATATATATATATATATGTATATATATATATATATATTTCTATTCCAGTATTATCTATCTATCTCTCTCTCTCTCTCTCTCTCTATATATATATATATATATATATATATATATATATATATATATATATATAATACTATTATACTACCTTTCACTTTGCACTAGAGTTGAAATTCTTTTTTGATTTTAGCACTTTCTCTATCAAGTATACATGATTTGGTGGTAACGTTACACTTAACAGACCCTGTCTCGCTACCAAAAAGTGCAAATAAATGACTATATTGTATTGGTTGCTTGAGTCCTTGGCTCCTGCACTGACTTGAGTGGTGTCATCATCTGTCTGTGATGTCACTTTCAGAGCCAGTGTCTACAGTGTGGCATGTAACACTAACAGTTTAAACAGGAAAATGAGATGTGATTCTCAACCAATTTCTATACCTCAGTTTTAATTTTCGACAAAACTTTTATCCCAGCGATATGAGAGAAAATGTTAAGTAGGACACTGAGCAGTGAAGCCCCACCATAGAAAGGCTGTACTGCTTTATAGGAAACTATAAATAAAACGATTTGTTACGGAGCCTTTTGTTGCTCTTCCCTTCCAAAACCAGCAGAATGATTCTTCACAATGATTACGTCCCCGCTCTTGTGTCGCCCTCACCAAACAAAATTAAATCTTGTCTCTCAGGCTTGTTGCAAAGATGCCATGTGTAAACACTTGAAGAAACACGTCTGAAATGAAGCCTCCATAATTTAGAACTTTTGTTTTGATCACTCTCCTGATGTAAACATTTTCATGTCTCTTAATCTGCATCGTAAAAAGAGCATTCCAAGGGTGTTTTTTATGAAGAGATCCTTAGTACTCTTATGCAAATAACCTTGAGGTGTGTGTCACTGCACCTCAAAAATATCTGCCATCAGTGCTAAAAATAACTTCAGTGACAACCTGGCGAAACCAAAGGCTTTTATGTCGGCTTCAAGGCCCAGGGATTATTGTCATTCTGTTTAGACAACTGAGCTCAATCTTTAGGCTTGTTAGAGTTCAGATATATTTTGATATTGTTGAGGATGAAAAAGATATTAGGTGATTACAGACTGTGTAACGGACAGAAGTATTGGTACTAAATAGAGTGTGTACAAAGAACATTAAATGTTGTCACTGAAAATATCAAAGCTACGGGTAGAAATGACCAAAGGTATCTTCTTTACAGCAGCTGAGACGTGCAGCACGGTGATGTTTGGCTCTCATGAAGAGGATGAGGGTCTTCAACATGGAAGACAGCTTCACTTATTGTCTCCAGAATATTAAAAAGGCTTCCACTTTAAATCACTATGTCTACTCTCAGTAGATCAATTAAGTACTTGCTTATTATAACTGCGGTGCTGTTAAGTGTGAACTTTTCCAGGGTGATGTATAGTCAGACTCAACAAGAAGTGGTTTATTTATGGATAAATATGTTCCTCAGTTTATTCATGTTCATTTCTCGTCGTCTTTTCTGTAAAACCATCTATTTAGTCAAAGTGGTTTCTGTTTGTCGTGGTCTTTCTTATGTAACAGTACAGCCATAATCTGAAATTTTATTACGAAGTTAAATGTGGCTCAAATTTAATGTTCTATTGGCAAAATCTGCTGCCTTTTTCCTCAACATTTTTCCTTAAACCAGAAGGAAGCACTTGACCTGATGACAGGTGCATGACATTTTATGAATCGACAGTTGCCCTGGATGTCTAAGTTCTTCGCCCACAGACTTCCGCTCACAGCAGTTCAAGTAACGCTTTTAGAGGTCTGACTTAAAACAAATGTTCATGCAGTCATTACGGGGATGCGTTAGCTGTCTTCGCGAATAGTGATGTAATAGTTTCATTGTGGAGGATCGGTGTTAAGACGTTAAATGTTTATGACATGAGTACTATGTGTCTCTCTCTTAGGTCACCTTTTGGGACTTGCACCTAGGGACAGCCATCAGGGAGATGGTGGTGACGCAGGGTGGAGCCATCAACGCCATGGACATTACACAAGACGGCAAACACTTTGTGACAGGTACGTTTCATTGTACGCAAATCTTCCCGTGCTGCGATAGGATTTCCCTGCCGTTAGGCACACCCTAGCGATGAGTATCTGTCATACATTTGTAATAGTTGGTTGAGAATCTATGCGATTTTTGAGATTATTGAATGTTAAGTGATATGCAATACATGCCTTTGGAAATATTTTAAAATAACATTGCGTTCGTACCAACCCTTGTATGTCTGCTGCCAGGATATTCCAAAACTTTAGGTGGTGGTGTAGCAAGAAGCTGAAGCCCACATTACTGATCAGAATGGCGAAAATCACAACAACAGCGTCTCTGCTGCTTCGAAAAGCAGAGCAGAGGGTCTTAACCTTTTTGATCTCAGGGCCCAACTTTCCCAGAACAAATGGACCCATGGCCCACTCAAGTTATAGAACTGATTCATTACTCTTGATTTAATTTGTGATCAATAACCATATTTCATCTACTGACACGTAAACAAACCAAAACCTTGTGAAATGACATGAAACCATGTGATCATCGCATAGATGTTTATTTGTCATCGAGAAGTCCAACCAGCAGCGGAACCAGGGGCAAGTCATTTTCATCAAATTTGCTAAAGAAAAAAAAAAGAATAAACTTGATGCAAACTGTTGAGAAATTTGTAGAAACTGAATACAATTATGATGATTATGATTATGATAATAAAACCATGTCTAAATATCATAAAATAAAAATGATATATTTTATTTAAACTCCAAAGAAAATACAACTGTAAAATGTAAAATGTTTTATTTATTTTCAAAACTGCTTCAACAGGCGCTTTCATGAACAGTTTTGGGGGGCGCCATCATTTTTTCTTTTCAAGAACTTCTTCATAGTTGTTTACTATCACAGATTTGCAGCTGTCATCTCAATTCAATGACACACTACTGCCACCATATGTGGCTAATGTATTAAAACTGAGCATCTTGCTACCCTCACGGCCCAAAGGTGTAAAACAAAACAACTTTCAGCGACCCTCAAGGGGGCGCTCACGGTCCAACCATGGGTCCCGGCCCTATGGTTAAGAATCACTGTAGTAGAGCATCAGTATTTGCAAATGCATACATGCTGAGAGGCAAATACTCCAGTTGCGTATTTATTTGTTTTTAAAAACAGCTGGATAAACATGTAAACGGGGCCCTAGTTGTCACAGATAGCATCAGTTATGTGGTGCTCCCTGCATTCTTGAATCAGGTGTATCCTTATGGTACCTCTTGAAAAGCTTGCATGTCTTGCAAGCTTGCTGGACATGTCGTGCTGAAGGATGTGAACATTGCCAACTCTGTCCCAGCCAAACAACCAACAGCAACCAGCCGCAGAAAATGATTGGGAACCATTTCAGGGCTTTTCATCTCTGCATTTCAATTCATGTTTTTGTGCCTTCCAGGTGGGAACGACAAGGTGGTGAAGGTGTGGGATTACATCGCGGGTGAAATGACCCATGTTGGCATCACACACGGTGGGACAATCACCAGTGTGAAGATCTGCTCCAACAACCGGACCCTTATCAGCACCAGTGAAGACGGAGCCATCCTCCGCTGGAAATTTCCTTTTCCCCTTTCTTCATAAAACACCAGAATCAGCACAGCAACAAAGCATCAGTTGTCTTACCAACGACTCTTGCTAGTTAGTCTACTATATATATATATATATATATATGCTTGAGACTTGGCCACAATAGAGTCCTCTCTCTTCTGCAATGGGAGAGAATAAGAAGGCATGCTGCTTGTGTACCATTGGTCAGAACTACTGCACATATACATAGTGAAGCTGCTGATAAGGTGAATAAAACCCAGCCATCAGGGGCTCCACCGTGGATCTCAATGGAACATGTGTCTCAAAGTCTAACTAAGAGAGTGAGTAAGGGAAAGAAGTCAGTTGGGTATTTGATGTCTGTCTTCATGCTGTAATAATGAAAATGTAATAAAGAAATTTTCTCATTTCTTCATTTCAAATGGGTTTATTTGATTTAAAAAAAATGCATCTGTAGTCAATTGTCCATTGTCACGGATGGAGTGATTTTTTTGCTCTCAATCCATTGAGTTCTTTATGAATCCATACATGAGCTTCAACTGACTTCTGCAGTTTTTGATCAAGAGCCACAAATGGCCCCTTGACCTCATTTGGAAAGTTAGTGATTATATGTAAGCTGAAAATTATTTATTTGCTTTTGGAGTTTGATATATATATATATATATATATATATACAAAAGCATCTGTTTGCTTTTGTTCAGGGATGTTTTTCACTACACAATGGCCAGGGTTTCCACTACTCTCAATGTACCTGAAATTCTTATAAAAATTGAAATTCTTATACAAATATTTTAAAGACATCAACAGAGCTTTAGTTTAAATAAGGTGATATAAAAACTTGAATATAGACACCATCGTGATTTATTGTGCCATTGTCAAACTGATGCAAAATAAACAATATTTTGTTGTTTTGTTGTTGTTTAAATGTATGTATGGGTCCATCATTTGATTCAGTAATATACCAAATTCATTCAAATTGAAAAATGTGGCTTCTTGTGACAAATATTTTCATACCATTAAACTGCGATTAATTGACATAAATTAAGTAGATTAATTAATCGAATTCCACCTATATATATATATATATATATATATATATATATATATATATATATATATATATATATATATATATATATATATATATATATATACACACACACACACATACACATTCCTGACTTATCCAAGTTAAAAAGCTAAAATAAATAAAGTAAAATAAAATACAGTTCTGACGTAAGTATATTATGACGAAGTATATCATTTCAAACAAAACGGATTTAATGTACTTTACTTAATATTGGTCAATAAGTTGTGTATTGTTTTGCAGACAGACGGAGCGGAGGGAGGGAAGACGGAACAGCCACGGTGAGTGAGTGGAAGAGCCACCGATGAGGAAGTGAGATTGAACCCGCGATGGAGCGCAGTTCCCCGGCTCCAGGAGAGGACTCGATACCCTGCCTGTCTGCGTGGACCGGTGACGGCGGCACATAGGGAGACACGCTGGCTGGTCAAAGAAACCATTTGGATGAACCATGTGCCTGCTCGGCGACTCGTGCTTTCCGGCTGAGCGGTGAGAAGTGACGCGAGGACCGCCGACAACAGTGTGGCAGACAGGTGCAACTCCGCGGTTTCCTTCTCTCTCGCCGCCCCGAACAGGAGCCATGGATTCCCGCAAGTCGAAGAAACAGGCGATGAAACCGAAAAAGCGCAAGGAAAAGAAATATAAGAGCGGGAGGTTCATGAGAAGGAAATCCTTGCGATCTTTTGGGGATTTCATGGGAAGGATACTCAAAACTTTGGGTACTTTGGCTCACTTTCGCGAAGGCAGACCGCCGGATGTGGAGGACGACGACGGCGGGTTCGGCCAGAGCGACACCGGCGGATTCAAAGATGAGGCGCCCGGGAAGAAAAGCTCCATTGTGTCGTCCCAGGGGTTGGTGAAAGAGCGACTGTCCGGGTGTTACGGCGACAAAACCCCCGGGGTTCTGGGGCTGAAGAACCACGGGAACACCTGCTTCATGAACGCCGTGGTTCAGTGTCTCAGCAACACCGACCTGCTGGCCGAGTATCTGGGCCTGGAGCGGTATCGCACGGATGTCTATCATCGCAAGGTGAACAGTGATTCTGCGGACGAGGAGCAGCAGACCACCCGGGGAGAGGTGACGGAGCAACTGGCCTCTCTGGTCCGAGCGCTGTGGACGCTGGAGTACACGCCGCAGCTGTCAGTGGAGTTCAAGGTGAGGACACCGGTCCAACATCCCTGTCAGTCACCCACACCAGCATCTATGGGATGTAACCAGGCGCATGGATCATGTTGAAGTAATACACAATTGAAATCGCCATACCACGTCCTCTCAGTTGGGACCAAACCTAGAGTTGCCTGCAGCAGGACTTTGACCTCTGACCTGACTGGGAGACATATTAATGTAGTGTGTTGAGCACAACATAAGTGAACAAGTCAACTCTTGGTCATGATGTTGTGTATTTTGTTTGCTTGATTTCTCCGAGCAAAGGTGAAGTCAGTCCTCTCAAGGTTGCAGATCACTTCAGGAGTGCTGCACAGAGTGGCGTCGGAGCAGCAGCAATTTGACCGCCGGGCCACTTCACTCCCATGAATCTTATCTGTCACACATACTTGCACTGTCTGATTCACCTGCTGAACATTTCCCGTCCTCTGCGGTTGTTTGTCAGCATTCCTCGCTAATCATGTGACTGATTCCCAGTTCATTCATTCTTATCAACACAGACACAGGTTACCGTGCGCTCGGCAAGTGGGTTAAAGGCCTGCTTAAGTTTCAGGAATGGATTGAACAAATATTGATCAGTTCTTCTATTAGTCTTAGAACCAGTAGTGGCAAGCAGAATTATGTATGAGGTGCTGCAGGCCCACCAGCTGCCTGTGGCACATGACACTTTGGTTTAGCAAGTGAGTAAACATTCGTAAAGATACATTCTGATCACTGTACATTTCTATTGTGATAAAAGTAATAATAAAGTAAATGAATCATTTATGATAAAAAAAGGTCTTTAGAACCAAACATGGCAGAGGTATTATCAAGTCATTATAATGTATAGTTTTTTTTAGAATTCCGACAGTGTAATGTTTATTTTTATCAGTTTAAAATCTAAGTGCCTTTTTTAAATTCTCAAAATAAATGCGCGAATAAGCAACAGTTTAACTCTCATGTCAGAATGGATGGGTTTTTGCATCTGTATTCAAACCCGCTTTTATCTTGAAGACTGTCTTCAGGAGATGATAGCATCTGTTTGTTTAAGCTACAGATAAACGTATATCTGGAAAGCGTTGGATGCTTTGATCCAGCTTGACTGACCCAGACAAGTTGTATCTTCTGCCTTATCTGCAGTGGCATCCCTATTTACACATGAAGCGAAGGCTTCTGTGGGATACTAGTGACCCTCTCTGAACCCAAAGTAGACGACGAGTACTGCCATAGCATGGTTTGATTTTAAAGTCTAATGAGCTCTGGCGTGTTGTAGTGTGTGTGATCGCACACACTTTTATTCCTCCTCATGCTTTGTCACATAAGGGCTGCATATTTCAAATATTACAGTATTTTTGAAGCACTTGTGTTCACAAAGTGCATAAGCCAGTCACACTGTTTTCAAGTAAGAGACCTATTATCACACTGTTTTCAAGTAAGAGACCTATTATCACACTGTTTTAAGTATCTGTATATACCTCTGAAGCTCTGAACTTTATTCGAGTCGAGTGACTAGTACTCACTGGTTAATAGTACCATAATTTGCCCTTAGGAAGCATTTAGTTTGTGGTATTTCAACCACATGAGCTTCATCTACATTCACTTCTGCTGCAATAATAGTCATTTCCACTGCAGGGATTGGCTGCACTCGAAGTCACGTCATGTTTTATGGAGCAGATTGGGTTCAGATGCCACTCTTTTTATGTCTAATGCCTGTAATTAATGTTATATGGAGTTAAAAGCAAGTGTGTCCTTCACTCCTCCTTCATTACCTTTCATCAGTACATCAACTCGGGGACTTCACCTCTCCTCGTCCCCCGGCGACGGTGGAGAGTGAATGGATGCTGCTGCATGTTTGAGTCTGGAACACAGACTTCCTGCTGAGAATCTCATCTGATGTGCACTTAGCGAGGGAGAGAAGGAGCGCAGGAAAACCGCTGCTCATAAACCTGTAAAATCCCCCCGACTACTTCGCTTCTCTTCCCACTTCTGATGTCTGTAATGTGAGCTGACATATTTGACAAGTGATGAAAAAAAGTTGTCTGCAATAGCAGCAGAAGGAAATCTTTCTCCCTTATATCCAAGAGCTCTGCTTCGCTTTCTGGTTCTTGGCCACTGGCTTATTAAGATCCAGTGGACAGCTCAGTCAAGCTGTCATTGTTGTGTCTTCCTTGACGTTTGGCCTTGAGCGTAAAGGTGCGTGTTTTTTCAGCATCTTTTCTCTGCTGAGCATATTCTCCTTTTGACCCAAAGGTTGTTAAAGCAGGGGAATTTTCTGGGGCTCAAATGAGAATTTTTTTTTATGTTTATTGTGCCTCAGAAGCTCACCAGGAAAGATGCTGCGGAAGTCTAAAGTAGTCCTCTTTGTCCTGGAAATGTGTGTCAGGGATGCCCGACGAGACTGATGGTTTGTTTTCACCCATCTGTCTCTGCTCCCTTATTCTCTGGCAGCACTTGAAGTCGCGGGCAGGTGCGTCACACTGGCTGGATCTTAAAGTTGTCAGGCAGATGCTCCTTTTAGTGAGATTCTTGTGTTTTTAGATAAAGCAGATGGTTTTATCAAATATAATTCTTTCAATTTATTTTAGCAGACAGGTGATAGATTCCTCTGTGTTCTTTGTATGTGAATAAATACTATAAAAAAGTAAAAAACAATGTGCTCAGAATTCCAATTTGGTCGCTAATAATCTTTAACACAACTAGCATTAAAGTGTGAGCAGAAAACAGATGAATGTTTGCTTTTTGCTCTTAATTGTGGAACTAAATACGGAGTTTTTGAACTCCAGCTGTTATTCCATTGTAGCGCTATTATCCAGCAACAATGCAGGATTCAAAGCTGATTATTTTCACCATGTCTCATCCCTCTGTATTTCTGTCTCAAATTTACATTTGGGAAATCCATGTTGCCTTGCTCAGTGTTGACTCACTGCCACCTCACTAAAGGATTTCCAAAAATGGTTCTACACATATCACAGACTTAATTGTCGGCATCTGTCTGGAGGAGATTTATGTTACTACTGTGATCATTTTTGAGCTGAAACTGATTCATTCATGCTGGAATCCCTGGCCGACAGACAGTTGAGAATGAATGAGGGAGCGAACGTACAACTCCCTGCTACGCCCAGGTTGTACCTTAAGCTTTCCTTCCCAATAAAAGAACCTGAAAGATGTTTACGTAACCTGCGACCCAGATCTGTCCTCAGCTGATCAGAGGTCAGCTACAACTCATCGCTTGTTTGCAGAGACGTCCTAAGTTAAACATTGTAGTCAAACTTCCAAGCCCTTCTGACCCTCTTCAATTATACTGTCGGGTTTATGCAGGGACGGAAACTCCACTTAGCTAAATGGTCTGTGAATCAACAAAGCAACAGCGACTAAGCAAACAAAGCTCACAATGATTCTTAGAATGGTTTTTACTGTTGGCTGTGTCTTATGCCACTCTGTTACACATTGATGTGTAATGGGGTTGGCACAATTCAGTGATGCCAAGTCATGCACTGGCAATATGGTCATGTTGTTGGCGATATCTCTTGTACCCTGTATCATTATTTAATACATCCTCTCTTCCCTGGAATGAGTGGATGCTACTGAGACAACTTTGCCATGCATCTAGTTCTCTATATGACGTGTTTGGTCACATTAAATAATGACTTTCGTTGACTTATATTGACATTATGGAGTTAGAGTGTCAGAATCTATTGTTTCGTCTCTCCAACATTAGGGTGCATGTCTTGTCACCAGACTCCTCCCAATACACAGCACTAGTTGTGAGGGATCATATACTGATTCTGCAAATTAGAAAAAGGAATCAGAAACTAAGAATTATTGTACAACAATGAAATAATAGAAGTAGAGTAATTGGAAAGCCTATAATAATTAATATTTGTTTTAATATATGTGACAATGTATTAACAAAACAAAAGTATTAAAAACCTAAATATATAAAATGTAAAATATTCTCTGCAGGATTTCCGCTACATGTTAATGGCTGTGGCGCACTGCCATGACATCTTTTTCAGGTGAACTCTCACATGAGCAAAGGTATTGAAACAAAGTGGAAATGTCGAAACAAACTGATAACACATCGTGGAGGTGGACTTGAACGTGACAGTATTCTGTGTGTTTTTAGCGGAAAAATCCTAAAAGAAACATCATAATGACTGAAGTCTGGTGCTCGCGGAACTCAAGTCGCACATTCTGGCCGGGCGTACGAAGAGACGGACCGCTGCTGATTGGAGAGAGATTTACTCATCACGATAAAGAACTAGCACTTTTATTGTCACCAATTCAGTAAATGTCAAAACGTTCCCATTTGATTCATTGTTTCTCTGTCGTTTCTTTATTGGCTGTTCAGTGCTGTGTTTTACAAGTCACGTGAGTCAAAGAATGCATCATGAAGAAGATAAAATGTAAATCGCAGGGGCGGAATTTATTTGACAAAAATGCATTGCATCAGGGGTGATGACACGAAGGTCCTCCTGCTAAATCATTAGTTGTCTTCACTGGTGACATGACACGGAACTGAACATAGCCAAGAACCAAGCCGAACAAGGAAACAAAGGTGGGGATTTTTGACATTTACTTGCGCTCATATAGTCCGGCCCTTCAGGCAGGCTGTCTGCTAGGACAGGGGCGTCCAAAGCCCCGCCCCAAGCCTGCTCCCCTCCCCACACGCCAGGTCATAACTGTAAACATATATTTGTACAAAAATAACTTTATACGAAAACAAACATCTGAGTCAAATAGTCGTTATCAGAGATGAACTCAGTAGCAGTTACCACAATAACCCTTTCAGATGCAGTCTCCTGGGGAGTTGTTTGGCTTGACTGACTGAAGGAAAATACATATTTTTATAATGTTTCTTTCCCTTACAACAAGTGAAGTGTGAAGAGAAAAAAAAGTTGAAATAAACAGTCAAAATAATATTTGTTATCATGATGTTTTTCTAAGGATTTTCCAATAAAAAACACCATGACCGCTTCGATTGGGACAGAATCAAGATTATCACGGGCTTAATGGAATGTTCACCGCTTGGTCATGTCGGTCAGTGTGATGTCAGATTAAAGAACAAGTAAATTATATATTTTAATAAACACAAGTTGTACCAGTGAAAAAAAAAACTGTTACTCATAGAAAATACATTTTATCCAGGTATCAAGGTGAAGTAAAACCTTTTTTTTTAGATTTCCACACTTTAAAAAAGTCCTAAAAGGTCAATACTGTTAAAAGATATATATATATATATACACACATATACACACAAAACCGGAGAAAACCCACTCGCACATGGGGAGATCATGCAAACTCCTGCAGACAGGCCACTGGTCCGACCTGGGAGTCACCGTGTGGCCCTTGGGAAAGTCATAATATCAAAGTAACTTCAAATTGTTTTTAGCCATATGGACACAAAATTGAAACTAAAAACACATATGGACTGTTTAAAGTTTAGCAGGAACTCTCTGAAAAACCTTTTTGCTCTGAACTCAGGAGGCCTGGATAAATGCAGCACGTGGCCCTCGGGCCGCGCTTTGTTCCGGTCTGTTCGTCAGTTAATCTTCTCACAAATGAATCCAGCTTGTGACTTTGACATCCTTGGCATGGGTTGACTGTTTTCCCCCAAAAGACCCAGAGGTTCATTTATCACTCTCAGCAAAACAGTCTATCAATTTCAACCTTTCTTCTCTTCACTTAAAAGGCGCTCTTCCACTCTGCTAATATCCAGTGGTGGTAGTAGCTACACAACAAAGGAAAAGTTATTGTCAGAGTGAGCGATGCGAAAATGAAATTGAAAAACCCTGGTGCTAACTCTGCCCCTCCTTTATTGTTACATGTTAATAAAAGCCGTTTAATAATTAATCGAAATAAACATTCAGTTATAAGTCTTATTAATGCCTCAATAATTTAGGCCCTAACTTTTTCTATCTACTTTATTTAATCATATTCAGAGTCACCCTGAATCTGACTGGTGATTGAAAGCGACATGGCATATTCTTTTAAATAATTCATCTCTTGAGTGCTCCAAGTTATTAATTTTAACTTGCCTTTATTTTGATCTGTAAAAATCCTTGCTTCAGTAAGCGCTTGATGCAGTGATGGAACGATGAGCTAATATTCATGTTCTGCCGCTCCAGAGTACGGTGGCCAAGCATGCGTCACAGTTCCGGGGGAACTCGCAACATGATGCCCTGGAGTTTCTCCTTTGGTTGTTGGACAGAGTTCATGAAGATGCCAACAACACCAGTAGCAGCAACACCAAAGCCAAAGTTAAGGTGAGTGATCAAATGCTTTCTTGCCCTGACCTTATCACACTGCTCTGAGTCACTACACTGACTTTGTAAGTTTAATAGTCGTGTCGGTGCCTTAATTTATTTTCGAATCGATACACTTCCTTTTGGGCTTCCCATACACTTGACCTTATAAATAACCTTATGGATACCGTCTTGTTCATAAACTGACTCAAATACATATTTGATTTAAAGAGAGTGCTCTTTGAAAACCACCACATCTAATGCATGACTGGTGCAACTATTGGGTATTTCTTTCATCTTGAAACTTGCGGCTTGTCCCGGAAAAGGTCAAGGTCAGAGGTAGTCGTGTGTGATCATGGTATTTTGGATAAGAATTCATACTTGAAGCTGAATAAAAATGTTTTATATTTTATTAACATGAAAAACAGAACAACAGGTAAATAATTAGTTATTTAAACATATTAAAAACAGTCATTTATTGCAAAGTACTTAATAAGTAACCCAAATATTTTGGTACTTGATTCTCACTCATGTATTGTGTCACAGCTGAGGACACTTGGGATCATTTGTTTGACACTGGTAGAGTTGGCTCCATACTGTAGGTTTAGTAGCAGGTTCTCTTTGCTTCATTTTGGGTCTTCTATAGAAAATGTCAGCAAGCAAAAGGCCGGTGGCGCACACTCCAGTGGCGCGTTGGCCATTGCACCAGTAAACAGTGTTATACAGTAAGGCAAATGATGAACAGAAGCTATACTAACCTGTCAGAATTCACTGCTGCAAGGGGCATCATAGTGTCTGAATACAGTATTTGAGTACTTTTTGTACCAATAACCTTAACAATTAGTTGGCTAGTCGTCGTATTGATAGTGATTGTACTTTATGAAATATTCAGATTCATTAAAAACAAAGAAAATGGATTGTTGTTTTGAAACTTTATATTTGATTCTTTTGTAAAATGTGGTGTGGAAGGTAAGTGTCTTTTGATGTGTTCTTTGTCAACTGGCCTCGTACTTTTGACGTTTTGAGTCGGGGTGGTTGATGAACCCATCTGTTACTCACTTAAATGTGGATTATAGTCAACTATATCGACTAGTCGTAGCAGCCCTCATTGATATTTTTGACAACTTTAGTACCTGCAATGTTCCCCAGCGGTGTGAGAGCATGTGCTAGTGGTTGGGGTAAGTATCTTTTGGTGTGACTGCCAATACTCTGCTATGATTTTATAGGTGAATTAGCTTTAAATAAACTAAATTATGAACAAATAATTTATCATATGGCTTCCATCATGCTTGTCTCCCTCTGATGTTGCAACATGGGTTCCTTTTAGCCTCTGACCCAATTGGTCTTTTCGGCACTGGGTAGTTGTGTTAAAACAAGCCTGCTTTACTTTGCACTCCACACAAATTATTATATTGCTAAATAACATTTTAAAAATCAATTGGATTGGTTTTCTCGTGGGCCAATTTCTATTCATCCACAAATGTATTCCTCTGAGTGTAGTACAGGCCTGTAGTTTGAACCAGAGTGTAAACATTATTATTTTCGTGTGTTATTTTATGTGGCAAATTCAAAGGTTCTTCAAGTATTTAGGGCGCTAGTTTTCTGAGAATCTCTTCCCTGCACAGACTCCATAGATTGCTGTGGAATATCCCTTGTCGAATTGTCATCTCTCATCTCATCAGGGCTGTTAAGAAAGTATAGTCTTCCATAGTGAAATGACTTTTGGGCCTCTGCAGTTGATGGTTATGTACTTGATCTCACCATTGTCGTCCTGTGTCATCCAAAGAGCCGCATTCAGAATCGGAATGTTTGAGGGCTGCTGGGACCATGTCTTTTTTTCTTCACTCCATGACGATTTCTGCCTTTGTGCCCAAGAACCCTTCTCATGTTTACTTGTGATTTTTTTGTGTTTCAAAGCTGCACAAAGTCTACACCAAGCAGGTTTGCTTGCCTGGTTTCCCTGCTTCCCTCCTTGATATCACAGTCAGCTGCAGTGCCCCTGCTTTGTTTCTCCACAAAACAGCAAAGCTGTTCGTTCTGGTGTAAAAACGGTGCTTTTCTTCATCACATGACATCAACCAAAAACCAAAACGCTGCGTCACCTCTGTCTCCTTCCCACTTGTTGCCTAGCAACCACTCACATGTCCAGAGAGCTCTATGTTTTTCTTTTAAAACCATTTTGGATTTGGAGATGGGTCAAAAGCAGTAGTTGCCAAAAATGAAGCAACAAACAAGAGTCTTGTCTTATCAAAGAAAATCAGGAAAGACCTTCACGCTTCAGTCAGTTTATTTTCAGAACCCTGCAGGGTGTAGTTTTTGGTGTAACAGGGCGGGGCTGCATCCCTCCACTTCCTAAAATCAATATTCCTGTCAGGAGCGTGGAACATGCCATCATTTACTGCAAGAGCATCCACATTGATGTGTGTCTTAGCCAATTTAGCTTCTGAAACAATTGCCATGTGTGAAGTGCAGAACTTCTGGCAAGTTTTCAGCGCGATGAAGGATTATTGCATGGTTTCAAAGAAAAAAGATGCATAGATGGTGATGTACCAAAAACAAACATTAGCCTCTGAGAGTGATATGGTGTTGTCACTGATGTTTTTGCAGCTCACTTATCAATTTATCAAACTGAGATTGAGTTGAGAAAAATCCATTATACATATTCACTTGCAGCTGCAATGTTATAGAAAGCAACTTGTAATATGTGATCCTGTTCAAGGGTGAAATGCATGCTGTTTTGAGAGGCATTGTCTTGACATAAACAAAATCCCACCAGTGTTGCTGCCACATATTAACCTGCATGGTGCACAGCCACGGCTTAAATGACAGAAAAATTATCGCTTTTAAAAGACGGAATGTCACGTGATCGGAAAAAGCAAATAACACATCATAGAGGTGAACATGAACATGATGGTTTTTGCTGTGTTATTCATGGAAAAATCCTGAAAGAAACCACTTAATGACTGAAGTCTGTTGCTGGCGGAACTCAAGTTGCACATCCCTGTCGGACATATCAAGAGACGGACCGCGTGAGGACAACTTGGATTGGCAGCAGATTTACTTCTCATGATGAAATGCTATTGTTTTTGCTGTCACCAATTCAGGGGCGTGAGGTGGCTGCTCCAAAACAAAACCAAAAAATCTTGGTGGAAAGTCTTCCTACCATTTTTTTGAAAACATAATCTGTGTAGAAACTATGTTGTTTCAGATGGTAAACAATGCCAAATAAAAGGTGGCCAGGGATGAATAGTGCTCACTTTTTTTTAGTTTGGAGCCTTAAACTAGTGATGTGGTGATTGGCTTCCCCACTGTTTCCTTCTTGTGGCCTTGTGGTTGGTGAGAGAGTCTACAAACTCACCCCTGACTTACTTAGCTTCTTTTTAAAACCTGTGAGCTAACTCAGAAGGGACTGAGTAAGGTGGTGACCTGTAAGTTTGTTTGGCTGTATGATCGCGAAAATGTGTTCTGAGTTCAGTTTGCTTTTTGTCTGGATCTCCCCCCTCCTTGATCCTTGCCTGGACAGGCTCCTGCCCCGTGAAAGTCTTAGCCTTGTCTCTGGTGAGACTATTTCACTAGTCTGACTTATGACCTTTACCAATACCTGCGGCGAAAGAATTGGATCATGGTACACACGGATCTGTAAACACTGCAGCACACACTTCACGTTTAAGATAATTCTCTCTCAAACACTATGATATCTCTCGTCTCATACAGGAGTAATTGTTCCAATTACTGTGTATTTGACTGTAGTCACATAATACTTAAATGACTGTGGAAAAAATTGTAATCTGTGTGAGTTATCAGAGAAGTGTAGTGGCTGTACTGAAGCACCATACATGCAGCCAAGACTGTGAACAAAAGCAGATCGCTCACCTAAATCCTCCTTCTAGCAAGATCTTGATAAACTTGCTAGGTTTCCCTCGTGGCGCAGTGGCACCACACAAACAGCATTCTTCAGCAGCTTAAAGAAGGCTGGAGTGATTTAAGTCATGACCTGCTGCAAGATAGGACTTCTGCCTCTGTGTTTTATGTTGAAAAGGTTTCTGACATTGTCACACCACCAAAAGAAATCCCTCAAGTGTGTTTCTGAAGTATCGCAGCCCTCCCCTGCAACTTCAGTCGGAGATAAAGAGTGGGGGACTGTGTGTGTGTGTGTGATGAATGCCTAATTATGACCACCCTCTGCACCTTGTTCCATTATTTTATTCTTCTCATGCCTGTGAGACGCTCAAGTCAAACCCCATGTGCCATATTTGCTTTGTTATTGGTGTACACAAGTGTGTCCAAGTGACGCGACTGATCTGAGGTCATTTTTCCTGTTTTAGTTAGCCAACACATTTGAACTAGTTCTTCTTGTCTTCTCCTTTTTATGTCATTAGTGAAGCTGTCACATAACCACGTTTCCCAGTCGCTTTGAAGACAAAATGTTCTATAAATATTTACTTTCATGAGTAATTAAATATCTCTTTGCCATCAGAATGTTGTGGTGAGGAAGTCAACAAATGCTTAATGTTTCATCAATGCATCCAGTATTAATGCCTCATTATTATATTATTAACCTTTCATGCTGTTCTTGGTTTGCGCGAAAAATAAATGACAGGCTACCTATTTATTTTCTGCACTCATGAAGCCGATAAATATTAGGGTTCGCTCAGCATAGAGAGGGCCAAGGATAACACCGCTTACACAATGCTGTCATCACGATAGTCACATTTAGATGAACTCATTTAGACGGGAGGTGCGTTAACATTCTGAAACGTCATTCAATAAATTTGACTGAGTTTGACCAGACTTTCAGGCACGTGACTGCGGACTTGGTCCCTCCTTAAACATGCATCTGAAATTCAGTTGATTTGTTTTATTTACAGAATACAACAACTGACAGCTGACTGGCGCATAACCACTGCGGTGAAGGCAAAAATAAAGTTTGTTAGTTCCATAAAATGATTTAAAAGGGCGTGGTTATCAAAGACGTCATTTTCTTTAAAATGAAATATTCTGTCCTTGTTTGGTTGTAAACAATCTATTAAACTATTGCAGTCACAGATAACTACACATAGTTTTGGGTTATCATTGAGACGCAGCACTGACTGTGTGGTCTGGGTCACGAATCCCATTGTGCGACTCTTCTCCCCTGATAAGATCAGCTATGGGGGTGGAACTTTAAAACCAACGCTTTGTGGAATATTTCAGGTCATACATTTCTGCCTTCTGTGTCCTTGCACAGGCTTCATCCATAATTCACTTAGCCTGTTCAAGAGCCTTTTCTAAAGCTTCTTTTCTGACGTAATGTCTCGATCAGCAAGTGGGGAATAAATGACTTAGTAGTTCCTTTCCCTCTCACTCTCCAGCTGATAGCCTTTACAACCTCTCTCCTGCACTCCAACAGAGCCAGGTCTGTCATACAGTAGTTGCTCTTAGTTTGTCCTCAACTTGGCAACTTTCCTCTGTTGTGCTGCGATGCTCGACTGAATGGTGTTGAAAAATGTTCCAGCACTCACAACGGCAATGCAGCAGCAACGGACATGAGCTATTATATCAACTCTTTTATTATATGAACTATTTGTTATGATAGCCAGTTACAGACAAGCAAGGCTTAAGCATCATTTGCTTCTATAAATTGGCAAATCTAGCTGTGTTTCACTGTCTTTCACGACATGATCAAATGAAACGTCATTGTTTGAGATATCTTTTTTTTTTTTTAAGGCAGTTGAATTGAAATAAAGTACATTTGATGTATGTGTGAGGCATAAGTCTAATTAGTTTAGAACCCTTTAACATTTTCTCTTGTTGTTGTGTAACCTCCTTTTGTAAAAAAGTTTCACCACTGAAATACTTCATGTTATGTCAATCTTTTTAAATCAGAATGGTAAATGTGACACAGAATTGTGTCTCCTCTAGCGGCCGGTGCTAAGCGGTACACACGTGGGAAAGAGAGCGATGACATCATGACTCATTTAATATTTGATTAGTTGTGTTCAAATTCATATGCATAATTTTACTTCAAAGTACTATAATCCTGCTATTAATGGAGCTTCGCCAACAGGTGTGTATTGCATTCTGCTTGGGAGAGATGTGATAATTGGATTAGGACTGGCGCACCAATCGATTTGTTGTCGGGAAGAAATAGATCCACAAACAAATGAATTACCTAATGAGGTCATGAGGTTTTGAATCTGAATTATTCCCTGGCTTTTTCTGTAATAAAAACAGTGCAACTGTAATCTTATTTAGCGTGATAAGTTTTCTTAATTCAGTCATTTAAATACACTAAGACAAATGGTTTTCATGTAATGTAAATACTGTAACATAAAATTTCATCACATAAATTGTGCTTTTATGCTTTGCCATTTGGTATGTATTTGTATGCCCCCCGATCATAACAATGTATATTAAAGATGGTAGCAAAAGGTCATGTTTACAGTAGAAACAGGCGCTGTCACATACTAGCAGAACGTCTGCCACCATGCATCCAGGTGTGAATCCCCCCCTTTTCCCCCGAGGGAAGCAATGTGACTGAAATGCCAACTCAGCAGGAGTTTGTGAAATATTAAATATGTCCTCTAAAGAGAATACATTGTTGCACAGAGTGATGCAACTGCATCCTTCCTTTCACGTTAGGTCAGCTGGCAGTTATAAATGACTCGTCCACAACTAAGAATTTGACATCTTCCTGAAGGTGTTGTAGTAATAAATATGATGAAATATAATCGTACCTTTGTTTTGACATTGTGTTGCTTGAGCGTTTAGAATTCAAGATTGCATTCCAGACAGAGAAAAATTCTACAGCTCATGCTCAAGCTGTGTAATCAGTGTTTGGAGGAACTGGTCCAGCGAGTGCAGAAATGTGTATTTTTTTTTTCTCAGCATGTGAATAAAGCCTGTCCGTCAGGTTCATTGTTCTGTCACCGCCACCACACCCATGCTGAAGAGTTTCCCTCTGTCACACACAGGCTTCTGCTCCTTTGTTGCTATGCGGAACCTGAGTTTATGTTGAGTTTCTGAAACATTTTTCATAATTGATTTCATTTTTTTAGCACAGCAACATCTCTGTGTGGGTGTCTTTTTTTTTTTTCGTGCTGTGCCAGCCGGTGTGGCAGATGTGAAGTTGGATATGGTGTTAGAGAAGAGTTTGAAAACAGAAACGGCTTAAATTGCGGAAGTGCTTGGTGAGGTGCCAGACTACACACCTCATTTGCTCTGTTTTTTTAGTTCAAGTTTGCTAAGCGCATTAAAGCAAAACCTCCTACATGTCGTGTGCGTGCGTGAGCCCGCATGTGTCTTGTGTAATTTGAAGTGACACTTTGAAAACTATTTTGAAGTACAGGATTCTCAGTGGTAACAACGTTGTGTTTTTAACAGCGTGTGCTACATAGTAAAGTTATGCACTAAAAGAATATTCCTAAAAATAATGAGCTTCAGCAGGCTTCTGGTTTATTCATTAATAAAGTTAACTGTGGGTGAACTTAAATTTTTATTGCACCAGAAGTTACAACATTGTAGTGTGTTGTGCACAGTATATTCACGAGAAATGGTAAAAATATCAATTGTCTATATTGCAGTAATGAGTTTGGTGACACATTATCGTAAATAAGGCCAGAAAGCATTCTGGTATTTCCTGGATACAGCTAGAAATGTTGTGTTGTATAAAATTTCAGCACAGACACACATATATGATGAGCTGGAAATGAGGTAGGGACAACACAATCCGTTCCAGACGGCCGTTTGAGAAGCGATTTGTTCGAAATCGGATTCGATTTTTCCCATTACAATGAATGGTAAAAGAAATAATGCGTTCCAAGCCTTAAAATAGTCTTTTGTAGGAGTGAATGTAGAGTGTCTGCTGCAGGTGCGCTGTTCCTCTCTGTGTGTGGCCGCTGCATGTGGGAGGGGTTGCCGAGTGAGTGAGGTCTCTCCAGAAGTGAAGAGGTGCCCGGTGCGTGTCCAGCTCTGAATGTGCGCTTCTGTGCAGTTTGGCTGTGACAAAGTCATAAACCAAGTAACGCTCTGTCCCAGACTCGCCTCATCCCTGTCCCAGCTCCAGCCCACAACAGGACATCAAACCCTGGAGTGAGCGCTCCAGCCTCGGCGGTGTGGAGAGCGAGCACCTCCCCTGTGACACTCTACCACGGTCCAGTGTGGAGACAGGAAAGGTTTTACACCTCAATATGAAGAAAAAACAGCCAGTAAATGTAGCTAACGGGACACGTCTGCATACAGAGGCTGCGTTATACACAATAACAAAGCACGTCGTGGGTCACACGTTATGTTTTCCGGCTTTTTTCGGGGGTGTTCGTGTTCAGGGTTTTCGTTTGAAATCAGTAGCAAAAAAATCCCGAAATTTTTGTTCGAACTCCGATTTACTCGAAGTCCGGGACGTTTGAAAACCGAGGTACCACTGTATTGTGAAAAATCTACTCCTCTGGAGTAACTAGTAAGAAAACTAGAATGGTGCTACGACAGCACCGACTTCCACCAAGCTGCTTGTTTCAACACTAACTGTGATTTTTTATAAACACAAGATTATTGCCCTGCATTCTATATGTAGCATAACTTTTGTTTAAAATGTGCAGTGAGTGCACTCAGGCAGTAGGTGGAGATAGCTTTACGGCACCCTTATAACATACATAGATGACGGAGAAGCCCTTTTAAATGCTGGGAAATAAATATTTTGTCACCATATTCACACCAAAGTTGATCTAGTTTAGTGATTCAGTTGTGTTTTATAAAGTTAGCGTGTCCACTTTCTGCTTGTTTGTCCACTTAAGTCAGGGGTATAGGGGAGAATGGATGAGTTGATCGTGAGCTTTGGCAGTGATAAAAAAAAAAGCTGCAATGTAACTTGCAAAGGAGAAGGCTAACAAAAATCTGCAAAACTACCTGAGATTATATGGAAATGGGTTGGACTGTTCAGACTGGACAGTTGGGGGTTAAAAAACTGCTGGTTAGTCCTGCTATTATCTCCCAGCCAGCCTTGTCCCCGTAAGCCTGCTCTGAATGGGCCGAATTAGCAGCAGTCATCCGGAGCCCAAAGAATTGGTGTGAGTCAGCTGGTTTCGTGCTCAAACAGCGTTTCTTTCATCATTCATCCCCTCCTGACAATGTCCACTCTTCTCTGTCTTGCTGTCCTCCTTCAACCGTTTATGGCGAATGTGTCAACCTTTCCTCTGTGTAGCAAGTGATTCACAGAGGCTGGTCACTGACGGAGAAGGCGTAATCACGTTTCACTTGACCGCTTCATGTCTAGCTTTAAAAGCCATATAAAACCCTATAAACCAATAGACTAGGTAGACGTCGCATCTCTGGTTGACGCTTCCAAAACCAGAACCTTTAGGCACATTTGGCTAGCAATGTTAACAATAAATTAACTGTATTATTCTTTTTCTTCCTCACTTATTTTAGCTTATGATGTCACAAAAATGGATTGAATGCTGTGTAAAGTTTAAATAAAACGAGCGTGAATAGTGACTGACTGACACTTTCCAGTTTTTCGAATAGGATTTTGTAATTAATATTCCTATCGAACAAATATGTTTATGAAACGTCATGCCATAGTTCTCAATTTACATTGCACAGACTTGGCATTATCTGCCATATTTTGTACTGCAAAACAAATGACCTCCTTATTTGTATCAACTTTGCTGTGTTCATAAAAGTGGTGTCAACTCACTGGTTTTATTCCTGTTGTTCTGTTCTTTTTGAGGTTTGGCCGTCTTTCTTCGCGCCACCGTTTCTTTTATTCACCTGTGCTCCCACTTAATCCTCGCAGTCAGAATTAGCCGCTAAACAATATGGAGTGAGGCTGTATTCATTTGGATTCCGCGCACGAGCGCTTGTAATGACCTGACTGAATCGGCGGGTGGGGGCCATTATCTGGGGACAAGCTTTCTTTAATAACATGAGTGGTAGTGGCAGCCATAACCCCCTCAATGACTCTTTCTAATTCACACCCGCAGCAGGCGACTTACTCTTGTGCTCAGTGCTAAACAATTCACTGTGATTTATGGGTTTTAACATGTTTGAAGGGCGAGTTATTGGACTTTCCATTGAGAGAAGAATGTAGGACAATGTCCTCTGGAATATTTAGAATCCTGAATCAGAGATGAAACTGTATTATCAGGTTCCAATGTTAAGCTATATTATTAGATGATGGCCCTTGTGTTCATCCTCAAGTAGCTACAGTACACTGTCAGTACCGGTAGTTAGGTTTCAAGGCTGACAAGTGAAAAGTGGAGTTTGTGATCCCCCCCTCATTCCCTCATTGTTCCGTCCACTCATCCATGACACCTCAGTGGCAGCCCCACTGAGAAACTATCCTGGCTGTGATTCTCAACAAACATATCTCTCTTCTGCCTTCATCCAACTCTGTCGTTCACAGCATTAACCATGGAGTGTTTACACCTGAAGTGGCTTAGGCCTTTCTTCAGGTTTTTGCCATGCTTACACAGTTCAAGGTACCTGTCCTCAGGTATCTTGGGGTGTAACAAAAACACAAAACACAAAAACCTTAGTCCTGTGCATTTTCAGTACAAGGCACACTTTATTTTTTTATTCAGAATTTCTTTTCCTCTAAAGTGCAGCATTTTTTTTGGTAAAGAACACAGAATAATTGTGGCAACATTCTACTTATATTTGAACACAAAATAATTCTTATGATTTTGAGATATGTCAATAATATAGTGAATATAAGTGCTGCTTACACCTCATAAGTTGTGTGTCTCGGCACTCCTGCCTTGAAGCAACAACGTCACTCTTCTCTCTGAAAAAACACGCTCTCTGTGGGGACGATGATGCTGAACTAAAACTTTTGTTCTACTGTGTGACAGCGGTGGATACAGGGGATCGCCGTTGTGTTTCGTTGCCTCTTTAATCTGGAAATTAAAATGCGCGATCCAGTTCCTCAACCGGTTGCATGGCTTCAACTGTCAACAGCTATGTCATCAGAGCATGCTTGGGTGCATGCTTCACAAACTCACCTGCCAAATTACTCGAGGTCGAATTTATCGAGGTTTCGACACAAGGACGCATCACTATCCAGTTGTTGATTTGTTGTGTTTTTGGTCTGTGTCCGTGTGAGAACGTCAGCGATTTAGATCTGCATGCACTCGAATGATCTGCATGCCAACCGGACCGATAGAACTCCTAGCAACAAGTGGACTGTCTTTCAACCTGCTGCGATGTGTCTGGTCCAGAACATGCTTTCACCTCACAGCTGCTTCTGACATGAATACTCAATTTCATCATTGAAACATACATGCCCAAAAAGAAAGCTGTTTGAAATAGCTTTTCCATGAAATACTGTGTCCCCTACTGAACGTAACAAAAAGATATCATGGCAGTCATGCTGGACTGCTGCTTTTAAAACTCATTTGTATGATTAACATTCGTGCTTTGGACTTCTTTTGATGCTTTGTATCATATTTTAAGATATGTGTTAGAGAGAAGTAGTTTGCTTAACATCAAATATATAATATAAAAATAGAATTTTTGACTGTGGAAGAACAGAAGGTTATTTAAGGCAGTGGGCTTGGACTGAATAATTTGCCTGAGGATTATGAATTATTGACATTGAATTTTTTTACCAATTTGCATGGGTCCACATGTCAAGGTTTTACTTTTGAGTGTTTATGCTATTTACCAGTAAGACTGAGCTTCCTTTGATCATCAGGGTCAGACCTCTCAAACTTCAACTGTGACGTTGTCAGTGCTTCTAACAGAGAAACGCAGCATTATATGGAGCTCAATATTCTGTTATTATTGACATACAAACACGGGAAATCCTCCACCAGGGTTATTCCCGGCAATGCTCTTATACGCCACTAGATGTCTCTCAATTCAAGGCTCATTATATGATAAACAGATTGAAAAGAAAAAACAACTTGCATCATCTCTTGGTTCATGTGAAGAGATACATCAGTGTAAAATTACTTGAAGTGAAGAATCTGTTTCATTCATGAATCTATCGTTGTAATATTTATACATACACCGAAGGTGCAGTATTATTCAGTTCTCTCTTGTGCAGGTGTGAATCTATTTCTTTCCTGTCTACAGGGGTCTAATCCAGTGGACACTGACTCCAGTCCCAGATCAGCCAGCGCTCATCAGCCCAAGAGCCGCCATAGTTTTGTCCAAGAGCACTTCCAGGCTCAGTACAGGTGAGATGTCAACGCAGAAAATGAATGTTAGTATTGTATAACCAGGATATCTGTCCTTGTTATAAGTGTATAATGTTCTCATGGTAACAAGCAATGCTGAGGGGAGAGTCAAACTTTTACGTGTTTTTAAAAAATACAACTTTAGAGTTTACAAACGCATTAATAAATAGTGTGGAGTTACATTCATAGAGTGGAACTGAAGGTAATATATTCTGATCAGTTGAGAAGTCAGTGGATCAAACTCAAATTTGAATGAAAGATACAGAAATGTAGTCCAGTGCCGACCATTGAGTGCGTTCCTGAACTTCTTTATCACAAACAACTTTTTGTTTATTGGTGCTCCTTAGCATTTTTCTGTCAGAGACAACCAGTTTTATGTCAAGTTTCTCTCAAAGTTCTTACGATTTAGGTTCATCTTGATAATCTTTGCATCTTGCTTTGTTGAACAACAATATTTGTTTTCAATGACTGAAAGTCACCTGTACATTAGTAGCTGGTTTGACCAGACAGGTGACCTTTCTCATCTACATGTTTGGCTGAACTAGCACTTACTTCTGTATGTATCATGCATAAAATTACAACATACGTAATAAAAATGTTTTTGGGAGATCTGCTTACATCGAAGTTAAAGATAGCATGAGGATAGATTGATAGATATATAGATGTGAGTCATTATATAATTCAGAAGTTGAGAATATATTCTTTGTTTTTTATCTCCAGTACCAGCAGCGATATCAAGTTCATCTTTACTATGTTTTATATGATATGCTATTCTGAATTCAGTGTTGCCATGCTGCCAAAAATGGCTTAATGACTGACTCCAGTTTGAGTTAGGGAAAAAAAACGTATGTTTGAGTGTTTTTGCCAATAACCCAAATATATTCATTATGATTGTGAAGATGACAAAAATATTGAAGTGCCACAAGATACGTCCTTTTCATGACACCTGGAATATGTGACGGAAAACCTTTCCTGTGCCAGACTTTCTTGTAACACTGCTCACTGTCTTCTGCTGTCTATTGTTTTCTGTCTGCTGCCTGTCCACTACACACATAACCTTTACTCTTCAGCAGCTTATTAAATGGAGGCACCAATGTGTACAGAAAAGCTTTCGTTATCAGTGGGGAAGAAAGAAAACAATATATGATCCACTATATTGTGCCTATTCTAGTCCATTTCTCGTCCCTTTTAAACTTAAGGTAAATCAGTGTTGCACATTGTGACGTTTTTTTTTTTTTTTACAATGAACATTTATTATTGTACTAATTCTGTGGATTCTAGTTTCAAGGGTTTAGCCATCCATCACAGCCAAGCTGTAGAGCAACAATCTCCATCCATCCTCATCTGCTTATCCACATCCACCCGCTCCTACTGGGGGATCCTGAGACGCTGCCAGGCTTATGAATTTAATGATATAAGGCATGGTATAATTCCACCTCCTGATCCGGGGTCGACCCCTCGGTCTCCT